>NC_042974.1:35412001-36012001 GCF_901001165.1 Salmo trutta
GCCAGCCTGCCAGCTTAAGAGGCTGGTCCACTTCTGAAGGACCTGCTATCGCCATGTGGTGTGTGCGCCAACCTCTTGCTGTACCAGGGAGATAGGGAGCTCACACAAAAACGCATTCACCCAGGCACACACTCAAGCACGCAGGGCCGGACTACCACATCTGGGGACCCAGGGAATCTGCCTCCAGCAGTTTTTTATTTATTTAGGAAAAATATTTAACTTCCTGGAATTTTACACATTTTGCCAAGGTACAGAGAGATAATTTAGCAATTTGAAAGCTAATTCCCTGCAATTCTACACATTTTGCCATGGCTTTTGACATGTTCATATGCTATCTGGAGGGGGGGCCAACCTCCACGGGTCCCCCAACCGACGTGTTCATAAAATGCTATCTAGGGGAGCCCTGAACTCCAGGGGGCCCCCAACCCCCCCCCCCAACAAAAAACGTTGGGCCCCCGCCAGATAGCATTTAAACAAGTCGGTTGTGGGCCCCCTGGAGTCACAGTCCCAAGACATGTGCCCTGCATACCCGTTCGGTAAACCGGCCCCGCACGCACGCAGGCACACACACACAGGATGGGGTATAGACAAACATCGGCTGTCACTCCGGGTCTTACTCTATGTAAAGATCCCTGCTGCAGTAATGAAAGAAGAGGGGCTACTGAGGATAGTGGCTTAATGACTCCTCCCCCCCCCCCCCCCCCCCCCCACACACACACACACACACACACACACACAAAGACGGCCCCCTCACACTCTTATTTGACATTGTGTGTGCTTCGCTGGGTTTATTATGACAGGCTGAGCGGTGGGGAGGGAATTAAACTATTAAGTAGACATCAGAGGCAGTCTAATGTTTAATGCAGGAGCCGGGGCATGTGCTGACTGATAATGAATACAAACAGGGCAACGTCTTATTTGTTGTGCTTTTCATTGGGAACGACAGGTGTGCTTGACATCCACGGCTAATGCTGTGTATGGTCTATTGTTGAACCTCCCTCTCATCTTTTCCCCTAGCTTTATATTCCTTCACTTGTCTTCTTTCGTTGTGCGGATTCTCAGGGATATGCTGTCATTATCGTCCGACACGTGCTTACTTTAGTTGAATGCATCTCATGATAATGTTGTAATTCCTGGGAATCATGGTCCTATTATGATAATGTGTGGATAGGATGTGGTAATGGTTGTTAAAAGGTTGCCCTGTTGAGCTGTAATTGGTTCTTTCATACCTCACTACGTTTAGTAGGATGGAGACATGACCTCGCAGGCAGTAGCAGTAAATATGCCATCTTGAAAGTGCAATTATACAAGTCAAGCTTCTTGGGTCTATTTCTCACATATTAAGGTACAGACAATATTGGCATTGTAATAGTGTTATAGCAAGTATCAACATTGTTATAAATGTTGAAATATTTCTGTAAAATATTTAAATACTTTTCTTTATGCTTTGAGTCATCTGTCGTTATGGAAGCCATTTGAAACCCAACACTCCCCAGTGTTATCAAAAAAGGAAAAGGGTCAGGCAATGGAACTCAATACTGCAAGATAACACTAGATAGGAGAGTAATGGAGAGAGTTCCTTCTTGTTGTTACTAACTTCTCCTAGGACAGGTACTGTATATCTCAGGGTAGGCAGGCCCATAGCACCTGTATTTTGGAGAGAGTTCCTTCTTGTTGTTACTAACTTCTCCTAGGACAGGTACTGTACATCTCAGGGTAGGCAGGCCCATAGCACCTGTATTTTACATCCCACCTTGCTGCACTTCTTGTCTCTCATACGCTAAGACATCCATAACACTTGGGCTTGGGGGGGGGGAGCTGATTTTAGCAGTCCTCAGACACTAATATCTGCAGAAACTCATTGAGAGGAAAATCAAAGGAGACAGTGGTGCTTTATAAAGTGCATTCGTTTGGCCATTTGCCATGTTTTCTTACTAGTGGACTGCTGTGATGAATGAGAGGAGAAGCAGATTTCCTCTCCCACCTCTCAGCTCTCCCCTGTGATTAGTAATCTAGAACCTAGCCTCCCACACTAGAGGAGAATTGTCTGTGATCATCTCAGTGTTGGGGAAGCTACTATGAAAATATAGTTTACCAAGCTACCAATTACTTCACACTGGAAGAAGTTAAGCTACACTAAAGCTACCCATAAGAAACATATAGTTTACTTGACTAAAGTTACTTTGAAAAAGTAGTTCACTACATTGAAACTACTTCCTGAAAAATTATCCGGTGGTGGCTGGTGGGCGGAGATACCAGAGGACGGGCTCATTGTAATGACATGACAGCCATGTATTACCGTTCCATCTATTCCATTCCAGCCATTACAATGAGCCTGTCCTCCTATATATCCACTAGTCTCCACTAAAATGATCATATGTAAATATGAAATGAAATGTCACAGACTACAAATTGCAAGAACAAATCACTTTAGTGGGTCATATGTTAACAGAATGTGTAATTTAGCCTATTAAACAACAAAAATATGTTTCAAGTGAGAATTAGGTAGGTCTGGTGCTGAAAAAGAAAGGAAATGATTGCCTAATTTACCCATATTTTCTTATTTTTGCCAAAAAAGTTTGGTGTAGTTCCAGTAATTAGTTATACCACTACATGGCAAAAAAAGGAATTAACTACTGAAAACACTACCAAGATTCCCATTTATTCAACTACCACCAAGCTACTGCAAAATGTAGTTAAATTACTAGTTGAACTACATGTAGTTCACTACTTCCCAACGCTGTATCATCTTCAGTTATCATGTTTCATTAACCTTGCTTGACAATGGGCACAGATGTCAGTTCAACGTCTATTTTTTAATAACGTTTGGTTGAGTTGTCAACTAAAGTTAATTAAATTGTGAAATCAACATAAAATGTTACCATGACATTGGATGTAGGTTAAAAGTTGTGTGAATAACGGAAAATTGTCCCTGACGTTGATTACTTTTTGCAAATCCAATTAGTTTTCCACGTTGATTCAATATCATCACATTGAATTTCAACGTGATGGAAACTGTTAATTCAACCAGTTTTTTGTCCAGTGGGTTGTTATCACTTGACAACTTTTAAAAATGTTGCATTATGTGTTTCCCGCCACTGCCATTCATCTTAGAGACATTTATGATTGAACAACAAGTTTATGCTTTGTTTCACCTCGCAATGGAGGCATCCAGGCTTGGTCCCCTGCTGTAACTACCCAAAGGTCACTACTTCCCAACCCATGTATCTAAACTACTCACAATGGGTCATAGTTTAAGAACAATTAAACTGTCCGAATATGTTATTTACTGTATATATAAATGTACAGTTCAGATTATAAATGCTACCCTTAGATAAGGGGGATGAAGTCAATATATTCTAAATGCTGAATCCAGTGAATTAAAGTGGGCTTTTTTCAGTGATAAGGGGGATATACTGCTGTGGAGGGGCGTACCATGGATATTTATGTGGGAGAAAAATGTACATGCTCAGCGGAACGGCTCCAAACCAATTATCTTTCCAGAAGCCCTCCTCTTCATAGCTTCGATGAATTGTTCACAGTGTGTAATTTGCTGACATGGTCACATAATGGAGACTAAGAGGAGAGGCTTCTGAAAACTGCATTCCTTTATGAAAAGAAAAAATGGTTTTGGACAGTACTTAACATGGTGTCTTTGTCCAATCCGAGTTCATATACTTTAAGTGAAGTGAAAGAGATAAACTGAAATGTCCTTATTAGCAGTTTTAGCGAAGCCTGTAAGTCTATACCTATACAGAGCGTGGTAAAACAAAAATACTGGCCAAATAATGACATTAACAACCCATTATTTGAAATTGGGCATTGAAAATGAGGAGACACTTCAACCCTTAAGGATTAGAGAGGTACACCACTGCTCTATCCTCTGCCCAGGTCTCAGTGACAATACTTTGGGAGGATGGGTCAGATGAAAGACAAGAGAGGGAAAGCAGGATCAAAAGCCACATGCTTTCCTGGATGCCTGCTTGTTCTAAGGGCCATACATAGTGCATTGGATTCATATCACAAGGTCTTTGTACAGGCAGAGGCCGCCAACAATTATTCTTTACTTCAATAACAAACCCACGTCTGTCCTCCTCTCCATCAAAGACATAGAGCTCTCCAGAAGTGAAAATACGCATCATATATGAGTCATTCCTCTTCTATGAAATTTAAATAACCTCTTTGAACATCGTCTTTGGTACCATACTGCACGGTATATGTCAGCATGTTTAAAGACATAGCAACACTTCCCCCTCACTTATTTTCATTTTAAACATAGTATAATAAATGTGGTTCTTTATCACACTGAGAGAAACTACAGCACATAACTTATCATAGCTCTCACTCCCTCCATTCCCAATCAGCAAACACATCCACTCCCCCGCTCTGAGTGACAATAACTAAGTTTACCACATCCATCCAGAGCAGTTATCCGAGCGTAACCTATAAAACAGAAATAACATGGAGGTTTACTCACAGTGAGGGTGATCCACAGACCGGACCTGGGCAGCCATTTGTAGTGACAGGACCGCCCATCATGCTACCCTAACGGGGTCAGGAGGCTGCATGGGGACTTAATCCAGAGCGAGGCCAAGGGGGACCACAGAGAGGATGGATGGAGGGAAGGACAGTCTGATTACATCGTTTTTCAACACCTCAAAAAGGCCTGTAATGACCGCTGGGCGGCTAGATTGACAGCTGGCCTCTTTGCTAATATATTTTGGAGTGATTTGTCAAAAATGAGGAAATTGTGCTTGCTGACCCGTCTCGCTTAGGCATGAGTGACTCAATTGGCTGCTCATGACGACCAGTGGTGTAAAGTAACTAAGTAAAAATACTTCGAAGTACTACTTAAATATTTTTGGGGGGTATCTGTCCTTTACTTTAGTTTCTATTTTTTACAACTTTTACTCCACTACTTTCCTAAAGATTATTATTATTTTTTTTTACTTTCATACATTTTCCCTGCCACTCGTTACATTGAGAATGCTTAGCAGGACAGGAAAATTGTCCAATTCACGCACTTATCAAGAGAACATGTGGTCATCCCCTACTGCCTCTGAGCTTGCGGACTCACTAAACACAAATGTGTTGTTTGTAAATTATGCCTGAGTATTTGACTGTGCCGCTGGCTATATGTAAACATTAAATAAATAAAAAAACGGTGCCATCTGGTTTGAACCTGTCTGGGATAGGGGCAGTATTTTCACGGCCGGATTAAAAATGTACACGATTTAAACTGGCTACTACTCTTGCCCAGAAACAAGAATATGCATATTATTAGTAGATTTGGATAGAAAACACTCTACAATTTCTAAAACTGTTTGAATGGTGTCTATGAGTATAACAGAACTCATATGGCAGGCAAAAACCTGAGAAGATTCCAAGCAGGAAGTGGCCTGTCTGCGAATTTGTAGTCCTTCTGTTGCTTCTCTATCGAAACTACAGTATCTGAGCTGTTACGTGACACTTTCTAAGGCTTCCATTGGCTCTCTAAAGCCTTCAGAAACCGGATTGAGGCGTCTCCTGTCTCTGGGCAGATAATAGCAGCTCAGTTTGTCAGTGGACTGCCTGGTGACAGAGAGATTGGAGATGCGCATTCATGAGACCTTGCCATTTTTTCTCTTCCTTTTTGAATGAATACAGCATTGTCCGGTTGGAATATTATCGCTATTTTATGAGAAAATAGCGTTTGACATGCTTCTAAGTATGGTAATGGAACATTTTGAACTTTTTTGTCTCGAAATGCGCTCGCGCATTACCCTTTGGATAGTGACCTGAACGCACAAACAAAACGGAGGTATTTGGACATAACTATGGATTATTTGGAACAAAAACAACATTTCTTGTGGAAGTAGCAGTCCTGGGAGTGCATTTTGACGAAGATCAGCAAAGGTAATCCAATTTTTCTAATACTAATTCTGAGTTTAGTGTGCTCGAACTTGGCGGGTGTCAAAATACCTAGCCGTGATGGCTGAGCTATGTACTCAGAATATTGCGAGAGTCTTATCTTTCAAATGGTGTAAAATAGTTGTATGGTTGAAAAATTTAAATTATTGCATTCTTCCATTGGATATTTGGCGAGGCGTTCCGCTAGCGGAACGTCTAGATGCAAGATGTTATTAATATAAGGAATTTGAAAGGATGTATAACATTTACTTTTACTTTTGATGCTTAAGTATATTTAAAACCAGATACTTTTAAACTTTTACTAGTAGTATTTTACTGGGTGACTTTCACTTTTACTTGAGTCATTTTCTGTGAAGGTATCTTTACTTTTACTCAAGCATGACAATTGGATACATTTTCCACCACTGTTGACAATAAGAGCAACATACCAGTCAAAAGTTTGGACACACCTACAAATTCAAGGGTTTTTCTATATTTGTACAATTTTATAAATTGTAGAATAATAGTGAAGACATCAAAAGTATGAAATAACACATGGAATCATGTAGTAAGCAAAAAGGTGTTAAAAAAAATCTAAATAGATCTAGATTTTAGATTCTTCAAAGTAGCCACCCTTTGCCTTGATAACAGCTTTGCACACTCTTGGCATTCTCTCAACCAGCTTTATGCTTCATGACGTAGTCACCTGGAATGCATTTCCATTAACAGGTGTGCCTTGATAAAAAATTATTTGTGAAATATCTTTCCTTCTTAATGCGTTTAAGCCAATCAGTTGTGTTGTGACAAGGTAGCGAAGATAGCCCTATTTGGTAAAAGACGAAGTCCATATTATGGCAAGAACAGCTCAAATAAGCAAAGAGAAATGACAGTACATCATTACTTTAAGACACGAAGGTCAGTCAATGCAGAATATTTTAAGAAATTTGAACTTTCCTTCAATTGCAGTCGCAAAAACCATCAAGCACTACGATGAAACTGGCCCTCATGAGGACCGCCACAGGAAAGGAAGACCCAGAGTTACCTCTGCTGCAGAGGATAAGTTCATTAGAGTTACCAGCCTCAGAAATTGCAGCCCAAATCAATGCTTCACAGAGTTCAAGTAACAGACACATCTCAACATCAACTGCTCAGCAGACACTGTGTGAATCAGGACTTCATGGTCTAATTGTTACAAAGAAACGACTACTAAAGGATACCAATAATGAAAAGAGACTTGCTTGGGCCAAGACACACAAGCAATGGACATTAGACTGGTGGAAATCTGTCCTTTGGTCTGATGAGTCCAAATTTGAGATTTTTGATTCCACCCGCTGTGTCTTTTTGAGACGCAGAGTAGGTGAACCGAGGATCTCCGCATGTGTGGTTCCCACCGTGAAGCATGGAGGAAGAGGTGTGATGGTGTGTGGGTGCTATACTGGTGACACTGTCAGTGATTTATTTAGAATTAAAGGCACACTTAACCAGCATGGCTACCACTGCATTCTGCAGCAATAAGCCATCCCATCTGGTTTGCGCTTAGTGGGAGTATAATTTGTTTTTCAACAGGACAATGACTCAAAACACACCTACGGGCTGTGTAAGGGCTATTTGACTAAGAAGGAGAGTGATGGAGGTGAATCAGATACCTGGCCTCCACAATCACCCGACCTCAACCCAATTGAGATGGTTTGGGATGAGTTGGACTGCACAGTGAAGGAAAAGCAGCCAACAAGTGCTCAGCATATGTGGGAACACCTTCAAGACTATTGGAAAAGCATTCCTCATGAAGCTGGTTGAGAGAATGCCAAGAGTGTGCAAAGCTGTCATCAAGGCATATGGTGGCTACTTTGAAGAATCTCAAATATAAAACATAATTTGATTTGTTTAACACTTTTTTCTTTACTACATGATTCCATGTGTATTATTTCACTTCTTCACAATTATTCTGCAATGTATAAAATAGTAAAAATAAAGAAAAACACTTGAATGAGTAGGTGTGTCCAAACTTTCGACAGGTACTGTAGCTTCTTTAGCAACATTTTGAATGAAAAATACGAAAGTCATAACGGAATCATTAAGAACATACCAGAGCATATATTTTCGGAACAGTAGGGCCGTAGATATGGTAAATGCTTTAAGTGAAATCTTTCAGAGTGTGGGACAGATTTATTCCCATGCATTCTGTAATACTGCACTGTAGGCCTATAATTGGTTTTCGTTGGTGGGAAATGCTTTGTTTTTGTGTTTCATGAGTATCTACAAATATTCCCTCCAGGCATGCTGTGGTACAGTATTGTACCACCTGTTTTCAAGGCAAACTCACTCCCCAGGGCCCCTCAACAAATCATCTTCTCTGTCTCTCCTGCGGGGAAAGAGATATAGTCATTCTAGGGTTTAGGGTGTCACATCAGGCTGAAAGATGCTATTTTCAACACTTTCATTTTTCCAACAGGTAAAGGAAGAATCTCTCTGGGCTATAATGGAAAATAAGCAATTATCAAATTAGTCAAGGGGTCTGAAATCTAAAGGAAGATCCTTTGTCTTGTCATTAATCCATCTGTATATTGAAATAGTTATTATCTGGGGTGTTTTGCCTCCAGTATTGAAGATTAAATCCTGCTAATTCATTTTTGCTACCTGTCATTATCCTGTTCAAAACAGAACATTTGCTTCAGTACAGTCAGATACATTTTGTCTCATTGTTTCAGGCTTTAATGTGTAATGATTGATCTGGATTAATACTCCTGTTTTCAATCCTCACCTCTCTCTCCAAGGTTATTGGGCAACATCCAGAGGTTGTTCTGGGATTCTACTTCATCAGCCGAGGTGGCAGAACATCCTAAAGAGTTAATAATAATCTGGCCTGTGGTTTACAGATGTGGCACAATGAAAACAGTACAAACCCATATGACGCAGTCTTTAGAGGTTGTTAATGTAGACCCAGATCTGTCTCTGAGTCACACTATGACAGACAGGTTCCAGCAAGATGACACAGAAGTTAATAGAATATACTCCCTAGGAATTGAACACTGATACAGCCACCATTGTGTTCTGGTGTCACGAAGGTGAATCATTTTCCACCAAGTTGCTCATCTTCATGTTGAAACCTTCACTTTATTTTTCAATAACAAAATGTACCATGCATTTAATGTGTTCTGTGGCGTGAAAAAAAGGACAGTTTGGTGTGTGTGGTGCCATGTCGAGCATACAGGTAACTGACAAAAAAATGGAAACACCAACATAAAGTGTCTTAATGGGACGTTGGGCCACCACGATCCGCCAAAACAGCTTCAATACGCATTAGCATAGATTCTACAAGTGTCTGGAACTCTATCTCCGAGAATAAATTCCATAATTTGGTGTTTTGTTTATGGTGATGGAAAATGCTGGCTTAAATGCTGCTCCAGAATCTCCCATAAGTATTCAATTGGGTTGAGATCTAGCGACTGAGACCCACACACACACCCTTTATACCTCCTATTTTCCTTTGAGATCACTCTTTCAAAGTCACTGAGATCTCTTCTAGCTAAGGTAGCCAAAATAATGGGCATTTTTATTAATTACCCTATGCATGATGGGATGATAATTGCTTAAATAACTCAGGAACCACACCTGTGTGAATACCTGCTTTCAATGTACTTTGTATCCCTCATTTACCCGTGTTTCCTTTATTTTGGGCAAAGCAACATCATGTCTGATGTTATGAGAATATAGATTAGTTACACTGTGATAACTATGATTCTGAAGCACAGCGAAACCTTGGATTTATCTAGCAAACAAACACAGTTAAAAATTGAAAGCAGAAGTTTTCTAACCTCAGCCCTTTTCCTTCGAAAACTAAATCAGAGGAAACAAAGTTTAATTATTTACTGTCTGCCATACTTATCTACTAATGATGAAACTGACGTCTGTCAACAATTCCTTTTTTTTCCAGGAGTAATGAATATATTTACAAGTAATTCAGAGCTACAGTTGCCTCTAGACAATTGAGCTTTCCCACCTCTGTATATTATTCAAAACTGCAGTCTCACAAAAGGAAAATCTTCTATTATCCGCCCTAACATACGAGCCTGAGAAGAAACACAGGGTAAAACAGTGACTTAATATTTCATATTGGTAAGATTATTCATCTGCACAAAGACACTTCATTTCACCCCCTTACATTGAAACGTCCTCATTAGAAAATGGGGCATGTACATTCAAACTTTAAAAAAATGAAAATACTTTAAACAGCTTATTTCTAATGAACTATGATTTAATTTTGCATGGTTAAAAAAATCTATTTGCATGGCTCATAATTACAAGTGCAGGCATGGTTATTAAAATGAAGGGCTAGGTTCTGAAGTGATACACTATTAATTGGTTCCACCTTAAGAATTAATTGATTGTCTTTGCAAGAGAGTCGGTTTAATCACCTCTTAAAGGAGAAAGAATACACATAAATGCACCTACACACCTGCACATGCACATACACATACACACACACACAATGTTATTACCGTTCTTATTTCTCTTCAATTTGGAGCTGTTTCATTTGTCTGTCTTTCAGGCCCGAGGGAGCACCAACCTAGCTGCTAGCAGAGTTTAGCATTTGATCATGTGTGTCAATATCAAACTTTAAAGCAGGATTATATACTAATGTCCGCAATAGGGGTAATGGTTTTACATGTGTTAAAGTTAATGCCAACCCTTTAATGTGTACAGTTCTGCTTTAGACAATCTCATGACAGAAGATACATCTGTAATTCACAGCTTTCCTGTGAATGATAACAAAATGAGGGATTTTTTTATTTTTTTTATTGAATATCCAAAGCATACAATATACTTGCAGTGAAGCCGCTTAACAATTACACCACAGCAGTCATCCAACAGACTCCCATTCAGAGTGACACACAGAAGCATCCAGGGTCAACATCCTGCTCAAGGGCACGTCGACAGATCTCCCACAAGGCCAAAACAAAAATGGGGACGCGAACCCTCCAAGATCCCCCCCACCACAGTTTCCAAAGGGCTGTCCCTCAACCATCTGAGACCACTCCCACAGAGCCCCTCCCAAGAAAAAAATAAAAGAAAATAATAAAAAATAAAATGAATTCCATTCCCAAGAAACCCCCCCAATGCACCAACAACTAACAAAATGAACTCATGAGAAAAAAGAATAAGACGAAAGAAAACAGAAAACAACAATGCAAAAAAACAAAGGACATCAAGGACAACTAAAATCATAACAGCAAGGCCAACTGTATATGTTTGAGTGCATGTCTGGCACTTTTATTATGTTTTATTTTGACTTTATTTTTTATACTTGAACTTCTATCTCCTGCCCAGCAACTCCACTCCCACTTCTCTCCAATCCCACATCTCAACCCTCAGCCCATTCCACCCATCTCTGCTGGCCACCCTCTCCGGATTTCTACGCAAAATACACTACCGTTCAAAGGTTTGGGGTCACTTAGACATTTCCTTGTTTTTGAAAGAAAAGCACATTTTTGCCCATTAAAATAACTTCAAATTGATCAGAAATACAGTGTAGACATTGTTAATGTTGTAAATGACTATTGTAGTTGTAAATGACAGATTTTGTATGGAATATCTACATAGGCCCATTATCAGCAACCATCACTCCTGTGTTCCAATGGCACGTTGTGTTAGCTAATCCAAGTTTATCATTTTAAAAGGCTAAGTGATCATTAGAAAACCCTTTCGTAATTATGTTAGCACAGCTAAAAAAACTGTGATGATTACAGAAGCAATAAAACTGTCCTTCTTTAGTCTAGTTGAGTATCTGGAGCATCAGCATTTGTGGGTTCGATTACAGGCTCAAAATGGCCAGAAACAAAGAACTTCTGAAATTCGTCAGCCTATTCTTTTTCTGAGAAATCAAGGCTATTCCATGCGAGAAATTGCCAAGAAACTGAAGATCTCGAACAACACTGTGTACTACTCCCTTCACAGAACAGTGCAAACTGGCTCTAACCAGAGTAGAAAGAGTAGTGGGAGGCCCCAGTGCACAACTGAGCAAGAGGACAAGTTCATTAGTGTCTAGTTTGAGAAACAGGCACCTCACAAGTCCTCAACTGGCAGCTTCATTAATAGTACACGCAAAACACCAGTCTCAACGTCAACAGTGAAGAGGTGACTCGGGGATGCTGGCCTTCTAGCCAGCATCTAGACATTCAATCTGCACAAAGGAAAAAGGCAATTTTTAAACAATGGATGAGCTTTTCTTAGTAATCTACTTGAGAACCATTTAGGGTTCAAGTAAAACTTTTGAATAAGTGAAGCTTTAGTGTCAGGTGCGTCGTAGAAAGTGGACCAAGGCGCAGCGGGTATCATGCTCACCTTCTTTTATTTATATAAGTGAACACTTAAACAAAATAAATCGACGTCAACCAACAGTTCCGTAAGGACACAAGGACTATACAAAAAAAATAAAAAATACCCACAAACACAAGAGAAAATAAACCCACTTAAATATGGCCTCCAATTAGAAGCAACGACAACCAGCTGCTTCTAATTGGAGGTCGTTCCCAAAACTAACATAGAAATAGAAAAACTAGAAAACCCACATAGAAATAGAAAACATAGAACATACACCCAAAAAACCCGAAACACACAAAACAAACACCCCCTGCCATGCCCTGACCAAACTACAATAACAAATAACCCCTTTTACTGGTCAGGACGTGACATAGAGAGAGGTTTAGAGCTTTTATATTTAATAATCTCAATCCACCCAATTCATATTCATTATATAGATAGGCGCGCTTTATTTTGTCTTGTTTAGCATGCCTGAAATATTTTTTGCTCATATGATTTGAACAACAAATCATCACGAGTAGGCAGCGTCACAAGTAAGTGAGTAAATTGAGATATGACTAAGGAGTTAATCAGGGTAATTTTTCCATAAATAGACAGGTATTTACCTCTCCATGGTTGTAGGATTTTGTCTATAAGTTTTCTATTGAAATTCATTGTGGAGAGCTAATTTATATATTTTGTGAAATGAATGCCAAGTATGTCTACTTCACCCTCATCCCATTTTATAGGGAAACTGCAGGGTAATGTAAAAGTTGTACTTTTTAAATATCCAATATTTAATATTGTACACTTATCATAGTTAGGTTTTAGTCCAGAGAGTCCAGAAAAGTTATCTAGATCTTCAATGAGACATTGCAGGGATCTTCTGATCCCTCCTGTCTCAGCCTCCAGTATTTATGCTGCAGTAGTTTATGTGCCGGGGGGCTAGGGTCAGTCTGTTACATCTGGAGTATTCTCTTGTCTTATCCGGTGTCCTGTGTGAATTTAAATATGCTCTCTCTAATTCTCTCTTTCTCTCTTTCTTTCTTTCTCTCGGAGGACCTGAGCCATAGGACCATACCTCGGGACTACCTGGCATGATGACTCCTTGCTGTCCCCAGTCCACCTGGCCATGCTGCTGCTCCAGTTTCAACTGTTCTGCCTGCGGCTACGGAACCCTGACCTGTTCACCGGACGTGCTTGTTGCACCCTCGACAACTACAATGATTATTATTATTTGACCATGCTGGTCATTTATGAACATTTTAACATCTTGACCATGTTCTGTTATAATATCCACCCGGCACAGCCAGAAGAGGACTGGCCACCCCTCATAGCCTGGTTCCTCTCTAGGTTTCTTCCTAGGTTTTTGGCCTTTCTAGGGAGTTTTTCCTAGGGAGTTTTTCCTAGCCATCGTGCTTCTTTCACATGCATTGCTTGCTGTTTGGGGTTTTAGGCTGGGTTTCTGTACAGCATTTTGAGATTTCAGCTGATATACGAAGGGCTATAAAAATACATTTGATTTGATTTGATTTGATTTGCTCTATCTTGCGGACTTAATATAGAACTTGAGTCATCGGCATACATGGACACCTTTGTTTTTAAGCCTTGGATTTCTAATCCTCTAATGTTGTTATTGGATCTGATTTTAATAGCTAGCATTTCGATGGCCATAACGAATAGATATGGTGACAGCGGAACCCTTATTTAACTCCTCTTGACAATTCAAAACTCTCTGAGAAGTAGCCATTATTTACTATTTTACACCTGGGGTTGCTATACATTACTTTTAACCATTTTATAAGAGAATCACCGAAATTGAAGAACTCCAGGCATTTATAATTAAATCCAGTCTTACTTTATCAAATAGCTTTTCAAAATCCGCTATAAATACCAGGCCTGGCTTCTTATATGTTTTGTGATGTTCTATTATTTCTAGTAGTTGTTGTATATTATCTCCAATGTATTGTCCATGTAAAAAAGCAGTCTGATCAGGATGAACAATACCTGGTAAAACCCTTTTAATTCTGAGTGCAATGCATTTCGCTAATATTTTTGCATCACAACATTGAAGTGTAAGGGGCCTCCAGTTTTTTCGATAGACTGGATCTTTATATTCACCATCTGGGTCTTGTTTTAATAATAGTGATATCAGACCTTCCTGCTGAGTACCTGACAGACTACCATTTCTGTAGGAGTAGTTAAAACAATCTAATAATGGAGCTTTTAGTAAATCAAAAAAGGCTTGATATACCTCTACCGGTATGCCATCAAGCCCTGGGGTTTTTCCAGACTGAAAGGATTTAATAGCCTAAAAAGTTTCTTCATCTGTAATTTGGCCTACGCACTGATCTTTCTGTACATTTGTTAATTTTCCATTTTTTGTATTATTTGGAAATAATTCCTTACCGTAATCATCATTCAGTGCGAGAGGATGTGACGGAAAAGAGAACATCTGCTTAAAATATTTAGCTTCCTCTTTTAAAATATAATTCGGAGAATCATAGATGACTCCTTCTTCAGTAACGAGTTTCAGCAAATTATTTTTGTTAGCGTTCCTGTGTTGGAGATTCAGGAAGAATTTTGTGCATTTTTCTCCACATTCCATCCAGTTTGCTATATTTTTGTAATAGAATACATTAGATCGTTCTTGAATAAGTTCCTCAAGTTCTTTTTGTTTTTCCTCAAACATTTTGTATCACTGTAGTATCGTTTTATTGCTATCTACCTGTACTATTAGTTAATGTATATCCCTTGTTAGTCTTTGTCACGACTTCCACCGAAGTCGGTTCCTCTTCCACCGAAGTCGGTTCCTCTCCTGAACGCCGACCGCGGAACACCGGTCTTCTAGCCATCGTCGATCCACTTTTCATTTTCCATTTGTTTTGTCTTGTTTTCCTACACACCTGGTTCTCATTTCCCTCATTAAGTGTTGTGTATTTAACCCTCTGTTCCCCCCATGTCTTTGTGCGAAATTGTTTGTTGTAAGTGCTTGTGCACTTGTTTACTGGTGCCGGTCGGGTTTTGTACCCATATTGGTTATTACTTTATGCTGTTGGTTTTGATATTAAACTGCTCCGGCTATTACCTAGTTCTGCTCTCCTGCGTCTGACTTCACTGCCACCAGTTACGCACCCCTTACAGTCTTGTCTCTTTCGTCAGAAACTGCTTTTTTATTATTGATGAATATTGAATTGAATGACCTCTGAAGGTACATTTAAAGGTATCAATAAGTGAATTTGCTGTTCCTATATTATACTGGAAGAATTCAGTTATAAATGATTTTGTCTTAATTAAAAATAAGTTGTCCTCCAGTAAACTTTGATTAAATTTCCAATATCCCCATCCACGTGGAAATTTTATAAGAGTTGTGTGAAGGCCAATTAGATGATGATCCGATTGCATTCTGTCTCCTATTTAAACTTTTTTAACCTTTGATGCCAGAGAGAAAAGACGACTAGCTTGATTCAGTCTCTTCCATGTAGACCACACTAGGTCAGGATTTTTTTAGTCTCCAAATATTCACTATTTCTAATGTGTCTATAATATTTCTGATTTCCTTAAGGGCACGGGGATGATAGTTTGTAGAGTTATTTCCTTTACGGTCCATTGAGGTACTTAACACTGTGTTATAGTCTCCTACTATAATAATTTGATCATGTGTTGCCTGTAGGTTCAATACATTGGTATACATATTTTCGAAGAAGTATGGATCATCCTGATTTGGACCATATAGATTAATGAGCCAAATCTCTTTTTTGTCCACATTCATATTCAAAAAGATCCACCTTCCTAGCGAATCATTCCTAACTATTTGCACATTCAGATTTACATTTTTGTTAATTAATATCATCACACCTTTTGAGTTCCTTTGTCCATGACAGAAAATTATTTCACCACCCCATTCCTTTTTCCATGTAACTTCATCTAAGGATGAAGAGTGAGTTTCCTGTAAACAGTATATGTTATATTCCTTTTCTTTTAGCCACGTAAAGACTGATCTTCTTTTTTTGTAATCTGCTAAACCGTTACAATTATAACTGGCTATACTTATTTCACCCCTTACCATAACTAGATACTATTCTCAGTCTAAATTGACCATAATTAGTGCTTGTAAAATGACTGCCATCAGAGATGTTATGACGGTCAAAACTAGAGCTTTCAAATGTCTGATATTTAGGATTCAAGAAATAGGTTCTAGCAATATGTTTTATTCCCTTGCCTGTTTGCCTGTGAGCCAATGCCACAGATGTTAGAAAATTGAGACAAGATATTATGTGTGTAATAAACTTGGGTAAGTCGATGTGTATGATATTGGATGTGATTTAGTGAGAGTGTGTACAATGTCTGTATAAGAGTAAGACTATAATGTGTGCTGTTCAAATAAATAAAACAGTGCCAATTTGCATGGTTGAGTGTCAATGTGTGTAACATGTAGTGCATATATCCTTAATATTCATGATGATAATTGTAATCCATATTGTATCACCATCATAGGTGCATCATAATTACCTTTAACATCATTGAAAAACATTTCCCAGCATTTCCATAGCAATTGACGTTTCACATGATCATGAAAGAGACCTTGCATTACTATAGAGACGGCTTCACTACAGTACAAATGTATCCCGTGCAATATGTTATTATTCCCCAATGTCCGTATTCAGATATCTTCCCCTTGCTTGTTGTAAACATATATAAACATGTAGACAAAGACAGAGAAAAGATAGACAAACAAAAACATATTAAATTATAGAACAGTTCTTGACAATAGTGAGAGAGGGAGAGAAGAGAAGAGAAAAGAGAGAAAGAAAGAGTGAGAGAAGAGAGCAAGATCAAGTGTGTATGTGTATGTATTAGTCTGTACAGTATGTGTACTTTACAGTGTTCAGATATTTTTACAGGTCCCATACTTTCTTTTTTTCGTAACCTGATGTCCCTGTAGAACTTAGTAGAGCCATGGTGTTATGGAGCTGTCTCGGAGAAGCTGTCCATCTATAAAGAGTTCGTCCACAATTAGAACGGCACGCTTACCCCTCTCCCTCTGTTGCCTCTGTCCAGGATACAGTCTCTTGCGACGTTCGTTTATCTCATGTGGAAATTGGTTATTGAGCCCGAATTTGGTCCCTTTAAGCTCCCTTCCCCTGTTTTTGATCAGCTCCTTTTGTTGGTAGAGTTCAAACTTTACGATGATCGGTCGGGGACCCTTGGTCTTGTCGCTCCGAGCTCCAATTCTGTGTATACGGTGGAAAGCCACCTTGTTTACAGTCTCTAGAGCAAGTTTCAAGGCGGATTGCATGATTGATTAACTGAGAGATTAATTTAGTTGATACTGAGGGACTCCATATCGTAGTACAAATTCATTTTGCTATGATTTGGTGTCTTCTGGGTATGTAGGAGATACAGAAATATCCCACAGCTCACTTTAATTATTTCTATACATTTCATTATGTATTTGGTTAAAAAAAATATATATAATTAAGTCTGGATATTTCCTTAGCATACTGTACAAAACAAGATCTTTGCTTGGATTGTGGCCATATTGTATGCACACACACATGCAGTCATCCATGATCACTCTATTCCAAGTGTGTGTATGTACATGCATGTGTGTTTATGTGTGTTTGTGAAAGAGCTGTGCCACCCAACTGCTTGTGTTATATGTATTCGACAGAAGATATATATTGTACACCTCTCCTGGTGGGACTGACAGCAAACACCCCCACAATGCTGTGAATTACATGCAGGTCTGTTAGACACCAGATCACATGATGGGATTAATGGACTGGCGTCTTCAAAGCTGCTATTACAACTCCTGAGATGTGATACAGGCTCCCCCATTGCTCTCTGCAGGGGTATGTGGATCTTCCTCTGAGAATTACCTGACACCGCCGCGTCTCCCTGTCTCTGCTCTGGGAAACAAGTGCTCTGGCTCAGAGTTGAACAGCAACATCAGTCGGAGACGCTCCCTCCACGCTGCTCAGTGCCAACAAACCTTATTAAGTCCCCTGTGTGAACCGCCATCATGGTTACATGAGTTGACATCAGAGAAAGGGAGAAAGGGTGGTATTATTGGAGATCATGTGGATTAGTGATGGGAAATGCCATCATATTTGAATAAGGAGGAACACTCAGACGTTATTACTTGATGGTAGTCTGAGGTCTTATGTGATCACCCTTGGGTAATTTTAGGATTGTCAGAATTAAATTAGTGGTGGAGTAGCTGTACAGTGGTTTCCCAAAACTGGTTGAATCAATGTTGTTTCCACGTAATTTCAACCCCAAAACTCTATGTGATGACGTTGAATCAACCGGGAAAATGAATTGTAGTTGTAAAAAGTCATCAACGTAAGAGCATTTCGTGTTTTTTTCACCCAACTTTTAACCTAAATCAAAGTATTTTTTGTTGTTGTTGATTTCACATTGAAGTCTTGTTATTTGACAACTCAATCAAATGTAAATCAAAACTAGACATTGAACTGATGTCTGTGCCCAGTGGGTTGTGTGCAGGGATGAATGACCAATACAAATGATGGACCAATACTGTACCTACTAAAGATTGTATGAATGTTATTAAGATAGTATTGTATATTGATGAAACCAAACAATAATTTTATGTTCCTGGGTGCCGGTTTACAAACCACACACACAACTGAGCTGTACTTATGATTGATTATAATATTGCCTGTATACAATATACAATTCTAGCACTTTTGCCTTACTACGGAAATATACCATGAGGTTGTGTGAGAAAATACGGGAAAAAAAACACCAACACAGCATCAAAAAGTGATTGCGTTCTGAACTTCAATTTACCTTTTCTAGGGCTGAACGTAGGGAATTTGGACCTCCCAGTGCAAACATTAACAGTCTGAAATGCAGCTCTGGATGTAACAAAGAAACAATACCAGGGAAGCGAGCCAAGAAGGCACGCCTGTTCCTGGGACCATGGGAATTTGGCTCCCAGAAATAATGGGGTTGAACAGGACCCAGCAGCCTGCACCAATGCTACAGTAGCTGGGAAATGGCACACTGAAAGCCAGGCTTCATCCGGGGAGATTTACAAACAGGGAGGAGAAAATGAAATATACAGTCTCTCTGTTACCGCTCACAGTGTGTGGTGGGATGAGTAAAAATCTCAGTGAGAGAGAAAGGAAGACTCTCTTGTGAATTTCCCAAGCAATGTAGGTGTAGTAAATAAAAAATTCTGCCCATATTAGGTACTGACATTGAGCAACAACAAAAAAACAAGTACACAACATACTGTATGGAGAAACGAGCAGGCCTACTGCTACTTCTCACTTGAGGAAAACAGTGCTCAACATATCCTGAATATGGTAGAATATAGAAGGCTACATGCGGTTTTCAGAGTGTACTATATGTTCATTGGTTGAAGGTTGAGGTAAACTAATATCCCTCTGAGTGTATGTGCATAATATAGGTAGTGCTAATGCTAGCGTCTCCACTCCAGCCTAATTAGGACAATAAAGGGTTATGGGCTAATGTATGACTGCCATGCCAGAGCTAATGAATGCATACTATACCTTGTTTTCTCCCTAGTGTCCTTGGACTGTCGTCTCCAACCTTTTGATGTTGTATCTGATTATCCAGGCAGCGATTAATCATGATTAAGTAAGCACCAAGACTTTGAGAGAGGGGGTGGACAGCAGGAAAGTTTCCCAGAACCGGGTCTTCATTTTGGCTAGCACCCACCTCCTCTCTCATCTGCCAACTGGACTCGTCTGATGAAACAGGGAAGTAAAATTCATGGAAGAATTTTTGTGTTACGATTAGAGTCATTTCATCCTCTCAGACTGACTCTTTTCAAGCCTGGCAAGGCTTTCAAATACCTGTGGTGGTATATGGTGATCATTTTATCTGAAATCCATTGCTTCTTTTTATGCGACCAACATAAACATTTGACACAATTTTCACATTTCATGAAATTTACTGAAATCCCACACCTCTCCTTCTCCCCCTTCAACAAATATTTTCCTGCTTTGATATCACTTGGTGGAATATAAATAGGTTCGAGCAGACCTACGGTAACCACCTATTGCCCTTCATGCATTTCTAATGTAACCTGGTCTGCCTATGCTCACAGAGAAAGCCTTGGTTCATTACTCTAAGGTGCTGAGTCTTTCACTAGAAGCATGCCTTTTCAGGGAATAGGATCACCCTGGTGACCGGGGCCTGTGATACAGTATGCAGCACCTGAAATCGATAGATGTTTGCCCAGGTGCCAAAATAATCAGGTTCAGCCCGCATGGCAGGCCATGAAAGAATATTAACTGTGGGAATAACCCGGCATGACATGCGTCGCCCGCGTGCATGATCAAACAAGAGCTCGCTACCAAAGGACTTTTCCAGGTAGGTCTACTGGCAGGGAAGTTTGGACGGGCAATGACACCAACTCAATCATTATTACTTTGAAGTCAGAGGGGTCAGTATTGTAGTCGGTTTGGACAGAGGTCCAATGATTCTCTCTTTTTGCTTTCCCTCTCGTTCTGCTAATGTGTTTAGCATTCAAAGATGGTAATGGTTTTCCCAGTGAAGAGGAGTGGAAGCTGTTGTTGATACACGGTTAACGATGTACCAAAGGATGCAGAGCAGAGGTCCAAGGCATCACTACTATCAATAATGTAAATGTTTATTAGCCAACTTGGAATATAGTAATAATAATTCCACATTAATCACCAAACTGCCCCTTGCCATGAACATTTCCTCCAGCAAGCTTCCCTGTTAAAGTATTCCATTTCAACCCACATAAAAAAATACTACCGTTTCCTTTTGAATACTATAGTACTTACTATAGAATTCTGTAGTAAACTGTAGTATCCTGTTGAATTCTAATTCACTGTAGTATCCCTCGATCGTTTTGTGCAGGGATGAGAAACTTTGATGGGGGTGGGGGCCACAAAAAATCTGAACTCATCATGAGGGGGCCACAGTTACGTGAGTGACCATCAACGACTGACATAACAAGAGAAAAACTGTTGATGCACAACCACATTTATAAATTTCACTTTGTGTATTCTACTGAACTACCTCGCAAAAGTAAGTTGAGACCCCGACAGAGTTCCAAAATATATAGTATACTGTATATTTTTTGTAATTTGGGAGGGTGGGGTGATTGATCTGATTTTATACTGTAATATCCGATGACTTGGATGTCGATTAAGGCAGCCCCCCATACCTCTCTGATTCAGAGGGTTTGGTTAAATGTGGAAGACACATTTCAGTTGAATGCATTCAGTTGTACAACTGACTGTATTTCCCCCTTTCCCTTTTCCTTTCACTTGAATGTCTAGTGCTTACTATAGACTTTTGTACTATACTGGATAATTCTATACTACACACTGTAGTATCCCCTCAATTTTGAAGTTCTTACTATATCATTTTGGAGTATACTCTGTAATACTATACTACACACTGTAGTATCCCTTGATCATGCAGTACTTATTTACAATGTTGTAATATACTCTGTAGAATACTATACTTTTTGATCGATTGGACTGCTAGCTAGCTTTACTGCTAGCTGCTAGCTTTGTCAATGCTGTTTTAATTTGAATGTGCTGTCCTTGGGGAGCTCATGCTGGGGATTTCCTCTGAGGTTCCCCCTCGATCGTGTAGTGCTTACTTATAAAAAAATGGTATACTGTAGAATACTACACTCCACATTGTAGTATCCCTTGATTGATTTATTTTACTATTTAAAAACACAATACAACCACAAATGTAAATACAATTAATTTAGAAATTTGTTGAGAATAGCACAAAAAAAAGTGTCCATTGTGTCCTACTTCGAACATCAAACATGTTATGTATTTACACCTAACCCACATGAACAAATACTATAGTATACTATGGTCTAAATGCTGTAGTATTACTATATTTATATACTATAGTATTCACTGTAGTATATTTGCTGACTTCACTGTGTATTCACTGTAGTGTTTTTGCAGACATGACTTTACTGTAGTTTTCTAGCTTCTATTCTAAGACCCCTTAACAACATCTAGTCAAATGGCTAACCAGACTACATTTACATTTTAGTCATTTAGCAGACGCTCTTATCCAGAGCAACCTACAGTAGTGAATGCATACATTTCATACCTTTTTTCCCCCCATACTGGTCCCCTGTGGGAATCGAACCCACAACCCTGGCATTGCAAACACCATGCTCTACCAACTGAGCCACACGGGACCACTACCCATGTAGAAGCATGGTGGCTAGGAAAAACTCCCTAGAAAGGCCATAACTTAGGAAGAAACAGAGAGGAACCAGGCTCTAAGGGGTGGCCAGTCCTCTTCTGGATGTGCCGGGTGGAGATTATAACAGAACATGGCCAAGATGTTCAAACGTTCATAGATGACCAGCAGGGTCAGATAATAATAATCACAGTGGTTGTAGAGGGTGCAACAGGTCAGCACCTCAGGAGTAAATGTCAGTTGGCTTTTCATAGCCGATCATTCAAAGTTAGAGACAGCAGGTGCGGTAGAGAGAGAATCCAAAACAGCAGGTCCGGGACAAGGTAGCAAGTCCAGTGAACAGGTCAGGGTTCCATAGCCGCAGGCAGAACATTTGGAACTGGAGCAGCAGCATGACCAGGTGGACTGGGGACAGCAAGGAGTCATCAGGGTTAGGGTTAGTCCTGAGGCATGGTCCTAGGGCTCTGGTCCTCCGAGAGAGAGAGAGAGAAAGAGAGAGAGGACATAAGACATGAGAAATACTCCAGATATAACAGACTGACCCTAGCCCCCCAACACATAAACTATTGCAGCATAAATACTGCAGGCTGAGACAGGAGGGGTCGGGAGACACTGTGGCCCTGTCCGACGATACCCCCGATACCCCCGGCCATACAAATATAACCCCACCCACTTTGCCAAGGCACAGCCCCCACACCACTAGAAGGATATCTTCAACCACCAACCTACTACCCTGAGACAAGGCTGAGTATAGCCCACGAAGACCTCCCCCACGGCGCCAACCCGGACAGGAAAATAACGTCAGTGACTCAACCCCCTCAAGTGATGCACCCCTCCCAGGGACGGCATGGAAGAGCACCAGTAAGCCAGTGACTCAGCCCCCGTAATAGGGTTAGAGGCAGAGAATCCCAGTAGAGAGAGGGGAACCGGCCAGGCAGAGACAGCAAGGGCGGTTCTTCGCTCAAGTGCCTTTCCATTCACCTTCACAACTCTAGGCCAGACTACACTCAATCATAGGACCTACTGAAGAGATGAGTCTTCAATAAAGACTTAAAGGTCGAGACCGAGTCTCCATCTCTCACATGGATAGGCAGACCATTCCATAAAAATTGAACTCTATAGGAGAAACCCCTGCCTCCAGCTGTTTGCTTAGAAATTCTAGGGAAAGTAAACTCAGTTGTCATAAGTCTGCACAACACTGCCAGGACCTAGGATCAAGGGAGACACTCAAGTTTATTAATATTATATCTCTTGACACATTGATGAAAATAGTCTTGGCCTCTAAACCTTCAAGCTGCATACTGGACCCTATTCCAACTAAACCACTGAAAGAGCTGCTTCCTGTGCTTGGCCCTCATATTTTGAATATAAAAAACGTCTCCCTGCACTGGATGTGTACCAAACTTACTAAAAGTGGCAATAATAAAGCCTCTCTTGAAAAAGCCAAACCTTGACCCAGAAAATATTTTAAAAACTATCGGCCTATATCGAATCTCCCATTCCTCTCAAAAATTTTATAAAAAGCTGTTGCACAGCAACTCACTGCCTTTCTGAAGACAAACACTGTATACGAAACACTTCAGTCTGGTTTTAGACCCCATCGTAGCACTGAGACTGCACTCGTGAAAGTGATAAATGACCTTTCAATGGCGTCAGACCAAGGCTCTGCATCTATCCTCATGCTCCTAGACCTTAGTGCTGCTTTTGATACCATTGATCACCACATTCTTTTGGAGAGATTGGAAACCCAATCTCTCCAAACACCTCCCTCTGCAACTGGATCCTGGACTTCCTGACGGGCCGCCCCCAGGTGGTACGGGTAAGTAACAACACATCCGCCACAATGATCCTCAACACGGGGGCCGCTCAAGGTTGCATGCTCAGTCCCCTCCTGTACTCCCTGTTCACTCATGACTGCATGGCCAAGCACAACTCCAACACCATCTTCAAGTTTGCCGATGACACAGCAGCGGTAGGCCTGATCACCAACAAAGATGAGACAGCCTATTGGGAAGAGGTCAGAGACCTGGCCATGTGGTGCCAGGACAACAACCTCTCCCTCAACATGATGAAGACAAAGGAGATGACTGTGGACTACAGGAAAAGGAGGACCAAGCACGGACCCATTCTCACTGACAGGGCTGCAGTGCAGCAGATTGAGAGCTTCAAGTTCCTTGGTGTTCACATCACCAACAAACTATCATGGTCCAAACACACTAAGACAGTCGTGAAGAGGGCACGACAAAGCCTATTCCCCCCCAGGAGACTGAAAAGATTTGGCATGGGTCCTCAGATCCTCAAAATGTTCTACAGCAGCACCATCAAGAGCATCCTGACTGGTTGCATCACAGCCTGTTATGGCAACTGCTCAACATCTGACCGCAAGGCACTACAGAGGGTAGTTTGTACGGCCCAGTACATCACTGGGGCCAAGCTTCTTGCCATCCAGGACCTCTATACCAGGCGGTGTCAGAGGAAGGCCCTGAAAATTGTCAAAGACTCCAGCCACCCTAGTCATAGACTGTTCTCTCTGCTACTGCACGGCAAGCAGTACCTGAGTGCCAAGTCTAGGTCCAAAAGACTTCTTAACAGCTTCTACCCCCAAGTCATAAGACTCCTGAACAGCTAATCAAAGGGCTACCCAGACCCCTCTTTTACGCTGCTGCATCTCTCTGTTTATTATCTATGCATAGTCACTTTATCTCTACCTACATTTACATATTACCTAAATTACCTCGACTACCCAGTGCGCCCGCACATTGACTCTGTTCCGGTACCCCCTGTATATAGAACTCTCTATTGTTATTTTACTGCTGCTGTTTATTTATTTGTTACTTTTATTTTCAATTTTGTACTTATCAATTTTTTACTTAACACTTTTTAAATATTTTTGTTAAAAAAAATGTCATTAAAACTTCTTAAAGAATCGTTGGTTAAGGCCTTGTAAGTAAGCATTTCACTTTAAGGTCTACACCTGTTGTGTTCAGTACATGTGACGAATAACATTTTATTTTATTTGATATTTACAATAGTGTTTTGCAGATATGACTGCAGTATACGGCATTATTTATTGTAGTGTTTTTGCAGACATGACTGTAGTATATTGTATTAACACCTGCCAACTAGGGTTAGCTAAAATGGTACAACCACCAGACAACGCCTACTGTTTAATGTAGGGAACACCTTAACCAGATCATAAGACACAGGTTCATGACAGGCCACCTATTGAGTTGGGTCAACAGTTCTGAGCAATGCAACGGACCAGACAACACCTTAGAAAATATAACATTTTTATTATAATTGTAAAGGGAAACAGTACAGATGCCGATAAATAACATGTAAAGTTGATTAAAGCTTAATGGATTAGGTTTGCTTGTTTGACACAGATAAATAACACACATTAACAAGAGTACACCAAATTTACTAGATCTGTTACTTCCACTAGATAGCTTTCTGAAATACAAAACTGCTTTCATAGAGAAGAAAGAACAGTTAACCACTGAATTTACATAAACATTCAATATTTTTGAAATTAGTTTACAGACAGTCACCTTTTTAGCGGAGGGCTCTGACAATAAACTGCCTGGACCTCAAACCAGCCGATGACTAAACAAACCAATTGGAAACAACAGGACATTATTGCAGTGGCTTTACATAATGAACATCTTGAATATTATGAATAAACTCACACATACAATTCAAAAGAGTCAACCACACCCCAAACATTTCTTCAAGACAGCATGGTCACAAAATGGTAACTCACAGAAATAAACCAACAGCAATGACACCTTGCAGCCTACGCACACAAAGAACTTTCTAGGTACAAACATCTGGACATGACCAAGACATGCTTTTATACATTTCCAGCATGTCATCCCCTAATACAAAAAAAATAAAAAATGTATGAAATGTATGCATTCACTACTGTAAGTCGCTCTGGATAAGAGCGTCTGCTAAATGACAAAAAAAAAAAATTATACAAAATAATAATAATAAAATAAATAATAAAAATAAGGGTGCCATTTTGAGTCTACTGATCTGTTCTCTTTGGTACTCGTAGTGTTAATAGCCCCTTGTTAATAAGTGATGCATTTTTTGTTCATTGCCTTTACGCTAAATAGGCCTGCTTTATGGCTATGCTTGCCACTTTTTTTGCTTTGTATTTGTTTGCTTGCCATGTTATGGCAGCACACTTCTCCAATAAGGTGGCTGTCTTTAAAGTCATTTTGTATTTCATTTTTTAAATGTAAATGTGAGGGTTAACTGTTCTTTATTTTCTATCATCAGAAGTACAGTATTGTGGTCATCTTGGTCATCTTGTGAACTTCGTCAGCTGAATCTCTTTGAAACACTGTTGTATTTCAGAAAGTGATCTAGTGGAAGTAACAGATCTAAGTCATGTTGGTCTACTCTTGTTAATGTGTGTTATTTATCTGTGTCAAACAAGCAAACCTAATCTTCTAAACTGTAATACCACTTTGCTTGTTCTTTATATCTGACTCTGTACTGTTTCTTTTTTCTTTAATAAAAATGTTATTTAACTAGGCAAGTCAGTTAAGAACAAATTCTTATTTACAATGACGGCCTACACCGGCCAAATCCGGATGACACTGGGCCAATTGTGCGCCGCCCTATGGGACTCCCAATCACAGCCGGTTGTGATACAGCCTGGAATCGAATCATGGTGTCTGTACTGACACCTCAAGCACTGAGATGAAGTGACTTAGACCGCTGTGCCTCTCGGGAGCCCTTTTTAATGGGCCTAGAACCTGTCTAAAGTTTAGATGCCACAATTGTAATATTTTTATTTTTATTTTTGCTATGTTGTTGTCTGGTCTGTTGCATTGCTCAGAACTTTTGACCCAACTCAATATGTGGCCTGACACAAACTTGTCTTATGTTCTGGTTGAGATGTTCCTCTCAGTAAACAGTACCTGGGGTAGTCTAGTCGGCAGGTGTTACTACAATATACTACATTCATGTCCGCAAAAACACTACAGTAAATATTAAAGTATACTGCAGTCATGTCTAAAAAAAACACTACAGTAAATACTAAAGTATACTACAGTCATGTCCGCAAAAACACTACAGTAAGTACTACAATATTACATGTAGTGTTTTTGAGGACTTCTCAGATCTTTTCTCCCACAATTTCTGTCAATCTTTCTATTTTCCTTCTCAAATTTCAGACTTAAATTATAACATATGATATGATGTAGGCTCAGGGAGCTCTGTAATAAAAACTAATTTAAACTGTGACTCTATGGTAACTTGACATCTCATTCAAAACAAAACAAATTTAAACTGTGACTCTATGGTAACTTGACATCTCATTCAAAACAAAACAAATTTAAACTGTGACTCTATGGTAACTTGACATCTCATTCAAAACAAAACAAATTTAAACTGTGACTCTATGGTAACTTGACATCTCATTCAAAACAAAACAAATTTAAACTGTGACTCTATGGTAACTTGACATCTCATTCAAAACAAAACAAATTTAAACTGTGACTCTATGGTAACTTGACATCTCATTCAAAACAAAACAAATTTAAACTGTGACTCTATGGTAACTTGACATCTCATTCAAAACAAAACAAATTTAAACTGTGACTCTATGGTAACTTGACATCTCATTCAAAACAAAACAAATTTAAACTGTGACTCTATGGTAACTTGACATCTCATTCAAAACAAAACAAATTTAAACTGTGACTCTATGGTAACTTGACATCTCATTCAAAACAAAACAAATTTAAACTGTGACTCTATGGTAACTTGACATCTCATTCAAAACAAAACAAATTTAAACTGTGACTCTATGGTAACTTGACATCTCATTCAAAACAAAACAAATTTAAACTGTGACTCTATGGTAACTTGACATCTCATTCAAAACAAAACAGTCAAAAGCAAATAAGGAAGCATGAAGATATGTATCTCAACCCCACTGGACATAAGCAGAAGTCTAGTAGATCACCATAATAATTGGCTGCATTGTATGCTTCAACCCTGTCCTCCAGTTCAACAAAGGGGTTGAAATCTGGATTCAGAGCTAGTGGACTTCCTTGAATCACTGAAAACCCTCAGGACGTGGTTTGGCCTTTACGGAGGTGGAAGCCAAATATGAGGCTCGGAAGATGAAGCACCTTGGTAGGTCTTTCCTTGTAGGCGTTACCTCCCGATAAATATTTCATTTTGGTACAAAACAAATAACTTGACATAATTCCTCCCCCTCTCTTCCGTGTTGAATGGCGTGTCTGATATACGCGTGGGGAGAGAGGTGTAAAATCAGAGAGGCATGTCACTGAACTAGAATCACCAGCGAGCAGGTCCAACCAGAAGGGCTGACACTGTACTGTAGAGAGAAGACATGTTCTTGCATTCTTATGTTTTGTTTACAGTGCTGTGGGACTTCTAAAGCACTCTACAATAACAAACAATGACAGTTGGCTTATTTATGGTCTTTGAGCATATCGTGAGTAGACAGAATAAAGTCCATAATGAGTCTATAACCCCACAAAATGTTTTCTTATCTTTCACATCAAATCAAATCAAATCAAATGTATTTATAAAGCCCTTCTTACATCAGCTGATGTCACAAAGTGCTGTACAGAAACCCAGCCTAAAACCCCAAACAGCAAGCAAGCAAAACTCCCTAGAAAGGCCAGAACCTAGTAAGAAACCTAGAGAGGAACCAGGCTATGAGGGGTGGCCAGTCCTCTTCACATAAGCAGTGTGAGGCGTATGTATGTTTAAGTGCCACTGTTAACTAACATTAAGGAAAGTTAAGTGCTGATGATGAAGCCTCTTTGGTATATTTGCTTGTCCATTAGAGGAAAGCAGTGGATAATTTGCCTGACCCAGCCACGGTTAAATATAGAGTCATAAAAGGACACAAATCCAGCCACCTCAAACTCTAACACGACTCATCCAGTACATTATCTAGTTAACTATTTTCTCATTTCTTTCTCTATGAGTGCTCGAGGCAGTCTCTGCTTTGTTGCGTTTGTCAATCACTGTAATTTGGGCTTCGTTTCCCAAAATAATTATCAGGTGAGTGGCAGCCCTTTGCCTGGAGTGCCAACTTTCAAAGCGACGTGCCCAAGAGTATTAATTATGCCGCTCAAAATATGAAGTCTTTTAATAGGGGGGCTGACGTGACATCATTGTTTAGAGTGTTTCTTTCCCTACAAACATGACAATCATGGCTGTCCCTCTGGTCATCAGAAACGACGAGGAGGAATTATCAGAGGAAGTTATTAACAAGCTGTGTACCATGTGATAAAGTCAGTCAGACTCACAGGTAGCATGTCTATTGATTTTCATAGAGGAGAAGTGGAGAGCGCAGTATAAAGTTAACAACTTCAAGACAGAAGCGAGAGAGACAGACGGGGAGAGCGCAAGAGAGAAAGAGAGGCAGAGAGAGAGATAGGGGTAGTGGGGAGTG
The DNA here is from genome assembly GCF_901001165.1 of Salmo trutta. Lineage (NCBI taxonomy): Eukaryota > Metazoa > Chordata > Actinopteri > Salmoniformes > Salmonidae > Salmo > Salmo trutta. The sequence goes on from NC_042974.1 coordinate 35,441,856, forward strand.
GGAAAGAGAGAAATACGCAGAGTGAAAGAGAGCGAGAGAAAGAGTGAGAGAGAGAGAGCGAGAGAGAGAGCAAGAGAGAGAGAGAGGCAGAGAGGGAGATAGGGGTAGTGGGGAGTGGGAGAGAGAGATATACGCAGAGAGAGAGCGAGCGAGATAGCGAGCGAAAGAGCGAGAGAGAGAACGAGAGAAAGAAAGCAGCAGAAAGGGAGGATGAAAAAACAGAGCCAAAGAAGTACGTACATCAAGAAAAATACTTTGAAAACGGGAAAAAGCCACATCTTTCAACGTTCTGTTTTATGTTTAGTGCTGTCCACAATGAATAGTGAAGCACAACAACATCCCTACCGCTCAGGCTTCAAGCACAATACTCTATAGGCCTAGTTGTGGTTCACAGGCAACTGTGGTGCTCCTGTAAAACGCTAAGAGGGAGAGACAGCTTCCAGGGCTCATTAGCATCCTGTAGCGGCTAATACTGCCTTCCTATTACAGTGTGAGGAGGTGAAATTCAGTTGGAGATGAGAACAGCCCAGGGGGCTTAGGGTTGCCAGTTTAATTAGAGCCTGATAATTTCAATAATGAGTGACAATTCATTGGGGCTTTTTAGGTTGGCCCAATGTTGGAGTACAAATCGATAATCCACTGTTTCTTTCCCCCCACTTTCACTACCAGATAAAGGGCAGGCTGGTGTGTGCATGTGTGTGTGTGCATGTGTGTGTCCGTGTGTGAGGGGGTTCTATCCTCACATGAATTAAATCAAAAGAATCAACTTGGAGAATGTCCTTTTGAAACCCACAAGGTAACAAGGTAAGCCTCTGTGGTATGTTTTGATGGTTTTGGATGAGCAGGTGGGTCTTTAGTGGCTGTTGAGGGGGTTCAGAGGAAAAACAATTTGCCTGGAGTGATATGGGTAAGTGAGTGGAGGGTGAGTGGTGTACTCTGGTTGTCCGTCAGAGCCACATGCTCAATGACAAGCAGAAACACATGCAGTGAATTTTGATCAAGGTGTTCTAAGAATATTTTGAAGATAAATACACAACGCAGAGACAGAGGACGAGAAGTCAACAGAGTAATAACGATCAATGGAAATAGTGTTTTTTCTGTAATAGGGAATTATCAATGGAAATAGTTGGTTTTCAGTTCAACATCTGTTAGGAATGTCAGTCCTGAACTTATAGCTACGTGTGGCACATTCTCATTGGTCCAACCTGAGATAGAATACTTGTTATTTGGTCATTGGCTCAGTTTTATTGCAAGGAATTACAATTGGTCAACCACAGGCTAGGGCTGGGTTATAAACTACATCCTGTTCCTTTGTTCTGTGGAGAGAGTCTCAGGAGAGCATTACTGAGGATAGGGGAGAATGACCATCTACTTCCAAGCATGATTTGTCCTATTTGAATAAACCTATTTTCCTCCCCCTGATTTGCTTTGGGGTCTGTGTTATTGAGGAACAACATCAACTGCTAACAGTGTTATAAGTGGACACTTTGACTTCATAAGGAGCATTAATGACTATCTTCAGACCAATTGTGGCAAGTTGCATCTAAAGTGTTTCATTCCAAAACACTACATATCAATTTTCAGTAATGTTGGTAAATTAGCTTTTATTGTTTAAAGAATTTATGAAAGAGATTTGTGTGTTTTTTCACTATTTAATCATGGCATGGGGTTAATGACAGACATGTATTTGTTTAAAATCTATCACTTGATGGTTTAACTTCAGAACAACAAATAATCATGTTTTGTTTTGCAAAATGATATAAATCTGCCTCACTCTCATAGAAATAAGTAATAGTGCTGGGATGTACACAGTCAAATGTAACAAATAAATACATTCTTAATAAGAAGCATTCATCTTAAAATAGGTAGGTGAGATCACAGTACAAATAAACAGCACACGAACATTCCATTCCAGCTAAACAATAGATATACACTGAGTATACAAAACATTAAGAACACCTGCTCTTTCCATGACACAGACTGATCAAGTCAATTCAGATGAAAGCTATGATCCCTTATTGATGTCACTTGTTAAATCGACTTCAATCAGTGTAGATGAAGGGGAGGAGGCAGGTTAAAGAAGGATTTTTAAGCCTTGAGACAATTTAGACATGAATTGTATATGTGTACCATTTAGAGGGTGAATGGGCAAGACAAAGGCGCCTTGGTTTGTGTGAAGAACTGCAACTCTGCTGGGTTTTTCATGCTCAACAGTTTTCTGGAATGGTCTACCACCCAAAGGACATCCAGCCAACTTGACACAACTGTGGGATGCACTAGAGTCAACATGGACCAGCATTCCTGTGGAACGCTTTCGACACCTTGTAGATTCCATACCCCGACAAATTGAGGCTGTTCGGTGGGCAAAATGGGTGATACTCAAGATTAGGAAGATGTTCCTAATGTTTGGTCTATCAGTGTACAGCATTTTGCACAAAAAAAACATCTAAAACCTATGAATAAAATATCTAAATTGATATTTTACAAACACATAAAGGTGCCCAATAAGCAAAACATTCAGATGAAAAAATATTTTTATTTTATTTTTGGAAACAAAATCTACTTACCTGATTCTTGTGATTTTTTTGTTGTTTAAATATTTCATTCAATTAACCAATGTTTTCCCTCAATCCCTAAAGCCAAATGTAGAGGTCTACCCTAAATTACATTTTGATAAAATGATGATGACTTAATACTAGCTATACTAAATCTGAATGGGTTTAATAAACAATCAAAAAAGGAAAAGACTAAACAACGTGCTTTATATATATATATATATATATATATATATATATATATATATATATATATATATATATATATATATATATTTATATATAGTATTTCTTATGTTAATCTCCCTCTGATATAGTGACATGGCCTAAGGCATAATATTTCACAAAAATGTCAGAATTCCTCTGGATTATTCCCGGGAGCTTTATAGCTCACTGCAAGAGGTTGATCTTTCACAGGAATGTAAAGAATAGGTGAGGGCACGTAAGTTAAACACACATTCTCATGTTCATTGTCATAACTATATGAGATCGCATGCTGCTTCACATTATTCTTAGATATGAAAAATGTATTTAAGGTGATAAGGGTTAAGCATAAAATATGAATTAGCATATAGCACCACACATGTATGCCGCACATTTATTATATATTGTTAATGGCACCTCATAATTGATTTCTTCTATATTGAAAACATATGCTATATGTTACATGAATAAATTAATTAATGTAACTAATGCGGTGTTAAAATTTAAGTTTAGTATGTAAGCTGGTATCCCGTTATTGGCGTCTTTGCGGCTTGTCTGCACATTAAGTCTATTTTATTTGTTGAAACAGATGAGGTACAGAAATATATTAATCTCTTCCTGACCTGAGTGGATGAGATCCACACAGCACTATAGTGAAGTGAGAACACGCTACAGTACAGTCCTTCAGTCTGATCGACTGTACTGTAGCGTGAGATTGTGAAGGACAGTAGCCTAATTACTCTCTAGCAGTAGCATAGACCTGCCAGTCCTTCAGACTGAACTGAACCTTATAGTCTGAGTCCTTGTATGAGTCAGTTACACTATCATTCCCACCTGGGACATCATTTGTAAATTCACCGGAGTAAGACTACGCCACTTCTTATTACTTTAGCCCCACCATTGCCCCAACCTCAGTCTCCCTGCATTACAGAGGTGAGAAAACATTCATGCATCATGCTAAAACAGAGAAGATCAAGAGATTATTGATTGGTTGTTACTTGCATTATATTCCTTCCATGACATGCAGTTCATGGCCCCTTTCGTGCTTTTCGGTGTCAGTCTTTTTAAAATATTCATGAGGGGGTTGCCTTATGGGTCTACAGTTGAATGTCTAATAGGGCCGTTAGTAGAGATACAATATTGCCCTAAGCAGGACCATCACAGCGGTCAGCTCATACAGAGCTAGCCTGATTCGGCCTGAGGGCTAATTAGCGGTTAGCATGCACTGTTTACAGGGGGTTTACCTGTGGGCCAAAGGATTGCTGAATTCATCTTAAAACACTGTATCCTGCCTTTGAAGCTTCAAGAGCTCCCTGTCTATAGCGTAATGACTGGGAGGAGAGAGTGAAGCGCTTCTACAGTGCAACGTGATAATCATCAATTAAGGCAGAGGAAATGGCAAGACATGGGGATTTCAGCTCATTAAAAAAAGCCCACAAGAAAAAAATATCTCTAGATTCTTTCCCCTTCCTCTCTCTCTCCTGACAATGTCTGACGTCGTTAGAATTCGAATGATTTTTGTCTTTAAAGATGAGCGTAAATCTTGGGATTTAATTTTGAACCCGGGAAGCAGACATACAGTAATAATGCAATTTGGCTAAAATATGAATGACATTTGCTGTAAGAGGAGATCGGCTTGTCATAGTTTTTGTCACACTCATTACATCATTAAATGATGCCTACTGTCATGTTACTGCAGCAGCTAACGTCTCTGTCTGTCTTATTAATTCCTTAATGATCCCAGGATATACTGTAAGTATCACAATCTGACTCCATGGGCACTAGAGGAAATCTGGATCCACTAATCCACAGATCATCATACTAAAATAAACCATTCAGATTTTATGGACTTGACTCGAGTGACCCACCCAGTTACAGTATGTTGCCGAACTGGTTAGAGTAACATGTTGAGCCTTCACCCGTGCACAAAACTATTAACCGAGACCTGCTAATACAATCTACAGTATAGCCCAATATAGTCCAATAATTATGCCTCGATAATGCTAACATTAGTCAATGGCTAACACTGATCCAGGTAATTTGTTATCATGGTGAGGTGGCTATAAGGACATGTAGCTCATAGCTTCTCTGGATATCCAGACATTAAAAAGAATTCCAGATTCCCCAGACTTCTTTGAGGATGCGCTTCCTTTGAGAAAGGATTTCTTTTGAGCATATCCAAACATGTATTTTTTTCATCATATATAGGGACGAATTCAACAATTAAATCTGATGTACCAAGGATCATCTCCTGATACACCACATAAACTGTTGGTAAAAGAGTTGTCAAGGTGTTACTCAACTGTCTTTCAATATCTTTTGATATGATTCCTCTGTAATCCAGTATACAACGACATAACGCTAACAACATAAAGTATGAGACCTGCAGTCAATCTAAAACCTGTAGTCAATCTAAAAGATCTAAAAAGGCATTAGATTGCTTAACCTTTAACATGAGTCAAACTACTATAATGGAATTATGTGGTTAGGCAATGCAAGCGCTATGTCTATCATGTGAACCTGACATTTGATCATATGGGTGGAAGGATTTCGGACTTCAGTCCTGAGAGTCATCAGTAATTATCGTATACTCTATAGGGAATGGGCGAAGTGAACCAGTTTCAAACGCACGAAACATACACGTACACACACACACACACACACACACACACACACACACACACACACACACACACACACACACACACACACACAAACACATCCCGAGCGATTCATCAAAGACTGGTCCTTTAGTATGGAGATTATGGTTGTGCAATTCTTATTTTTTTCTTGAAAGACCTTTCCCTAATTTGCTCATTAATGAGATGGAAATATAATTCTGTTGTGGCCCAAAGTTTGAAAGAGATATGCCCATTGAGAAAGCTATACATGTAAACATATGAAAAGGAATTAGTAAAGGGACGTTTCCATTTTTTTCTGTAAAAAATGTATGCAGGGCATGTTATATTTATTACAAGGCTGGCTGTCTATCATCTTCCCAGGACTAACAGAAATGAAAAGTGACAGCAGCCTCATCAAGAATTAATGCCATTGTATTCTACGTAAAGCAATAACAATGGGGAAAATCAACAAATGAAATACATACTTTCACAAGTTATTTTAACAATGCAAACTGAAGGATGGACAACTGTCTTGAATGAAGGTTTGAGGACAACTACAAACTCTTTAAAACAGAGTAATAAAAAACAATAGATATGCTACTTAATAATGTCCTTGTAATGATGTACATACTTAATTACAGTATATAGGTATCATTGTTCCAAATCTCACATTCAGATTAAATTTTTTTAACATTATTAGTTGCCCATAATAAATTGAATATTTTAAAAATTGTATTGCATTTTCTAGCATTACTCATTACGGTGTAGTTCTGATCTGCAAATGCTGATGCTAAATGGTCAGGTTCCCATGTGAGCCAAATAAATGAAATATTAGTTTATTACATATTTAAATCTCTCTCCCCAGGCAGTTTTTCCCTCTTTTTCTGGAGTTTTGCATTATAATGTTCACCAAACAGTTTCCTAGCTAATGGCTTGCAACAACGTGGTCCTGCTTTCCCCTTGCTTTTGGTCTAGATTTTCATAACAAATTACCGTGGTACTCTGAGGGGAGGGAGAATACTCAGACTTCCTGAAGAGTCAAGAGGGAAAAGTATGTCTTTAAGCAGTACAAAGTCGAGCATCGCCTTTGGAACATTTTCACAGTGTGTGTCAGCTTAACATTGAGTAGACAGTCAACTGGAGAAAAGTCCTCTTTGTCAAGAGCCCTGAAGCACCATTTGAAAAGGGAAAATCTATATTTTGCTTATCAGTATTAGGAGGATAATTCATAATACTTGTTTTTCTTGTGTGACACAGTTTGATTCCAGTAATGAAATAACAATGGAACATGTTTCAAAATGAATAATGCAAATATCATCCTTCAAGACAGCAATACATGAAAACAGAGACCTTAAAAAGAGAGACATGATCTTTGACGGGTCTTTGAATAATCATTAAGGGCCAGCCCCCTCATTCTCCTCATCTCAGGTGTGTGATTAAAATCAATTACGTCACTCCTCCAGTGTCAACCGGCAAAGTCTCCTGACAAATGAAACGGTGCTTTAGGAGGAGGATGTTCCTGCTAGTCCCTGGTCCTGTCGGAGCTTCTCTCACATTCACAAATGAGATTAAGACTAGGCTGCTCAGGGATTTCAAACGGCTTTCCATAAGAGCATGAAATTCCCCGAGAGGCCGTGTAGGCTACATTAAGTCGACCTTAAATTGTCTGCTGAAGTGATCAGCCATTGGCCCACAGTGAGAGGAACAGCATGGCTGAAAATATGTTATTTACCTGCTCCTGTTAGGCATACATTAGACCTGAAATGGTCCACACAGACAGTGTGCTGAAGAAGGCGCAACAGGAGGCTGAAGAAAGACCCTCACAAACGTCTACAGATGAGAGCATCCTGTTGGCTGCATCACCGCCTGTTACGGCAATTGCACCGTCCGCAACCGCAGTGTTCTCCAGAGGGCGGTGCGGTCAGCCCAACGCATCACCAGGGGCACACTGCCTGCCCTCCAGGACATCTACAGCAGCCGGTGTCACAGGAAGGCCAAGAAGATCCTCAAGGACCCCAGTCACTCGATCCACGGCTTGTTCACCCAGCTACCATCTAGAAGGCGGAGACAATACAGTTGCATCAAAGCTGGGACCATGAGACTTACAAACAGCTTTTATATCCAGGCCATCAGACTGTTAAACAGTCACCACTAGCCTGCCTCCCAGTACCCTGCCCTGAACCTCAGACACTGTCTCTAGCCGGCTACCACTTGGTACGCTACCCTGCACCTTTGAAACCGCTGCCCTATGTACATAGAGTCATTGAACACTGGTCACTTTAAATAATGTTTACATACTCTTTAACCCACTTTTTGAGTATATACTGTATTCTAATATATACTGTATTCCAGACTTTTCCCCCCTGCAATTCTATTCATTTTGCTATAGGGTTTTGTACTGTGTATTTATATACTGTATTCTCGACATAGCTCATTCAAATATTTATACTACTGTACATTGCATTTTAGTTACACTGTTTATACACCCTACATATTTATTTATATAGTGGATTCTTGACATACCTCAATCTAATATATCTCCTGCTGTACATATCATTACTTGTGTAAATTCATCTTGTGTAGATAGCTATAGATTGCATTTGGAATACTGTTACAGTGCTATTTGGGTTGTTAATTGGATTCGTTCTGACATTTCTTGATTTCTTGTTGTTCTTTCATTTTTTTTTTTTTGTGATTATTTGTTTACTTGTTTGACATTTTACTGCATTGTTAAGGAGCTGGTAGCATAAGCATTTTGCTGCACCCGCTATAACATCTGCTACACTGTGATATTTTGAAGATCCATATTTAATACCCTGTACCATGACTTTGTTTGACATTATACATTTTATGTTTATCTGTTCTTTGTCAGGTAATCTACTTCTATTGTGTCTGGCTTTTCAATGATATCAAGAAAATGAGAGAATATCAGAATAGCAATTCGATGAAAATAAATATCTGGTAGATAGGGCACCATTTTCTATATTTAATGTACAAGAGTGTAATTTTATTTCTGTCTCAGGCCTACAGTATGTTGATCTAGATGGGAGGCGAGGAGCAAGGTCTCCCCCTGCACCGGCCTCTTTATGATGAGGAGCAGAGGAGTGAGATCTGCTGATCCCATCTCCAGTGGTCCACTGTAGTAAACTGTCTTTGTAGCCGCCTCTTCAACATTACGTAAGGCGCTAAATCAAAGTGTGAAGTCAGCCCAGTGTGTGCTTAACATCCCCCTGCTCTTGTCACCAATGACCAGGGGCGGGCTGCTACATGTCCTTGCCCTATCCCCTGGTGTCCTATCACTCCTTTAACTGTCCACAGGGCATGGCCCCTCTACCACACAACCACACTTGCATGCTTAAGGAGGAGAGTTTTCTTAATCTCAACACCCAGGGAGGAAATCAAACATTCCAAATTACGCAGCACATACTGTATGTCTCTATAGAATACAATCATATTCAAACAACATAATTCATCTTGCACATAATTATGGATGGCAGGATGTGTATTTATACGGTAAACTCAAAAGTTAGCCTACTTTTAGGGCAGTATTCAGACTACCATTGATACAAATGAACTATTTACACAAAAGTCTAAGTTACAAAAGCAGATCTCAAATCAGAATGTAGTTTGTAAAGTGCTGTATTACACATCTGAAATGTCAAAAGGAGGAGAACTAATCCATAACTTACAGTATACAATGGTGTGTATTCATGGATGTCCAGGTAAGCCAGGCTTCCCCAAACATATTTAGCATCTCCTGGCTTCTACACATAGCCTACAAGCCACTGATGCAGACCTTTGGAGCATCTACATTTTAAAAAGTCTAATAAATCAATTTATTATAGCCTACACCTTCACAAAATATCAATTATTTATTTAGACAGGTCTAAAGATGCGTGATATGAAGAAAATGTAGTCTATTTCAGAAGAACAGAATAGCATACTCTGAGTTGTCCTTACGTTAGGTCCTGATCTGCCAAATGGCTGTGTGCTACACTAGTTCATTTAGCAGACGAAATTTGCTTAGAATTACGAGGCATTATTTTATAGTATGAATGAAACAATTGAACAAAGCTGATTAAAATAGAAAATATATTTTCTCCAAATGATTTGATGGAGTACGCACATGTGGCTATTCTGTGTTGAGCAGTTAACAAATAAATAGGTATTACTATATGCTTAATTTAGAGTTATTCATGTAACTTTAGTTGTTCTACAAACTTTTGGCTATATGTTTTGTTTTTTAATACATTGTTAGGCTGCATGATGCGACTCTAATGATGATTTGAAAAAAGTAGCTTGAAAGGCATGAGCTCTGGTTTGTTTTTTGTGCAGGCTGTACACACTTCATCAGTCACTCATTCATAATTTTACAAGCACTTGATAATGCCTCGAATTTCACGGCAGTATACCCTTTGTGGGGCCACAATGCACCCTAAGAATATCCATGCTTTTGCGGCCAGTGGCCGTTGTGCCCTTCTCCCTGAGTGCTGCACGCTCGGAAGCACTTTTCACTCACATGGCTGTCCATCATGTGATTGGGTCTTTCTCACAGGCTACAAGTGAAGACAGACACATCGGGGGTGCAACTGCGAGCGTCCATATCCAATTCCGTGGTGCATATTGAAGATATTGGCCTAGCCTGCAGAAAGCTGATGGGATCCTCCTCCTTTTAGTAGAGACCATCACTCTGTTTTCTTGCGCAATTGCATAGCCTATAGAAATGTTGCACAACATGAGATCATGGGCTGTCATGAAGTGTTTGATTTGATTTTCGATACATTTACATTGAAGTCAGAGTGATTAGAGGGACAATAGAGTGCTGAGTACCAGGCAATTAGCAACTTTGGTAGGCTACTAATGACCAGAAGCAACATCAGAGCTTGGAGTAGTCTAATTACCATGACTAAACGTCAAGTGGAATTTGACTGCTTTCATGACTCGTGACTGCCGGTGTGGCAGTAATATGGTCACCGCAACAGCCCTACCTATGACAACAATAACTAAAAGTGTACTATATGACAGAGCCATGGACTGTTTTGCCAACATAAAGAGAGGAGGATGGCATTGGCGTTCAACCAGTCTACAAGTAGGGTGAGTAAAAAAAAGTTTTACTTGGGCGCGCACGCGCCCACACACACACACACACACAGAGACAGAAATCAGTACCATGGACAGCCACGTGATATTTAGGAACATTGACTGGTTTAAATTGTTTTTGGCACCTTTAAGTTAGTTTATTAGTGTCAGTGTATTAAACTAAGTATACAGCCTTGTTGATTTGATTATGTTAAATGTTTAAGTTGAAATGGTGCTGGAATAGCGAAGGCAGTGCTCCTGTTGTCTTTGTGCTGACTTGCGGTAACTCTGTGGTTCTAAATCACTAGTTGTTATATCACCATGCTGCAGGTGATATTATTTTTTGTTACATCACATGCAATATTTGCTTTGTGGACTTCACCGGACATATGTTGCTCTCCGATTTTGTGATGAAACGTATGTGTAGTTGAATTTATTCCAACACTGTGTAACTGTTGTCTTTTTGTTGTCACTTCCTTATTGTATATCAAGGTTGCGTATGAACAAATGCAGTGTTTCCCAACCCTGGTCCTCAAGTACCCCCAACAGTACACTTTTTAATTGTAGCTCTGGACAAACACACCTCATTCAACTAATTGAGGGCTTGATGATTAGTTGACAAGTTGAATTAGGTGTGCTTGTCCAAGGTTATAATACAAATGTGTTGGGGGTACTCGACAACCAGAGTTGGGAAACTCTGAACTAATGGGTTAGAGCAACATAGGTTGTAATATGGCTTATTTGACAGGCTTGGCTTGGCTTCCTCATTGATTTTGAAGTAAAACAAATATAAACTACTTTTTATACTCTGGGGTTCTATGGGAAAAACAATCAAAGACAGAATGTTTATTCTCAGTGATGCAACACAGCACAAAGAAAAAGCATCCATGCCAAGGGATTTCAGTTATTCCCGAAAAGTGTGCAAAGCAACCAATATTCACAAAACTTGTGAGACTGCTTTTGTGAAAAGAGGAATCAAATTGAGCGGGAAAGTACATGTTATCTCTTCTTGCCTTTCTTTGCTTAATGAGGAGGATACAAAATAATCCCTTAAGTAAAGAGCCATTTTATGAATTAATTAATACTTTTTTGTTAACTAAGTTAGTCAAATTTACCTGAAGATACCTACATAAAATGTAAAAATATCTAATTTAGATAATATCCATGTTGTTATTTCAATATATTGGTAAGCAAATTAGGTCATTTTTGGACAAATGAGATGATGAAACGATTAGAACACTGGAATCAGGCAAAACTGTTGGAATGATACAATTCTGTAAGGAGAATTGATTTACAATATACTATAACAATAGAATGGCCCTAGTGGGGATGAGAATGTTCTTCCATTTTTAATAAGGCCTTATTTCCCATGGGGCACCGGGGATTTGGGGTTCAGGAGTGTCCAAGAGGCCACCGATTGTTCACCACAATTTATACCCTCTAATTGCTTGAGGTTCTGTGTGTTACTTTATGAATTTGTCATGGCGGGGAGGGACTTAATTGTCCCATTCTCAAAACAAAAAGAACACTTGCATTACCTTAGTTACTTAGCAATGTAGCATGTTTTGCATTGACTATCTGCCATCCAATGTATTTGCCAATATGTGGAAATTGAAATAGGACTAATGATGTATTTCAGACTTGTTTTGAATTCTTGTTTTCATTTTATCCTGGGGTGTCCCCCTCCTTTTTTCCATAGTGGTAATGTTACAGATGTAACATTAATATTTGCAGTGATCCCCTGAGTGCGTGGTCTAACTCCATCATAATAACCCAAGGCAGTGTCTGTCTGACTCTCACCCATTCTCATTCCTGATTGCAGCTGATGCTCTAACCGCAGCTCCCTTCCTGGAGGCAGTGCTGACGGCTAGCTCAGAGCAGGCACGTGCATACACACACACACGCACACACACGCGCACACACACACACACACACCACACACCACACACACACACACACACACACACACACACACACACACACACACACACACACACACACACACACACACACACACACACACACAAACACACACACACACACACACACACACCACCCAAGGGATGGTGAGGCCTCTGTTACAGTTCTTCTCACATGAATCAAGAGGAGCTGATAAAAGTGCTCCACAGTGGCCAGTAGCCACTCTCAACCATGGAGCCAGTGATGATGTCCAGGTGTGTGTGTGTGTGTGTGTGTGTGTGTGTGTGTGTGTGTGTGTGTGTGTGTGTGTGTGTGTGTGTGTGTGTGTGTGTGTGTGTGTGTCTGTGTGTGTGTGTCTGTGTGTGTGTGCGTGTGCACACGTTCCCACAATCTTTCATTCTCTACCTTTCTCCCTCTCTCTATATTATCAATAATGTTACTGTTCCTCACTAAAGAAACACAGGAATTACTCACCGGATGAATACAAGAGGCACTTTTCAGAGGTTTTGTGAGTTTAAAAAGGTAATTACTGAAGGTAGCAAAGTTGTTGTTGTGGCGAAGTTGCGTAGAGAGCCCACTTCAGTTCTATAAAACCAAGTGGCTTTCATTGAACTCCAAAGAATTCTTACTTGCAGGCAAACATGTTTTCTCTTTGAAACACCTCACAGTACAGCGCTGTAATGTCATAAGAGGATTTGATCACTTTTACCTGCTCTAAAAAGTTTCCTATTTCTGCGCAAAGGGAGAGAGCAGATCATTGATCAATATAAACGTGGATGTTTGAAGAGAAGCCGTGAATTGATCAGTGATCATTCCTCACACTGGAAAAAGAAAAATCACAGGAATTAAAGTGAAAAGTTAAGTAGGACACTGTCAGGCACTCCCTGGGCTCGAGTCTCAGAAAAACTGCACAGCACAAATGGAAAAAGAACATAGGGAGCTGGTTGGGGAATTAAAAAAGAATAATTAAAAGCTCAAATCTGGATCTTAACTGTGAGAAGAATGGGGTTTAACATCCACCAACAAGATACACTGGGATTGAGAAGTGTGACTGCCGTAGGCTATTAAAATATTAACCACCGCTGTCTGTCCGAGCTGAGCCTTTTCCTCCTGGTACAGTGCAGTATCCTCGGTGGCACAGGGCCGGGGAGAGAGTGGGTTTGCTCCTGCTCGCTACTGCCCTGTGGGAGCCTGGTATCCATGAGAAAGTGTTTTAATGTTTTTCAGATGCTTGGCACACTCAGCTATCCACTGACTGATTCAAAGGTATGCACACAGGGAGCCAGCTAGGTTCTATAGCTATAGCTGTGGGTTTGTTACAGTACTGTGCTTGTGTCACAAGGACAGGAATTCTGAGGAAGTGAACTTATTCCACACCCCTGTTTTGGAAATCTTACAAGTGTTAGCCTAAATAACACATCATTGTTCTGACTTAAGTTCCGACACTGTGTGTTTAGTGCCATTTTAAAATACATGTACAAGATACCTAATACTTATATGTAGTCCTTGGTTTAATTATTTTACCATAATAGTCTGCATGATCAAGAGCTTACTAGCAACACATCTAATGTAATATAATTGGGATTTTCTAAAGCATTTGGCAGAATGTCACACATGGTGGACTGCATATCATTTTATTTCAAATGGCTATGTTTTAGTGGCTTTTATTAGCTTTAACAGATAACAGCAATTATTTTCAGTGAGTGTGTGTTTTAGACTCTGCCAAACGCAAGTTGGCAGTTTACAAAAAGACAAATGATTCTCTTTGATACAGACAAAATGCAAGGGAGTATTTTTAGAATAATAGGTTGCCAGCTTTGTTCAGGTTGGTATTTCAATAAAAGCTGAATACACAGAGAGTACTATATATCGAGTGATGAACTGTAAATTAAATGGTAAACAATAACCTTTCTTTGCCATTAACTGTATGGAATTAAATATATTATATATATATATATTTAATTCCATACAGTTAATGGCAAAGAAAGGTTATTGTTTACCGTTTAATGTACAGTTCATCACTCGATATATAGTACTCTCTGTGTATTCAGCTCTGTGTATTCATATATATATATATATATATATATATATATATATATATTTATTTATTTGTGTTGGCTACTTAGTGGAAGTTAAAACCAATTCAAAAATTGTCATTGGAGCAAAGAATCACCATACAGCAAACTGCCAATCAGTAAACCTGCTGAGTATAGGCCTGGTTACAGACGAACATGTTTTTTAGTTGTGCGAATGACCCAGGCCGATAAAATAACCCGTTGGTCAGACACCATAATCACTTTCTCTGCATGCAGTCACATACATTAGACTGACTGACACCTACTTGACCCAACTCCCTTACTTCTCCTCTTCTCCTTGTGCTTGTTTGGGTAGCCTAGCAGGAAGATGTGGCAGTTGAGGATAGCATCCCTAATCTGGTGTCTCCTTGCCACTCTGGACCACTGAGGGAGGGAGAGAGAGAGAGAGATGGAGAGAGAGAGAGAGATGGAGAGAGATGGAGAGAGAGAGAGATGGAGATGGAGAGAGAGAGAGAGAGATGGAGAGAGAGAGAGAGAGAGAGAGAGAGAGAGAGAGAGAGAGAGAGAGATGGAAAGATGGAGATAGGAGATAGAGGAGATGGAGCCAGCTGTCAGATGGAGGAGAGGAGAGTCTTTCATGGTCCTGCGCACACAACAGCTGCCGAGGACTCGCCTGCCCGGCTCTGCATTATTAAGCATCTTTTTAGTTGGTTCCAGATGCAGGCCTAGCTGTGTTTACCCAGCCTTTGTGCATTTCTCATTGCCCCCCTCCCCTTCTTTTCCTCCGTTCACTCGTCCTCACTTTTTTGGGGTTGCTGTGCTGCTTGGCGTAGTCATCCTCATATGGTCATCCTCAAACGGAACAGCCAAATACATTACCATTCACCTCAGCTCTCTGGACATGAGGTGATTCTACAGTGTCAGGACTTTACAGGGACTAAAAGTCTAAGACTTCTCATTGGCTAAATGGGAGTTGTGGGGGTCCAATGTTGGGCAGGGTGGGGCAGCATAGAAAATATGATGATGTGAATGTATGTCCATCTTAGGCCTTTAGCTCCCCATAAATGCTCTAGCCTTTGTATAGGCAGTGTTGCTTTTTCCAAGTTAGGTTATTGGATGATTGTCAAAAGGTGTAACTACAGGGTAACTACCTATGATTACATATCCTTGAATTGCGTAGACAATTCCAACTCACTTGGACACAGTCACACACACAGGCATGCGTGCATGCACAGACACACACACTAACCTTTTGTGAAAGCTGGGCTTTGAGGGGCTAATCTGAGCTCCAGCCTCGTCTCCTGTCAAGTTCAAGAGGGTTAACACATCTTTACCTCCAGAACAGCCCTCCTCTTCCCCCTTTCATGTCCACATTTGTTCGCTGGATGTCCAAAAATCTACAGAGGCTCGTCCCGACTCAGTTGGGATTGGTTAGCTGGAGCGCTGGAGGCTTTTCAGTGGCTGGCATCTGTTGTTCCTCATCCCAGAGCTGAGCTGCTGGCAGTGAGTTAATGGCCAAAGCTTGGGACGCAGAGAGAGAACAGTGGCTGATTTCCCTAAAGCCAGCGCACCAATCCCAGCTCCCCACCATCTCCAGATGAGCCACCAGCAGCTAGACCATTCCAGCTAATGCATCGCTTCTCAGAGGAGCTGAGGGCAGATGTTGCTCACTACATTGTTGTCTTCTCCATGGCTTCTCCAAATGTTCAGCTCTGTCTTTTGGTGTTTGTGTTGTTTGAATGGTTTGATTTAAGACGTTCCCCCATGAGAAAAATGAAGTTATTCTAATCTAAATTGCCAGAAAATGTGTACTAATATGGATTAAAAAAGTCATTTTTTAACGAGTACCCGATTGTGTCCATTTCTTTTCAGTGGTGTGTTGATGATACTTCCATGGGTTGTTATTGCTGCCACTGCTGTACACTCCTCCCCATCTCCATAATAGTGAAGGAGGTTGCTACGGTTTATTCAGTATCTTGTGACCCTAGAGAGTAAGGCTAGATATGTTATCACAGAGGAAGAAGTTCATATGAAGCCCAATAAATCAATTCATGCCTTGATGATTAGCTGTCACATAAGCAATTACATTGAGTAAAACATATTCATTTTCAGAAAGGTACAGCAAAAAGGAGAGTAGGATTGCTTCTAAATGTCTTAAACTTAAGGTGAAAATGTTATATACTTGTTATTTTCAGTATTCAAATTCATATTGTATTACTGTTCATTCATAATATTTTAGACACGTCTCTCCTTAACTTCAATAGTTTAGTAATCGACTTTTATAAACACAATTGACAGTCACAAAAATATTGCTCACAAAACTATGGAAATTACGCACTGTTTTTTCTTGTCTTCTTTGGAATTGTATTCTGGTCCTCAGATGAACATAGTCATTACTCATCATTGGTGTGAGGCTTAACTGCTCTGTACTTTGGTCAAAGAAACATCAAAACTCTATTTAGGGCTCAATCTTAATTTCTGAACAAATGATTTCATTGTGACTGGCATAGTCAAATCATTCTTACAACCTTTTCCTTTCTGACAGCCACAGCATCACACACTTGACAGCTCAGGACCTCGAATCCCACAATGAATAGCTCCCTGACACATCCTTAATGACAGTCATCTTGATGATAATAAATATATTATCATATCAGATCACGTCTGTGTCGCAATCATCACCTCCATTTCCTTTTAATTAAACTGCAAAGCTGACACCACATCTGTCAAAAAGAATGTGAGACTTTTTGAAATCGGTGTGTACCTCAACATCCCTTGCTCCTTCACTCCTCTCTTACCATGAACAATAGTGGAGAAAATGGCTTTGAAAGTTGCAAGCTTTCTCAATGCTTCTCTGTCTCCTGTCGAGGTCTTTCTTTCTTTTCTCTCTCTTTCTCTATCTCCTACTTGAAAGTCAGTGTAATGAGACAGCTGAGTGAGGAGGAAGTCTGACTGTCCACAGAGCACCAGTTGTCTGCGGAAGAAGTGAAGATTTACTGCAAATGAGACGACACCATTAAATACATTTTTATTTAGATTACTGTCATCATACAGTACCGCCTTCCTTGTATACATTTGGCCTCAGCCTTTGTGGCGAGGTGCCATTATTTGCCAGATTAGGTTATTAAGCTATTAACACGTCAAGTACAGAAGCAAACAATGCGGGGCCACACTTAAACAAACAGAGGAGAATGGAGGAGGTGTCACTGACTTGACATATGAAGGCAGTTAATAGCTACAGCGCCGAGGACTGTGGAGTGAAATTAAACAGACAGCTTTCAAAGGGAAACAGAGCAAGTGCTCTGCGGTGACAGAGCTGCTCCGTTTTACTGGGGGATTATTTTCTATACATGTTTTCTATACCAAGACAATAAGAAACATATTTCATCTTTGCCTGTATGTTTATTGCAGCATGTATTAAGATGTTATTGGCATCATTATTAAAGTGGGGACAGGTCTCATTTTTAAATATGTTGCCAACAGAGCAGTCTATATTTAATGGAACACTTCAAATAAAATAGGCATTGAAGATATCGACCATAGCATTCTAACTGGTAAAAAGGACATTATAGACATCCATGCCATGGGTTTATTTTGATATTACTTGAAATAAGCACCTGAACTTTTTGTTGTTGTTCTGCTGTCTTTCTTTCTTTTTTATGAAAACATCATGAAATAGACAGAAGTCCCTATGGTCACATGAAGAGACAGTATACATGGACAGCCAAGTCAGCGATTTCCAGTGGAAAATCCTTGGTAACCTATTGAAGCGGTTCAACTTCAGCCAAAATCAGGAACAACAACAGCTACTTGAGCCAGCAACCCAGTTCAGCCAACCCAACAGCTTAGCAGTCTTAACATACAATCCACCACTTATCATCATCGGCATCCAACAGCATGCAGCACACTCGTCCATGAAGAGGCTTGAGTTAAGCTGGTTAAAATAACACAAGACAACACAGGCACAACAGCTTCCACTCTCCCTTTTGATTCCTGCTTAATTTGAATGGCACAATGGGCTGAATCCTGTTCTGATGCTCGACCAGAGGACCACGGAGCTCTGTCCATCTCCCCTCCACATCATGAGTTGTTGGAGTAGACCGGGGCCCCCTGGTACTGTGTGGGCTTGGCTGATAAAGGCTTATTGCAAGGCCTTCTCGTCAGGCCGGATCCCACTCCCCACAAGGGACACAGGACAGGCATTAAGACAGGCTGTCACTAGAAACTGGAGAAAGGGAAGAGAGGGGGGGTCAGAGAGAGAGTTTGCAATGCATATCACACCTTAGATTGATTTACTTTTCTTCTTGTTTTGGAGGGGTATGTTGTTAGATTTTTCTTTCAGGTTCTGACACATGATTGAGGTCCTATTACTGCCACCCTGTTAGCTATTGCGGCAACTGATATTCACAGACTGGTTCTGCCCCTGTGAAACATTTTACCTTGGGCTCATCGAGGATCTGACATGAACTTTGAACCAGAGGAGCACAGCTGTCAAATTGGTCCCCCCGTCTTTCCTTTCACTGATTCCTCACAGGCACTGAGCCCAACCCCCCCCCCCCCCCCCCCCCCCCCCCACACACACACACACACACACAGTCTACAAACTATACGACAAAACCCAGAATTTATAGTATAGCTATTACTCATTATTGTGGTTTGTTGACATGCATGTTACATAGGAGACACACATTGATCCACTTCGGTAGAAAACAGTGGATGTAGTTTCATGAATAACCCCACAACCCATAAAGTTGGAGGAGGAGAACAAGGGGAGGAGGCGTTACAGATAGCGAGCTAAACATTTTAAGAAAAAGTCCTATTTAGCCGACATCTGCAGCTTTTACCATGAATGCAGTCTCTGCTAATGAGGGAACTTTGACTTTAAATTTCAATCACGCTGTAACGCAGAATATCCGCTACATGCATTGAATAGAGCCATAACATAAAAGCCCTGTGTTGGTGATGTCAACACGTATTCTTTGTAATGATTGTAAATGTTTTGAGAGAGAAAATATTGATCCTTCATATTAAAATCTAAATGTGCATGGTTACTCCACATTGTGTCAGGCCAGTTTGCTACAGCCAAGCTTCCATTGATTCTGAGCACACAACACAGGCAATCACTGTAACTGCAGCACCACCAACTGGCCAAATTACGTCTCACTCATGACTTTTTCTTATGAGATTCACTAAAGGATTACTGACATGTATCCCATTGTCATTTCTACATTTAAACAGTCTTGATATATTATTTGTGTGATCCTAGAAACAAGAAGAAGGAAATAAACAAGCAAGGTTTTTCCCCACCTCCAACCACCTCCGTGTGCTTGACTTCATTGTATCCATCATCATGCATCTTTAATGACGTCAGGCCAGGAGCACAGGGTAAAATCACAGTAGTGCCCCGGGGCTAAAACCAGCAAAAATGAGGTTCCTCTTCCCCATCCCATGTGGAGGGAGGCACACACACATACACACACACGGGCCAAGAGGGAGCGAACATCACACCCATCGATCGCTGGGGCTGTAGCCGGCTGGCGGCCACTCGCTGGTTTTGATGGATAAGTTTGGACCCAAAAAACTCTGGGTTGGATCGTGGTTGGCCTCAGCTGAGAAACGGAGAGGGGGGGAGGGAGTTGACAAACGATAGACGCCTTGATTTATGTGTCCTTCTGCCTGACTGGGGAAAGGACAAGCTCCCACCCAATTTGGTTTCATTGTAAAAGGCCTATAGAGAATTATCCAACAGCCCTGAAAAAGTAAAGAAACTTTACTTTACTCCACCCCCATTCAAAACACAGAGCAAGAGAGTAACATAATGTGCTTTTGTCTATCTAATTACTTAGTGCAAGGTATAGTTTGCCTTACAGTTTCTTTTGACATTATCTCTGTCTTTTCAAAGTTTGCATAATCAGGTATTGCAGTATTTCTATTGGTAAATGGATAGAAGTGCAGTTAACTATAATGCAATTTGAAGGACATTCAATACACAGTTATATTAAATATAGCCCTGATGCTTAACACGTTCTGATTCACAGAGCAAAACAAAAGAAACAAGCATAAAAATATCTCCCAGATTTCCCAGCATATTCCCAGCCTCTCTCCTGTGAAACCATACGATAGTTAGTGTGGCTTGGAAACATCTTTCATTTGCTGAACCCCCAGCCTTGACCCCAGAGGTCAAAGTCAGTCAGCCCCTTCCTGTCTGTGGCTTTTCCCAGGATCCCCTGCCTGTCGGCGTGTCAGCACCTCTCCTGTCTCCTCACCAACTCAGGATGTTGCTTTTGCCTTCCAAGAGTTTCCTGAAACCTGAGAAAAATAGATCTGTTTCCATGCAGGGGTCAGCTAATGTAAAAAAAAAAACACCATAAAATTTTACTTTTTGTATTTGTTTTACTTACGTTACAAACTTACGCTGTACTGTACTATGCTCTGACTCGTTCCTATTTGTAGATACAAGGATGCAGAAACCTTAGGGACCATAGCTGCACAAAAATAACTATTTCTTCATTGGGCGTTTACAATATCCACCCACCTCCTTTTCAATAGAATTCAGAAATAATCTTTGGCATATTTCAGTCGACATTCAAATCAACTGTGGCTCACTATTTTACCTCCAGCTTCATGTCTAGACATTATACAATAAGTACTAACACTGAAGGCGTTAAACGACTACATTGAGCATATTCCTACGTACTTTCACCCTCTTTAACTTACTGTACCATACAGTAAACTCTACAGGAATTAGACGAAATCTTGCTGAAATCCATTGCAGATTTTCCATTATTCGCCAGCCAGATAATTAAGCAGAACATTAAAATTAGGTCATGTTCCTAATGATCAGATTAGAGGACAGGATGGACCATTAAGGATGACGCTGCTAAAATAGCATAGAGGGTTTATACAGAGGTGAGTGGAAATGGGGCACATCATTAAACTATGCAGGTGCCTCTCCAGGTAGAATGAATGGCGATAACAAGGTCGCATTCGCGGCTATACGTGTCCTGATTAATTTGTCTCACAATCACTTCAGTACCCTAAACAATGCTCTTCATACCTTCCTAATATAAGTATGCCTCATTCTGGCGATCCCCTCAAATTCATTTAGGGTATAATTCAATTCACAGTAATAAATATACAATTACTCGCCAAAAAAATTGTAGTTTCGCATAACTGTTCTTTTGAAAATCTTTTTACCCTGGCCTCTATTCCCTTTTTGGAAGAGAGCGTGAGTATAAATGGAAGGCCTGTCATTTCACATTCATTAAAAGTCAAGCTCCAAAATTAATAATGTAAAAATATGGGGTTTAATTAGTCTTTTATTCTGCCCAATGTACTTAAATTAGATAATTCACCCCCTAATGCCCTTTCACGAAATAAAGAATTAGCCTGTGACATTGGGAGCTTGACAGGTGGGATAAAGTGGAGGAAATCGCTGCGGTTAAACTAAGGATATATCCATTTATAAGTCATTTGCAGCTTAGTACACTTGACAGGGAGGAGGGGCTCAGGTTTGGATTCCATGCATGGTATCCTATTTAATGCGTTTCTATCATGTGATGCCATCCTTATGCCATTGCTTTGCATAGCTCATTTCTACTATGAATTAGACTAATCCAATTTGACTGGATGTTTGGTTCACTGTAACAGTATATTCTATGAGCATAGTGGATTCATGATGAGTGCACATTGGATAAGTGCTGTTAAAGTGATGTTCAGTTCACATAACATATTACTTTCTAAAATCAATTTGCAGTTTATTGGTCACATACACAGATTTGCAGATGATATCACAGGTAAAGCAAAATGCTTGTGTTTCTAGCTCCAACAATTCAGAAATACCTAGCTATACACATAAAAAAACACATACATAATCTATTTATTTTAACAAAAAAATAAAGAAATATCAAAAAGAGCAATGCCAGAGACCTGCGTATATACAGTGCATTCGGAAAGTAGTCCGACCCCTTGACTCTTTCCACATTTTGTTACGTTCCAGTCTTATTCTAAAATGTATTAAATAAAAAACATTCCTCAACAATCTACACACGTTACCCTATAATGATAAAGTAAAAACAGGTTTTAAGATATTGTCATTTTTTTTTTTTTTTTAACTGATTTACATAAGTATTCAGACCATTTGCTATGAGACTCAAAACTGAGCTCAGGGGCATCCTGTTTACATTGATCAAATCAAATCAGATTGTATTAGTCACATGCGCCGAATACATGCTACCTTACAGTAGACCTTACCAGCTTACTTACAAGCCCCTAACCAACAATGCAGTTTAAACAAATACGGATAAGAACAAGAAAAAAAGTAAGAAGTAATTAAAGCAGCAGCAGTAAAAAAGCAATAGCGAGACTATATACAGGGGGGTACAGTCAATGTACGGGGGCACCGGTTAGTTGAGGTAAAATGTACATGAAGGTAGAGTTATTAAAGTGACTATGCATAGATGATAACAACAGAGAGATGAAGCGGTGTAAAAGAGAGGTGGGGGGGGGTAATGCAAATAGTCTGGGAAGCCATTTGATTAGTTGTTCAGGAGTCTTATGGCTTGGAGGTAGAAGCTGTTAAGAAGCTTCTTGGACCTAGACTTGGCGCTCCGGTACCGCTTGACGTGCGGTAGTATAGAGAACAGTCTATAACTAGGGTGGCTGAAGTCCTTGACAATTTTCTGGGGCCTTCCTCTGACACCGCCTGGTATAGAGGTCCTGGATAGCATTAAAACCTCTTACATCTAGACGTTCCGCTAGCGGAACACCTGCTCCAATATCCAATGATAGGCGTGCCACGAATTACAAAGTCCTCGAAAATCCAAAAACGTCCGTTTTTCAAACATATGACTATTTTACACCATTTTAAAGACAAGACTCTCCTTTATCTATCCACAATGTCCGATTTCAAAAAGGCTTTACAGCGAAAGCAAAACATTAGATTATGTCAGCAGAGTACCCAGCCAGAAATAATCAGACACCCATTTTTCAAGCTAGCATATAATGTCACAAAAAACAAAACCACAGCTAAATGCAGCACTAACCTTTGATGATCTTCATCAGATGACACTCCTAGGACATTATGTTATACAATACATGCATGTTTTGTTCAATCAAGTTCATATTTATATAAAAAAAAACGCTTTTTACATTAGCATGTGACGTTCAGAACTAGCATTCCCACCGAACACTTCCGGTGAATTTACTAAATTTCTCACGATAAACGTTCACAAAAAACATAACAATTATTTTAAGAATTATAGATACAGAACTCCTTTATGCAATCGAGGTGTCCGATCTTAAAATAGCTTTTCGGTGAAAGCACATTTTGCAATATTCTGAATAGATAGCTCGCCATCACGGGCTAGCTATTTTGACACCCACCAAGTTTGACCCTCACCAAACTCAGATTTACTATAAGAAAAATTGGATTACCTTTGCTGTTCTTCGTCAGAATGCACTCCCGGGACTTCTACTTCAATAACAAATGTTGGTTTGGTTCCAAATAATCCATAGTTATATCCAAATAGCGGTGTTTTGTTGTGCGTTCAAGACACTATCCAAGGGTGACGAAGGGTTACGCACCCGACGCGTTTCGTGACAAAAAAATTCTAAATATTCCATTACCGTACTTCGAAGCATGTCAACCGCTGTTTAAAATCAATTTTTATGCTATTTTTCTCGTAAAAAAGCGATAATATTCCGACCGGGAGAATAAAAACATGGTGTCGCCTCGTGCATGCGGCTCAGTCTCATTGTCCTCAGATCGACCACTATCCAAATGTGCTACTGTTTTTCAGCCTGGGCCTGCAAAGACATCATTCAGCCTTTTGCCGCCTTCTGAGAGCCTATGGGAGCCGTAGGAAGTGTCACGTTACAGCAGAGATCCTCAGTTTTCAATAAAGAGAGTGTAGAAGGCCAAGAAATGGTAAGAGAGCGCACTTCCTGTAAGGAATCTTCTCAGGTTTTGGCCTGCCAAATGAGTTCTGTTATACTCACAGACACCATTCAAACAGTTTTAGAAACTTTGGAGTGTTTTCTATCCAAAGCTAATAATTATATGCATATTCTAGTTTCTGGGCAGGAGTAATAATCAGATTAAATCGGGTACGTTTTTTATCCGGCCGTGAAAATACTGCCCTCTATCCATAACAGGTTAAGCTTGACCCCAGTGATGTACTGTGCCGTTAGCACTACCCTCTGTAGTGCCTTGCGGTCGGAGGCCGAGCAGTTGCCATACCAGGCAGTGATGCAACCAGTCAGCATGCTCTCGATGGTACAGCTGTGGAACATTTTGAGGATCTGACGACCCATGCCAAATCTTTTCAGTCTCCTAAGGGGGAATAAGTTTTGTCGTGCCCTCTTCACGACTGTCTTGGTGTGCTTGGACCATGTTAGTTTGTTGATGATGTGGACACCAAGGAACTTGAAGCTCTCAACCTGCTCCACTGCAGCCCCGTCGATGAGAATGGGGGCATGCTCGGTCCTCTTTTTCCTTTAGTCCACAATCATCTATTTTGTCTGGATCACATTGAGGGAGAGGTTGTTGTCCTGGCACCACATGGCCAGGTCTCTGACCTCCTCCCATTAGGCTGTCTCGTCATTGTCGGTGATCAGGCCTACCACTGTTGTGTCATCTGCAGACTTAATGATGGTGTTGGAGTCATGCCTGGCCGTGCAGTCACGTGTGAACAGGGAGTACAGGAGGGGTCTTAGCACGCACCCCTAAGGGGCCCCTCTGTTGAAGATCAACATGGAGGATGTGTTGTTACCTACCCTTACCACCTGGGGGCGGCCCGTCAGGAAGTCCAGGATCCAGTTGCAGAGGGAGGTGTTTAGTCACAGGGTCCTTAGCTTATTGATGAGCTTTGAGGGCACTTTGGTGTTGAACGCTGAGCTGTAGTCAATGAATAGCATTCTCACATAGGTGTTCCTTTTGTCCAGGTGGGAAAGGGCAGTGTGGAGTACAATAGAGATTGCATCATCTGTGGATCTGTTGGGGCAGTATGCAAATTTGGGTTGGTCTAGGGTTTCTGGGATAATGTTGTTGATGTGAGCCATGACCAGCCTTTCAAAGCACTTCATGGCTACAGATGTGAGTGCTACGGGTCGGTAGTCATTTAGGCAGGTTACCTTGGTGTTCTTGGGCACAGGGACTATGGTGGTTTGCTTAAAACATGTTGGTTTTACAGACTCGGACAGGGAGAGGTTGAAAATGTCAGTGAAGACACTTTCCAGTTGGTCAGCGCATAATCACAGCACACGTCCTGGTAATCCATCTGGCCCTGCGGCCTTATGAATGTTAACCTGTTTAAAGGTCTTACTCACATCAGCTGTGAAGAGCGTGATCACACAGTCTTTCGGAACAAGTCTTGTTTCAGTGTAATTTGCCTCAAAGCGAGCATAGAAGTAGTTTAGCTCTCGGCTGTGCTTCCCTTTGTAGTCTGTAATAGTTTGCAAGCCCTGCCACATCCGACGAGCGTCAGAGCCGGTGTAGTACGATTCGATCTTAGTCCTGTATTGACGCTTTGCATGTTTGATGGTTCGTCGGAGGGCAAAGCGGGATTTGTTATGAGCTTCCGGGTTAGAGTCCCGCTTCTTGAAAGCGGCAGCTCTAGCCTTTAGCTCAGTGCGGATGTTGCCTGTAATCCATGGCTTCTGGTTGGGGTATGTACTTACGGTCACTGTGGGGACAACGTCATCAATGCACTTATTGATGAAGCCAATGACTGATGTGGTGTACTCCTCCATGCCATCGGAAGAATCCAGGAACATAATCCAGTCTGTGCTAGCAAAACTTTTTTAGTGATCTAGTCACTGGTGCTTCCTGCTTTAATTTTAGCTTGTAAGCAGGAATCAGGAGGATAGAATTATCGTCAGATTTGCAAAATGGAGGGCGATGGAGAGCTTTGTATGCATCTCTGTGTGTGTAGTAAAGGTGGTCCATAGTTTTTTTCCCTTTGGTTGCACATTTAACATGCTGATAGAAATTTGGTAAAATGGATTTAAGTTTCCCTGCATTAAAGTCCCCAGCAACTAGGAGCGTCGCCTCTGGGTGAGCGTTTTCTTGTTTGCTTATGGTGCAATACAGCTCATTCAATGCTGTCTTAGTGCCAGCCTCTGACTGTGGTGGTATGTAAACAGCTTTGAAAAATATAGATGAAAACTCTCTAGGTAGATAGTGTGGTCTACAGGTCATCATGAGATACTCTACCTCAGGCGAGCAATAGCTCGAGACTTCCTTAGATATCGTGAACCAGCCATTATTTACAAAAATACATAACCCGCCGCCCCTTGTCTTACCAGACGCCGCTGTTCTATCCTGCCGGTGCAGCATATAACCAGCAAGTTGTATGTTGATAGTGTCGTCGTTCAGCCACGACACTGTGAAGCATAAGATATTACAGTTTTGAATGTCCCGTTGGTAGTTTAATCTTCAACGTAGGTCAGAATGGAAGGAAGTGGGGGTTTATTTGATCGCCTATGAATTCTCAGAAGGCAGCCCGCCTCCGGCCCCTTTTTCTCCGCCTCCTCTTCACGCAAATCACGGGGATCTTTGCCTGTTCCTGAGAAAGCAATATATCATTTGCGTCGGGCTCGTCAGACTCGTTAAAGGAAAAAAAGGATTCTGTCAGTCCATGGTGAGTAATCGCAGTCCTGATGTCCAGAAGTTATTTTCGGTCATAAGAGACGGTAGCGGCAACATTATGTACAAAATAAGTTAAAAAATCAGTTACAAACAACGCAAATAAACAAACAAAACAACACAATCGGTTGGGGGCATGTAAAGCGTCTGCCTTTTTCTCCGGCGCCATTTTCATCCTTGAGATGTTTCTTCAACTTGATTGGAGCGCACCTGTGGTACATTCAAATGATTGGAAATGATTTGGAAAGGCACACACCTGTCTATGTAAGGTCCCACAGTTGACAATGCATGTCAGAGCAGAAATCAAGCCATGAGGTAGAAGGAATTCTCCGTAGAGCTCCGAAACAGGATTGTGTCAAGGCACAGATTCTGGAGAAGGGTACCAAAACATTTCTGCAGCATTGAAGGTCCCCAAGAACACAGTGGCCTCCATCATTATTAAATGGAAGAAGTTTGGAACCACCAAGACTCCTAGAGCTGGCCCCCCAGCCAAACTGAGCAATCAGGGGAGATGGGCCTTGGTCAGGGAGGTGACCAAGAACCCGATGGTCACTCTGACAGAGGTCCAGAGTTCCTCTGTGGAGATGCGAAAACCTTCCAGAAGGCAACCATCTCTGCAGCAGTCCACCAATCAGGCCTTTATGGTAGAGTGGCCAGACGGAAGCCAATCTTCAGTAAAAGACACATGACAACCCGCTTGGAGTTTGCCAAAAGGCACCCAAAAACTCTCAGACCATGAGAAACAAGATTTTCTGGTCTGATGAAACCAAGATTGAACTCTTTGGCCTGAATGCCAAGCGTCACATTTGGAGGAAACCTGGCACCATCCCTATGGTGAAGCATGGTGGTTGCATCATGCTGTTGGGATGTTTTTCAGGGGAAGGGACTGGGAGACTAGACTAGGATCGAGGGAAAGATGAACGGAGCAAAGTACAGAGAGATCCTTGATGAAAACCTGCTCCAGAGCGCTCAGGACCTCCGACTGGGGCAAAAGTTCAGCTTCCAACAGGACAATGACCCTAAACACACAGCCAAGACAACGCAGGAGTGGCTTTGGGACAAGTCTCTGAATGTCCTTGAGTGGCCCAGCCAGAGCCCGGACTTGAACCCGATGGAACATCTCTGAATAGACCTGAAAATAGCTGTGCAGCGACGCTCCCCATCCAACCTGACAGAGCTTGAGTGGATCTGCAGAGAATCCCCAAATACAGGTGTGCCAAGGTTGTAGCGTCATACCCAAGAAGACTGAATTCTGTAACTGCTGCCAAAGGTGCTTCAACAAAGTACTGAGTAAAGTGTCTGAATTCTTACGTAAACGTGATTTTTCAGTTTTTTATTTTTAATCTAGCCTTAGCCCAAGCTAATATTCTTTAATGAAATCTTTCAGACAATTCATGCATGAACCATGGGTTAGATCTATATTTTACCCTTCATCTCTTATATGGGGCATGCTTATCTGCAAAATAATTAAACAGAGAGGTAAAACATTTAAGGTCTTGGTTCAAATCAGAGATTGAGGACACATCCTCCCAATCATACAATCCCAGGTCATACAGGAAATGTTGCTCATTGAATGTTCTGAAATGTCTTTATTTGTGATAATGCATTTATCCGATTTTGGTAGCTTAGTATCTCTAATGCGGGCAATGGGACAATCGTCACTGAGCTCGTAAGCAAAGACTCCATCGGTTGTATACTTTTGAGGTTCGTTTGTCAGAATTATATCCAAAATAGTAGATTTTTCAGGGTGTTTTAAGTTGGGGCGGGTTAGTTTAGTTGTCGGTTGAGTTTTCTCACTACAAGTATCTTTCAGTCTATCTGATTCTGGCATCAACCAATACAGGTTAAGATCACCCAATATTAATATTTAAGATTTAGCATAGTTAGACAGCAAGTCAGACAATTTCCTAAGAGCATTTGGGAGGGCCGAGGGAGGGCAATAAACCCCCACTAACGTTAGTTGGGAATAATTACCAAGGCCCAAATTTAGGACAAGACATTCAAATTTCTTGTGGACAGCGGTGGTAATACACACAGCAACATTCAAGTTGTTCTTTACGAATATGGTGACACCCTCACCTCTGCCAGATCTGTCAGATCTAAAAAGATCATATCTATTTAGAGACACATTAGATTCTGGCACAAACTTTTTTTTAACCAAGTCTCAGTAATTATCCAAATGTCCAGAATTACATTAAGATCCATTTTCGAAATCAAACTTCTGACATTTACATGAATCAGTCCAAGGCTCTAAAACAAACATGCTATGTTCAGTAGGTAACCCTCTATATGAAATAGCCATTGGGTTGGCTTGAAATGCAATAGATACAAGACTTCTTAGAACTGTGCTATTTGGCCTACGCCTCGAACAAGGACGTAGATTAATACAATACTCAATGAGGGTTACCGGATTCGGGCGAGGACTGATATTCGTTCACTTTTTTAGTACCTTTTCAATGTTAGCACTCAGCATCCGATCTCCTCTCCTGTTTGGGTGCAGGCCGCCCCTTTTTAGGAACTGTGGTCACTCCCAAAATGGATTGAAATTGTCAATAAAATCCCAGGCTTTTTCAGAGCAGAGTCCTTGACCCTCTCCACTGTGGACCCATCGATATGGATGGGAGCGTGCTCTCTCTGCTGTCTCCTGTAGTCCACGATCAACTCAATCGTTTTGTTGACGTTGTGGGAGAGGTTATCTTTCTGGCACCACTCCACCAGGTCTCTCACCTCCTCCCTGTAAGCTGTATCATCGTCGTTGGTAATCAGGCCTACCACTGTTGTGTTGTCAGCAATCTTGATGATTGAGTTAGAGACGTGTGTGGCCATGCAGTCATGGGTGAACAGGGAGTACAGGAGGGGGCTGAGCATGCACCCCGGTGGGTCCCCCTGTTGAGGATCAGCCTGGAGGAGGTGTTGTTGCCTACTTTCACCACTTGGTGTCAACTTGCCAGGAAGTCCAGGAACCAGTTGCACAGGGAGGGGTTCAGACCCAGGGCCCTGAGCTTAGTGATGAGCTTGGAGAGCACTATGGTGTTGAAGGCTGAGCTGGAGTCAATGAACAGCATTCTTACATACTGTGGGTATTTCTCTTGTCCAGGTGGGATAGGTCAGTGTGCAGTGCACACATTTACTGCAGTCACAAAATTGTGCATACTGTTTGTCTGGAGAAAGCATAAATATATGTATGGATTAACATAGTGAGATTGCAACCTTTACTTTGCATTAAGCTATGGGCACAGGTCATGCCAACACGTTAGACAAATGTTTGAGTTGATAGCATATGATATGGCACCTATGAATGATCCTTTACACTACGACCATGGCGTTGTTTGTGTGTGGTTGAGCGCGTGACAACATTGTGCTATAGAGGAGCAAAGAGCCCAGACAGCCCCTTGCCTTCTCTCTCTCTCCCCTCGCATGGGACAGGCACAGCTGTCAGATCAAAATCAATCGCAATAAAGCACGTGCAAGCTAAATATTTCATTCTTGCCTTGGGAACCAATTAAGTGCTACACATGAAGTCGGAGGGACTGGTTGAGCCGGAGTCGTACTGGTGCATACCAGCTGCTCCGCAGCCTACAACCCCATGCAAATGTGTCAGCCGGAGCGTTCGGCTTCAATTACCTAGTGATGTTTTAAAAATGCACCAAAGCCAGACTGGCAGGCCGGAATTGGAGGAGATCCACCCCAGGTATGTTGTTTATTTTGTTGTTGTCTGTTCCGCTGGCTGTAACGCATTTGCCCTTATTGCAGATGTGAGACTTTGTCATGAGGAGGGGCCCGGGGCCTTCAAAGAGCCATGTGTCAGAGAAAACACTACAACAGACTGGCAGGCACACTGTATCTTGATACAGGTGATAAACTTTTATTCTGATTTTCTATAAGAGATCTAATGAGTTTGATCATTGTCTGCTTCATCAGCACATACTATGACACTCTTTAAAATATATTAGTACAATAATGAGAGTTAAAGAAAAAGGAGAGTGTGTGTGAGAGAAAGAAAGAGAGAGAGAGACAGAGAGAGAGAGAGAGACAGAGAGAGAGAGAGAGAGAGAGAGTGAGAGAGAGAGCGAGAGAAAGAGAGAGAGAGTGAAAGTGAGCGAGAGCATTATAGGGACAGAGAGAAAGCAAGAAAGAGAGAGAGAAACAGAGAAGGACAGAGAGAAAGTGAGAGAGTGAAAGCAAGAGAAGGAGAGAGAGGGTATGATTGATAATGGTCCTGACAGAGCCCCTCTGGACATGCTCTCTGTGGCAGAATGGGGAGACATGGCCTCCCTGCATGAGACTGAGATGTCCCTCTACTCCGTCCCAGCACACACTCCACATCTGGTGGGAACGCCCATGCTAGGTCAGGGGTCAAGGCACCATGGGGCTACCCCAGGACTCACACCCAAGGACTCACACCCCAGGATGCTCAGAAAACACAAGAGCTGCTGGATCTATGCAATAATCTAGATCCACTGTGTTCAGGCCCAATTGTCCTCAATATATTACTCTTTGTACAGACCTCATGCATTCAGAAATCAAGTTATATTTTAGTAGATTAAACACATTGACAAATTTGTGATAAAATCATGCTAAAAGAAAACTAATGGAAACAAATTGTAATAGTCACATGCGCCGAATACAACAGGTGTAGACCTTACAGTGAAATCCTTACTTACGAGCCCCTAACCAACAATGCAGTTTAAAAAATACAGATAAGAATAAGAGAAAAGTAACAAGTAATTAAAGAGCAGCAGTAAAAAATAACAATATATACAGGGGGGTGCCGGTACAGAGTCAATGTGAGGGGGGCACCAGTTTGTTGAGGTAGTATGTACATGTAGGTAGAGTTAATTAAAGTGACTATGCATAGTGGCAGTGGTGTGTGTGTGTGTGGGGGGGGGGGGGGGGGGGGGGGTAGCCATAGTCTGGGTAGCCATTTGACTAGATGTTCAGGAATCTTATGGCTTGGGGGGTAGAAGCTGTTTAGAAGCCTCTTGGACCTAGATTTGCCGCTTCGGTACCGCTTGCTGTGTGGTAGCAGGGAGAACAGTTTATGACTAGGGTGGCTGGAGTCTGACGTTCTTTTGGGGCCTTCCTCTGACACCACCTGGTATAGAGGTCCTGGATGGCAGGAAGCTTGCATCACGTATAAACAAAGGCTAAGACGTAGATTGCAGGGGTGCTTGCTTGTGGTGCGTTGGTGGATGTGTGTGCGTGTGGCTGTGTGTACATGTGTTAGTTCCTGCGTGCGTGCAAGTAGACAGCACTGATGAATTAGACATAAATTATGAAGTAGCTCAGGGACTGATTTGTGATAGCAAGAGCGCTCATCAACAGGGAACACTAATACTTTTGAATGCTATGCTGTTTGATGTTGATCAAGTTCAACTTGCTTGACAGGGCTGAGAAGACTTTGGGGACCATACCAGAGAGCACACTCAGACAGGTGAAAGAAGAGAGGGACAATAACACACACACACACACACACATTCCCTAATGCAAGACAATTTTCAGGTAAACCGGAGAAACAGGTTATTTAACATTGGATCTTGGTTTCTTAATTGTACCTTCTAATAACAGCATGTGGAGATGTTATGCTCCATAGACATTTTTCTGAAAACTTCCTTGAATAATTGCTTAGATGGGAACAACTCTGACTGACTGGTGCCTGCAAGTCTTTGTAACCATGCATAATAGTATTCATGGCATTCTATTGTAATTTAGTTGCATGGGAGGCAGGTCATTTGATGCTGTCACCATTTAACCAGAGAGAGGGTTGGTGTGTCCACACCTCCTTCCTTAGCCCGTCTGGGCTGAGTTAGGGTGGGTTTGTGGAGACTGAAGACCATGGCCTCATTATGAAGGAGATAAAGACTGTTAAGGCTGTTTGGTCTTGGGCCGGGTCCAGCCCCTATGGTGAAACACACCTGCTCCCCTCTTTAAAGAGCCCTGCTCCAGTTTAGCTCTTGGCCACGGTTGGGTAATGACCTATCCAGGGGGCAGTAGCGCCCGCTTCGTTTAGCCTGTCGTTAAGACCCAGAGTCACCAACATACTGAGGCACAGGGCCCTGCCAACAAGACAGCACACCACGTCTCTGCCAAACATCTAACATCCAAACCTATTCTATTACATTGTAAAACCGTGAAACATGTTTATAACCTAAATGTCAATGTTTAAAACATAAACATTAGGCATTTAGATTTTGCCAATAAGTGTTCTCATCTTAATCACAGGCATTTTGAATGCACGATTACTTGTATTTGTATACGAACGGCACTTACATTACATAAAAAACAAAATATAGAACAGTACATCATATAAAATTATTACACCACTACATATCTACAATACCACCATATAACAATATTACAATGTACGTGTGTGTGTAGAGTGCATGTGCTAGCGCTTGTGTGCGTATGCGTGTTTCTGTATCTTTGTGTGTGTCTCTTCACAGTCTCCGCTGTTCCATAAGGTATATTTGTATCTGTTTCTTAAATCTGATTATACTGCTTGCATCAGTTACCTGATGTGGAATAGAGTTCCATGTAGTCATGATAGTCATGTAAACATGATAGTCAGCTTTTTCCAGTCAGTTTCCAATCAGGAGAACACCTATATCTCCTAAGTGTTCAAATTTTAAACACTAGTGTTTACTTTCCCATCATCCTGTTTAGAGTGCATTTAGTCATTAAAAATGGATGTGACTTTCCATGCCTTTTATTCAGATCAGGGTTAGGCAGTGGCAGAACTAGGGTTTTCTACATGGGGGGGCCAAGGCTACTTCAGGGGGTCCATAGACCATGACAGAAAATTAGTGTGCAACCCTAACCTGGCATCTAAGGAGCATGAATGAATCCTATGATTGCTGAATAGAGGTAGAAGTGATAATTCACTTAACCCGGAGTTCTTCAATGTGGCAGATAGTGTGGTCCAAAAGGGTTACTTCACTAGAATGATTTAAAATACAGTGTCTCTACCTCGGAACTGCAGCTCAATTTCTCTCTCTCTCTCTCTCTCTCTCTCTCTCACACACACACACACACACACACACACACACACACACACACACACACACACACACACACACACACACACACACAGTACTCACATACTGGAGAGACTTGGGTCACTCTGTTTTCATTAATATATATAATCTGGGTCTATAAGTGTTGAACATCCAAAATATTTTCAGAAAATAAAGCTCACGCACCAAGGAGATAAGATAGCATTTGTGTGTTACATAAATTGCATTGGTTATTTACAAAAAATTGAAATTTACAAAAAAACACACCACAATTTGACATACTAGGTATCAAGCAGAAATTAACTTGAAAAATAAAAAACTTACAGTATCATATTTATGCTCATATATATTATGTTAACTAATAGTAAAGAAAAGTTTGGGAATTGACCTAATCAAGACCAGATTAAATCTGTGTGACATGATACCCTTTGGATTTATCATTTTAGAATGTACTAGCTAGTACACAGTGCAGGTTTTAATCATGACCATAGGGACCGCCTAAGTGACAAATTATCCTAGGTAGATTTACAACAGCATAATTCTACAAACTCATCCATGTTGAGGGAGCGTGCCCTCCTTGACTCAACACTGAGAATTCCGAGGTGACTAAACCTATCATCAACCACTGTTGTCCTAATAATTGTCAAAGACTCCAGCCTCCTTAGTCATAGACTGTTCTCCCTGCTACCACACAGCTAGTGGTACCGGAGCGCCAAGTCTAGGTCCAAGAGGCTTCTAAACAGCTTCTACCCCCAAGCCATAAGACTCCTGAACATCTAGTCAAATGGCTACCCAGACTATTCACTCAAAGGTCTAAGCAAAGGCAAACAGAGGCTCCTCATTCAAGAATGTTGTACTCTCAGCCAGGTCCGGAGCGAGCAGTCGCACTTCGCTTCGCTCCACAGGTAATATTACACTTCTTTACATTACGGTTTGGTTTGTTTGATCTGAGCAATTTTTTCTTAGCTATCAAAGATAATTGTGTAGTTTAGAGTAATTAGAGTAATTATCGAGGCCAGCTATTTTTTCGTCCTCCTAACGTAGTCAACACTGCTAGCTGCTAGCTGCTAGCTAGTCAACACCGCTAGCTAGCCAACCGTTACCGACTAGCAGCGCTGTAGATACTAATACATTACAACGGAACGATTTGACTAGTGCAGTGTTAGCTAGCTAGCTACATAGCTGTCTTTGTCATAGCTTGATAATTGTGTAGTTTAGTAATTATCGAGGTTAGCTAGGTTAGCTAGCCAGCTATTTCCGTCCCCCGCGACGCCATTGTTCCATACCTAGCCATACCTAGCCAACTATTACCGACGAGCAGCATTGTAGAAACTAAATACATTACAAAGGAATGTCTTGATTAGTGTTATGTTATGTTAGCTAGCTACAAAGTTGCTTTTGTATAATAGCCAACCTCTACCGACTAGCAGCACTGTAGAAACTATTACATTACAACGGAACGATTTGACTAGTGCAGTGTTAGCTAGCTAGCTACATAGCTGTCTTTGTCATAGCTTGATAATTGTGTAGTTTAGTAATTATCGAGGTTAGCTAGGTTAGCTAGGTTAGCTAGCCAGCTATTTCCGTCCCCCGCGATGCCATTGTTCCATACCCAGCCAACTATTACCGACGAGCAGCATTGTAGAAACTAAATACATTACAAAGGAACGTCTTGATTAGTGTTATGTTAGGTTAGCTAGCTACAAAGTTGCTTTTGTATAATAGCCAACCTCTACCGACTAGCAGCACTGGAGAAACTATTACATTACAATGGAACGACTTGATTAGTGTAGTGTTGTGTTAGTTAGCTAGCATTTTCGTCATTTTAGTCAATAAGATTTTCGCAACGTAAGCTTAACTTTCTGAACATTCGAGACGTGTAAGTCCACTTGTCATTCCAATCTCCTTTGCATTAGCGTAGCCTCTTCTGTAGCTTGTCAACTATGTGTCTGTCTATCCCTGTTCTCTCCCCTCTGCACAGGCCATACAAACACTTCACACCGCGTGGCCGCTGCCACTCTAACCTGGTGGTCCCAGTGCGCACGACCCACGTGGAGTTCCAGGTCTCCGGCAGCCTCTGGAACTGCCGGTCTGCGGCCAACAAGGCTGAGTTCATCTCAGCCTATGCTACCCTCCAGTCCCTAGACTTCCTGGCGCTGACGGAAACATGGATTACCACAGATAACACTGCTACTCCTACTGCTCTCTCCTCGTCTGCCTACGTGTTCTCGCATACCCCTAGAGCATCGAGCCAGCGGGGTGGTGGCACTGGAATCCTAATCTCTCCCAAGTGGACATTCTCTCTTTCTCCCCTGACCCATCTGTCTATCTCCTCATTTCAATTCCATGCTGTCACAGTTACCAGCCCTTTCAAGCTTAACATCCTTATCATTTATCGCCCTCCAGGTTCCCTTGGAAAGTTCATCAATGAGCTTGATGCCTTGATAAGTTCCTTCCCTGAGGATGGCTCACCTCTCACAGTTCTGGGTGACTTTAACCTCCCCACGTCTACCTTTGACTCATTCCTCTCTGCCTCCTTCTTTCCACTCCTCTCCTCTTTTGACCTCACCCTCTCACCTTCCCCCCTACTCACAAGGCAGGCAATACGCTTGACCTCATCTTTACTAGATGCTGTTCTTCCACTAATCTCATTGCAACTCCCCTCCAAGTCTCCGACCACTACCTTGTATCCTTTTCCCTCTCGCTCTCATCCAACACTTCTCACTCTGCCCCTACTCGGATGGTATTGCGCCGTCCCAACCTTCGCTCTCTCTCTCCCGCTACTCTCTCCTCTTCCATCCTATCATCTCTTCCCTCTGCTCAAATCTTCTCCAACCTATCTCCTGATTCTGCCTCCTCAACCCTCCTCTCCTCCCTTTCTGCATCCTTTGATTTTCTCTGTCCCCTATCCTCCAGGCCGGCTCGGTCCTCCACTCCTGCGCCGTGGCTCGACGACTCACTGCGAGCTCACAGAACAGGGCTCCGGGCAGCCGAGCGGAAATGGAGGAAAACTCGCCTCCCTGCGGACCTGGCATCCTTTCACGCCCTCCTCTCTACATTTTCCTCTTCTGTCTCTGCTGCTAAAGCCACTTTCTACCACTCTAAATTCCAAGCATCTGCCTCTAACCCTAGGAAGCTCTTTGCTACCTTCTCCTCCCTCCTGAATCCTCCTCCCCCTCCCCCCTCTCTGCGGATGACTTCGTCAACCATTTTGAAAAGAAGGCTGATGACATCCGATCCTCGTTTGCTAAGCCAAACGACACCGCTGGTCCTGCTCACACTGCCCTACCCTGTGCTTTGACCTCTTTCTCCCCTCTCTCTCCAGATGAAATCTCGCGTCTCGTGACGGCCGGCCGCCCAACAACCTGCCCACTTGACCCTATCCCCTCCTCTCTTCTCCAGACCATTTCCGGAGACCTTCTCCCCTACCTCACCTCGCTCATCAACTCATCCTTGACCGCTGGCTACGTCCCTTCCGTCTTCAAGAGAGCGAGAGTTGCACCCCTTCTGAAAAAACCTACACTCGATCCCTCCGACATCAACAACTACAGACCAGTATCCCTTCTTTCTTTTCTCTCCAAAACTCTTGAACGTGCCGTCCTTGGCCAGCTCTCCTGCTATCTCTCTCAGAATGACCTTCTTGATCCTAATCAGTCAGGTTTCAAGACTGGGCATTCAACTGAGACTGCTCTTCTCTGTGTCACGGAGGCTCTCCGCACTGCTAAAGCTAACTCTCTCTCCTCTGCTCTCATCCTTCTAGACCTATCTGCTGCCTTTGATACTGTGAACCATCAGATCCTCCTCTCCACCCTCTCCGAGCTGGGCATCTCCGGCGCGGCCCATGCTTGTATTGCGTCCTACCTGACAGGTCGCTCCTACCAGGTGGCGTGGCGAGAATCTGTCTCCGCACCACATGCTCTCACCACTGGTGTCCTCCAGGGCTCTGTTCTAGGCCCTCTCCTATTCTCACTATACACCAAGTCACTTGGCTCGGTCATATCCTCACATGGTCTCTCCTATCATTGCTACGCAGACGACACACAATTAATCTTCTCCTTTCCCCCTTCTGATAACCAGGTGGCGAATCGCATCTCTGCATGTCTGGCAGACATATCAGTGTGGATGACGGCTCACCACCTCAAGCTGAACCTCGGCAAGACGGAGCTGCTCTTCCTCCCGGGGAAGGACTGCCCGTTCCATGATCTCACCATCACGGTTGACAACTCCCTTGTGTCCTCCTCCCAGAGTGCTAAGAACCTTGGCGTGACCCTGGACAACACCCTGTCGTTCTCCACTAACATCAAGGCGGTGACCCGATCCTGTAGGTTCATGCTCTACAACATTCGCAGAGTACGACCCTGCCTCACACAGGAAGCGGCGCAGGTCCTAGTCCAGGCACTTGTCATCTCCCGTCTGGATTACTGCAACTCGCTATTGGCTGGGCTCCCTGCCTGTGCCATTAAACCCCTACAACTCATCCAGAACGCCGCAGCCTGTCTGGTGTTCAACCTTCCCAAGTTCTCTCACGTCACCCCGCTCCTCCGCTCTCTCCACTGGCTTCCAGTTGAAGCTCGCATCCGCTACAAGTCCATGGTGCTTGCCTACGGAGCTGTGAGGGGAACGGCACCTCCGTACCTTCAGGCTCTGATCAGGCCCTACACCCAAACAAGGGCACTGCGTTCATCCACCTCTGGCCTGCTCGCCTCCCTACCTCTGAGGAAGCACAGTTCCCACTCAGCCCAGTCAAAACTGTTCGCTGCTCTGGCACCCCAATGGTGGAACAAGCTCCCTCACGACGCCAGGACAGCGGAGTCAATCACCACCTTCCGGAGACACCTGAAACCCCACCTCTTTAAGGAATACCTGGGATAGGATAATAAGTAATAAGTAATCCTTCTAACCCCCCCCCCCCCCCAAAGATTTAGATGCACTATTGTAAAGTGGTTGTTCCACTGGATATCATAAGGTGAATGCACCGATTTGTAAGTCGCTCTGGATAAGAGCGTCTGCTAAATGACTTAAATGTAAATGTTAAATGTACTCTGTGGGTTGAGAGACTGGACCCCTTGCATTATCTCGCAATTCTTCTTTGAAAAACGCCTCTGCAGCTCAGCTATGAGACTGTCAAACACAAAGCACTTGATAAAAGATAGCTCTTTGGAAGCTCTCACCATCACTTTGGTCACAATCTTTCTGTCCTACAGTGCTCATCAACAATGAGTCGTGAAATCTTAAGCTTGTTTTAGGCTGTCTTTTACACACTGTTTGTTATTTTTGCAGTGCTTTGCAATCTCTTCAACCTCTTTCCATAGTTCTCCAAAGTAACCCTCACTTCTATAGTCCTGTAATGTGTCTGTAAGGGCACCTACAAGATCCACAGCCCTTGCTAGGTCAAGAGAGCTGTCAGAAAGACATTTGGCATCACCAAACACTTTACAAAAGGTAACCAAAAGCAGTATGAAATATAAATCTATCTGAGAAAGAAGGCCCCTTGCCTCCACTGATCTATCACCACTATTTTCAAGTGTGATATCCTGTAGCACTCTCAGAACTGCTGGAAGCCTTTCCCTCAGATTACGGCATGCCATGTATCTGCATGCCCACCTTACATCCGTAAGTCTCTGTTGTTCCCTGGGCTACTGCTGTGGACACAGCTCTTTCTGAACTGCAAGCCACTTGAGATGAGCGTACGAGCCACATACAAAGTTTTAAAGCTTCTGCAGGAAAGCAAAAAAGTTAACTGACTCAGGCACTGATTTTACAGCATCGACAAGAACCAAGTCAAACAATGTGCATTACAGTGCACATAAAATGCAAATCTTGCACTGTTTTTAATCCGTGCAGACACACCAGAATGCTTTCCGCTCATGACGGAGGCACCGTCATAGCCTTGTCCCAGAAGATTATTTCTGTAGTTCAGACCATGTTTTTCAAGGCAATCAATTCTAATTTTTTGTGAGACCTGCTGCATCTAACCTTTCAGCTGACTGAAAGTGTAAAAAGCTTTTGTGGATGGCCCCGTTGTAATAGTACCTTACAACTGAAGACATTTGTTATTTTTCTTTAAATCTTTGATTTCATCTGCAATTACACTACAAACTTCACTTTCTTTGACTTCTCTTATTATTTCACTTTGTACCATCTCAGCTCAGCCCTGAAGAACTTCCTTCTGGATTTGGTGTCTTGTGTACTTACAGTGGGGGAAAAAGTATTTGATCCCCTGCTGATTTTGTACGTTTGCCCACTTACAAAGAAATGATCAGTCTATAATTTTAATAGTAGGTTTATTTGAACAGTGAGAGACAGAATAACAGCAAACAAATCGAGAAAAACCCATGTCAAAAATTTTATAAAATGATTTGCATTTTAATGAGGGAAATAAGTATTTGACCCCTCTGCAAAACATGACTTAGTACTTGGTGGCAAAACCCTTGTTGGCGATCACAGAGGTCAGACGTTTCTTGTAGTTGGCC
This sequence comes from Salmo trutta, assembly GCF_901001165.1. Classification (NCBI taxonomy): domain Eukaryota; kingdom Metazoa; phylum Chordata; class Actinopteri; order Salmoniformes; family Salmonidae; genus Salmo; species Salmo trutta. The sequence goes on from NC_042974.1 coordinate 35,482,403, forward strand.
ACCAGGTTTGCACACATCTCAGGAGGGATTTTGTCCCACTCCTCTTTGCAGATCTTCTCCAAGTCATTAAGGTTTCGAGGCTGATGTTTGGCAACTCGAACCTTCAGCTCCCTCCACAGATTTTCTATGGGATTAAGGTCTGGAGACTGGCTAGGCCACTCCAGGACCTTAATGTGCTTCTTCTTGAGCCACTCCTTTGTTGCCTTGGCCGTGTGTTTTGGGTCATTGTCATGCTGGAATACCCATCCACGACCCATTTTCAATGCCCTGGCTGAGGGAAGGAGGTTCTCACCCAAGATTTGATGGTACATGGCCCCGTCCATCGTCCCTTTGATGCGGTGAAGTTGTCCTGTCCCCTTAGCAGAAAAACACCCCCAAAGCATAATGTTTCCACCTCCATGTTTGACAGTGGAGATGGTGTTCTTGGGGTCATAGGCAGCATTCCTCCTCCTCCAAACACGGCAAATTGAGTTGATGTCAAAGAGCTCCATTTTGGTCTCATCTGACCACAACAATTTCACCAGTTGTCCTCTGAGTCATTCAGATGTTCATTGGCAAACTTCAGACGGGCATGTATATGTATTCTTGAGCAGGGGGACCTTGCGGGCGCTGCAGGATTTCAGTCCTTCACGGCGTAATGTGTTACCAATTGTTTTCTTGGTGACTATGTTCCCAGCTTCCTTGAGATCATTGACAAGATCCTCCCGTGTAGTTCTGGGCTGATTCCTCACCGTTCTCATGATCATTGCAACTCCATGAGGTGAGATCTTGCATGGAGCCCCAGGCCGAGGGATATTGACAATTCTTTTGTGTTTCTTCCATTTGCGAATAATCGCACCAAATGTTGTCACCTTCTCACCAAGCTGCTTGGTGATGGTCTTGTAGCCCATTCCAGCCTTGTGTAGGTCTACAATCTTGTCCCTGACATCCTTGGAGAGCTCTTTGGTCTTGGCCATGGTGGAGAGTTTGGAATCTGATTGATTGATTGCTTCTGTGGACAGGTGTCTTTTTTACAGGTAACAAGCTGCGGTTAGGAGCACTCCCTTTAAGAGTGTGCTCCTAATCTCTGCTGGTTACCTGTATAAAAGACACCTGGGAGCCAGATATCTTTCTGATTGAGAGGGGATCAAATACTTATTTCCCTCATTAAAATGCAAATCAATTTCTAACATTTTTGACATGCGTTTTTCTGGATATTTTTGTTGTTATTCTGTCTCTCACTGTTCAAGTAAACCTACTATTAAAATTATAGACTGATCATTTCTTTGTAAGTGGGCAAACGTACAAAATCAGTAGGGGATCAAATACTTTTTTCCCCCACTGTAGCATTGCCACATGCATGCATCCTTTTCTCTATGAGAGTGTCATGCTTTGCTATTTCTTCTAAGATTGTCAAAAAATTACCCTTGTTGTGAGAGTCATAAGACTCTCGATGACATCTCTGCGCTATATTTTGAGTGGCAGTTAATAGGAGCACATCTGAAATTGTTTTAATGCAAGAACAGTTTTCCTCCGCTTTATTTTTCCGGTCCTCATTTATGACATCTAACATTGATGAGTTGCTGTCAATAGCCCTTTTATGCTGATTCCAAGCATACATAGATTTGATATGATGCTCTGCCTTCGAATGGAGCTTAAGCCCAGAATCTTTAAACAGCGCCTTTTTCCAGTTACAAAAACCATGTGAAGGCAGATTAAGGTGTATTGAGCAGAGAAAAATGCCTACAGGCGAAACAATAAGTCGAATCTTGATTTACAGAATATTCAAGCCAAGAATTGTCCTTATACTAGGAGCAGTTGAAAGCCCTTTTCCTAGTACCACGCTGAGTTCTGGGAAATGTTTTCAAACATGGCTGTACAGGACCCTCTTCTCTGGATCTTGAAATGTCTGAAATACAAGTTAAATAATGTGTCATATCTCTATGGAAATGTATAATTAAGGGATCCACAATATTAGATACTAACAGCTGCTAACTAAAATGTGTAGTTTAAAGTATAGGCCTAGCCTACCATCGGGTCCTTTTAGAACAGCATATCTGGTGCTTGATGCAGTTGGGAAAGGCTCAATGACATCTCCTGGCAGCTCTGGCTCACTGTCGTGCTCAGAGCCAGAGGTCTCTGTGTCATCCCTTGATATATCTATTACATTAAAATAACACAAGAATCATTAGTGTATAATCACACCAAAAATGCCACAGCCATCAAACCAAGAACACACATGAATCAACAACCAACATTTTAAAGTGAGGCTTTATCTGACAAAACCATCTATTACAAGCTGAAGCTAAACTTAAATTCTGAACTGGGCATGTGACTGACTGCCTGGTAGATGCTCTGACCTGGTGGTGGTAGACAGGGTCCTTGTGAAGTCTGACCACACTGACTCTGACTAGCCTCAGGTAGGGAGCTGCTCTGGGGTCCGAAGGTGATGCATCGGCTAGGGTCTGTTTGCACCTGATCTGCCTGTTTGTGCTTCCTTAAAAAGAAGTCTGATATCGCTCCCTTTCTTTTCATGTTTATTTGACCCTATGCAAAAATAAGACAGTCTATGGTTACATCTAAGCATCCAATTACCCACATTTAGACCAATCTCAATCTTTATTACAAATCCCCATTATCATAACTGTAGCTTAAAATCATCTACCAGCCTAAGTTACTAGTTAGATCATGGCTAGCCCTACTCTGCAGTAAGTAACTTAGCTAACTATAATTTATTACACCTTTACGATAGCAAACAGGCTATCTGCAAATTGTGGTAATCTTTTTAGTAACGTTAACAGATTGATAATAACAATTGTTTGTTTTCAGTTCAAGTACGAAAATCTAACTGAGTTAATGGATTTTAAATTGCTGGTTGTTAACTTGCTGAACACTGATAGCTGTAGCCTACTAGTTACCCCACATTAGCTAAACATTCGTATACTGTAACTGACGACACTGCACTGTATATGCGTGTATTACTAGCACAGATGTAAACATAATGTTAGGCTAAATTGGGAACAGATCTCTCTTATCTGATTAACTGTCTGTTAATGGAGCCTAAGGTCTAATGTTAACTTACACAGTGACTCAACTTTCGTAAAAGTTGTTCAGGAAACCTAAACCTGATGCTAAACCTTAAAACTTACTTCAAATATGATGCTTTCGCCGCTGTGGAAACACTCTCTTCTTCTTCTGTATGTTCTTCTCAATCCTATTCTTCTGTTCTTCTCAATCCTATTCTTCTGTATCTCTCAACCAACGTTCATTTTCTCTCTTCCTCGTCTTCAATTTGAAAAATGCGCCGCCGAACATCAAAATAAATTCTTCTTTCAACAAGAGGTGAAATGAGGTGTCAATCAGCATCAAACTGCCAGTAGCGAATTCAATTTTGGGGTGGCACCCGGGGTGGCCAAACAGATGTCAGGGGTGTCCAGTGCCACCCCGGACACCCCTCTGGCTCTGCCCCTGGTGTTAGGAATGTCTGTCACCTTACCTACGTTTAAGCACAACTAAACACAACATTTAATTCAAGAAATATTTTCAATCTCGTTGTGTTGTTATTACTCAACTGTGTAAGGCCTCATTATAATTTTTTTCCAGCATACTTTGTTTCTGGTTGACTTTTAGAATAGTTTGTTTTAAAATCTATGTTTCCTCATGCACATTGATTGATTATTTGATCATATACTAAACTCAGCAAAAAAAAAGCATCCTCTCACTGTCAACTGCATTTATTTTCAGCAAACTTAACATGTGTAAATATTTGTATGAACATAACAAGATTCAACAACTGAGACATACACTGAACAAGTTCCACAGACATGTGACTAACAGGAATGGAATAATGTGTCCCTGAACAAAGGGGGGTCAAAATCAAAAGTAACAGTCAGTATCTGGTGTAGCTACCAGCTGCATTAGGTACTGAAGTGCACCTCCTCCTCATGGACTGCAACAGATTTGCCAGATCTTTCTGTGACATGTTACCCCACTCATCCACCAAGGCACCTGCAAGTTCCCAGACATTTCTGGGGGGGAATGGTCCTAGCCTTCACCCTCGAATCCAACACAGCCCAGACGTGCTCAAGGGGATTGAGATCCGGGCTCTTCGCTGGCCATGGCAGAACACTGACATTCCTGTCTTGCAGGAAATCAAGCACAGAACAAGCAGTATGGCTGGTGGCATTGTCATACTGGAGGGTCATGTCCACCTCCAAATCGATCCCACTCCAGAGTACAGGCCTCGGTGTAACGCTCATTCCTTCGACGATAAACGCGAATCCGACCATCACCCCTGGTGAGACAAAACCGTGATTCGTCAGTGAAGAGCACTTTTTGCCAGTCCTGTCTGGTCCAGCGACGGTTGGTTTGTTCCCATAGGCGACGATGTTGCCGGTGATGTCTGGTGAGGACCTGCCTTACAACAAGCCTACAAGCCCTCAGTCCAGCCTCTCTCAGCCTATTGTGGACAGTCTGAGCACTGATGGAGGGATTGTGCGTTCCTGGTGTAACTCGGGCAGTTGTTGTTGCCATCCTGTACAGGTGTGATGTTCGGATGTACCGATCCTGTGCAGGTGTTGTTACACGTGGTCTGCCACTGCGAGGATGATCAACTGTTGGTCCTGTCTCCCAGTACCACTGTCGTAGGTGTCTCACAGTACGGACATTGCAATTTATTGCCCTGGCCACATCTGCAGTACTCACGCCTCCTTCCAGCATACCTAAGGCACGTTCACGCAGATGAGCAGGGACCCTGGGCATCTTTCTTTTGGTGTTTTTCAGAGTCAGTAGAAAGGCCTCTTTAGTGTCCTAAGTTTTCATAACTGTGACCTTTATTGCCTACCGTCTGTAAGCTGTTAGTGTCTTAACGAACGTTCCACAGGTGCATGTTCATTAATTGTTTATGGTGCATTGAACAAGCATGGGAAACAGTGTTTAAACCCTTTACAATGAAGATCTGTGAAGTAATTTAGATTTTTCCGAATTATCTTTGAAAGACAGGGTGCTGAAAAAGGGACGTTTCTTTTTTTGCTGAGTTTATACAAAGATAAATAACTTACATTTTTCTAAACTAATCCAATCTGTAAGGGGTTGGACTTTTTCCAATCTGTAAGGAGTTGGCTAGATTGCACCTGATGCTGAGATGGTTGTTCCAGTTTAGATGGTTTAGGTAGTCTTATTTATTTAGTCTTTTACCATAGCACTCATTCTGAGTGCAGGTTGTGGGTGATAAGATATTCCAGTTGTTGGATATCCTCCCTCTGGCTGGATTCTGATGGGAATTACTAATCAATTCCCAAACCAGTGTATTGTGACTTGCAGGTCTGTTGTGGCCCATGAGCCAGGAATTTCAGACCACAATGTTGAGAACAACTAGGCCATAACTAAAGGTCATATGAATGTTTTAATATGTGAAAGGTTTAGTTTTAATTGAAACACATTCACTCAAGCAGTCACTTGGTGAAGGCTTCTGGAATACAAGTTATTGAATGCAACAATTATGTCTCTGTCACTAACAAACACAGTCATATGTGGGTATCTCTCACCTTCACTCAAAAGGCATGAGGGGAAATATGCAAATATAGCTTTACACCATATAATGTTAAAACAACACCTCCAGTGTTTAGTGTTCAAAACATGTTCTGGTGTTTACAATCTAAACACTGTGACAGGTTTCCATTGAAATTCTAAATGAACACGTTTAAAAAGTGTTACAGAAAAGTGTTTAGTTATATGTTCAGATCCTAAACACTTGGTTTTATAGTGTACAGTAGACAGAATATAGGATCTAACTACATTGTATGATGCTGTTTAATATCTGTCTCCTTTTGGAACTAAATCAATGATTTAGAGATGGCTTGTTAGATGTGTGTCTACTCCGATGGTAATTCAAAGAGAAGGACATTGCTAAACTGTATATGTGTGTGAGTGCAGGACTAGGAGAACATTCAAGTGCGTATCGACACTGTAATTAGAGAACAGAAAGCTGCAGCTTGACACTGCTTGGTTTTCCATTGTCGTTTGGTCTTTGTTGTTCGACGGAAGAAAAAAAGATTTCCCAGTTTCCCAGTTATGTTTTCATCAAAGCTTTTCTTTGGCACTTCAGAGCAAAGTCAGTATGGAAATGTGTTGTGCTGCCTGGAAAGCTGTCAAAAAGCTCCCACCTTGGATGAGAAACCATGGTAATTCAACTGGGCTCCTGTCTTCTGTGTGTTCAGGTCTCCTCATTATTCAGCTTTGCAGGGTAATGGCGTCTTGCTCTGTTTTATCTGTCAGCTCACAGAAAACTATAGTTTTTTAGCCCTGTATTTTAGATGCCAACATCAAAGGCAGCTGTCTTGACACAAGAGGGGATTTTTTTTATAACAAAAAAAAAGAGGAAACCCTCCCGGTAGGCGAAAATTGAATCTCTTTACGTCTAGGGTGATGTGTGTATTGAGAATAGATTTGTTGGTTGGCATCTATGTGTTTGTTCTGAAGTAAACAGCACGGCTTGTTTGGGTGTAACTGTCAGGTAACTGTGTGTGTCCCGTGTGAAAATGGGTTTGTTCGCAAAGTGGGAAATTCACTCTCGCTGTCTGATCAATGGGGATTTAAGTTACCAGTGACAAATGCATAAGTGGAGTCAGGAAAGATGCACCCCTGGCATAACAGCAACAGCAGCCACAAATTCCATGAGCAAGTTTTGGGATGTTTTTTTCTTAGTTTTTACCAACTGAATGCCACAAAAAGTATTTTACAAACAAGAACATGGACTTGGGCCAGTAACTTTGTTTTGAGTTTGATTTAACTTAGTTATTCTCTGAGCCCCCTCACAACTTTTCCCTAGCTATCCCATCCAATCCCTTCCGCTGTCTGTGTTCATATGGAACCACTGCGCCCTTGGGTGGTGCCCCCGCCACAGCTGCAGTGGTATTAGCAAGGTGTATGCGAGCGTGTGTGTGTGTGTGTGTGTGTGTGTGTGTGTGTGTGTGTGTGTGTGTGTGCGCGAGGGAGGACTCTTCAGAAGATGGGTAGAGCAAATTAAAACTCACCGCAGGAAATGTTCGCTCTTGGCACTCTTCATCCCGAGCAGCTGCACACACCCGACCATCATCTGCCATTTTGACACATCCACAGGGCGTAGCAGGGGTGCCAACTTGACACCCCACAGCTCCTAGAGTCTCCAGGCCCCTGCCTCCAGCCAAACAGGTGTGTGACATCATGCCACTGGTTCCTCTTCGGGGCCAGGGGAACAGGCACAGTGACTGGAGAAGAAAGGTGGGAGGTGGAGGGAACAAAAGGAGGTTAGACCTTTACCTGACAAGCTCATTGATAACGTTTGGGAGCAGAGCCCTTAAGTTGGTGGCAAATTGCCTATGAATTCCCCTGCAGATTGCTGGCCAGAGTCCGGTGCTGGGCGCTAAATGGGCTCATTAGTTATGATTTTTTGGAGTTAGTAGAGAGTTTCACACTCCATAACAGAACATGTTACTGTAAATCCAGAGACGTTATTAATCTGTGAAGGGTTATTGACGTCCAACTGTTGTTTGAAATCTGAACATTACAAAATAGTACATTTACTCAATTGGAGATAGTGATATAATTCAACCACAAATATTTTTCTTTGTCTCTCTTAAAACCTGTTGAGGCCAGGGGGCAGGATCTTATCCCGGTGTTGGGATTCATTGTCATGTGACCATGGCGGGGAATTCAAAACTGCAAGAGTAATCATTTCAAATAATCAAATAATCAACTATTTTCCTCCATTTGAAAGATATATCTCCTAAATCTAACCACACTGTCCGATTTTCAGAGGCTTTACGGAGAATGCATAAAGTTAGGTTATGTGAGGAGAGTACATTGACAATAGCTGCGTGTAATGTTTAGCCAATTCAAAGAAGGGCATCAACAGACAGAAAACTAGCTAGAATTATGCACTTACCTTTGACAATCTGCATCAGATGACACTCATAGGACATTATGTTAGACAATACATGCATTTTTAGTTCCATCAAGTTCATATTTATATCCAAAAACAGCATTTACAGTCGCGGTGAAATTCAGAATTTTTTTCGGCTCGAATGCTCCCAGTGAATCCAGCATTACAAATCACGGAATTACTATTCGAAAACATTGGTAAATTATAATATTGTCATTCAAAGAATAATATATTATCATCTCGTAATTGCTACCGAATGGCCAGATCTCAAAATAACTTTACTGGGAAATCACATTTTGCTATAAACTGGGTACTATGCTAACAACATAAGCTAAGCTATAAGCTAAGCTAAACCGTTAGCATTAGCATCATCTAATATCGATAATAACATTCTAAATATCCCCTTACCTTTGATTATCTCCATCAGAAGGCGCTGCCAGCGATCCCAGGTCCAGAACAAATGTGGTTTCTTTTGACAAAGTTCATAATTTATGTCCAAATAGTTAGCGTTCAGTAGGCTCCCACAAAATGAGGTGGGCAGTGTAAAGTCACGCCGAAAAGCTAAAAAAAAACCTAGTAAATAATCTATTTATGTTTGTTCAAACATGTCAAACGTTGTTTAGCATTAATCTTTTGGTCCATTTTTAACGTGAAACATCAGTAAACATCAGTAATATTTTCACACAACCTATCAAGTGTCTAGAATAAACGATTATGACAAAGACACTCTTCTCAGATTCATGCGCAGGCGCAAAAAATGAAGTGATGACGTGTCAACTTGTAAGCATTCTAATTCGGTCTGTATTCATGACAGATGCTTCAAACAACTTTCTAAAGATCGTTGACATCTAGTGGAAGCAGTAGGAGTTGCGAACTGAATCCTTTCTCACTGTGGTATCTATAAAACAATGACACTAAATAGTACAGTCACAAAATTCTCTTTTTTTTAAATCTATTTTTCACAGGTTTTTGCCTGCAATATGAGTTTTGTTATACTTACAGACACCATTCAAACTGTTTTAGAAAATTCAGAGTGTTTTCTATCCAAATCTGGTAATAATATGCATATCCTAGCTTCTGGGTTGGTGTAGGTGGCAGTTAAAAATGCGCACATATTTTTTCCAAAATTCTCAATACTGCCCCCGTAGCCCGTAGAGGTTAAATGATTGAATCAAGAACTTATGCAAAAGAAAATAAGTAAAAAATGTGGACACACCTACTCATTCAAGGGTTTTTCTTTATTTTTACTATTTTCTACATTGCTTATTTGAGCTGTTCCTGCCATAATATGGACTTGGTCTTTTACCAACAAGGGCTATCTTCTGTATACTACCCCTACCTTGTCACAACACAACTGCTTGTCTCAAATTCCACAATCTTACTTTTAACAAGGCACACCTGTTAATTTAAACGCATTCCAGGTGACTACCTTATGACGCTGGTTGAGAGAATGCAAAGAGTGTGCAAAGCTGTCATCAAGGCAAAGGGTGGCTACTTGGAAGAATCACAAATATAACATTTTTAGTTTTTATTTTCTAAACACTTTTTGGGTTACTACATGGTTCCATATGTGTTATTTTATAGTTTTGATGTCTTCACTATTATTATAAAATGTAGAAAATAGTCTAAATAAATAAATGAATTCTTTGAATGAGTAGGTGTGTCCAAACTTTTGACTGGCACTGTACATATTTAGAACGTATCTCCCAGATACACTTCTCTGCTTTCTATACTTCAGTGAAATCCCGAGTGACAGATAGCGTAGCAGAGGAGAGGCAGGCTATGAGTAGCCTGGGGGGTTCCTGAAGGCACCCGTCTGGGACCTGTTCATAATCACTGGACAGACACACAGACATAGTGACGCACAGACAAACACAGTCAGGGTTGTGGTACAGTGGTACAGCCTCTCTCCCCCGGCTTCCCCAGCCCGAGTCAGCACCCCAAGGCTACATGTTATGGTGATCCCCTGGTCTGGTCTCTCATCCTGGTCAAGAATCTCACATGTTGTCAGTTGTCTCCAGCGCGTGTTGAATAAGACCAAGATGTTGATGAGATGAAGGGGAGAAGGCGGTGGCATAGGATGTGAGGTTGGGGAGGGCTCTCTCATCACACTGAGAGGAAGAGTTTGTTCTCAAGGATCTACAAGAACCAAACTATGAAGGTAGAATATAACTCACATAGACCTACTGTTGGACCAAATGGAAAGATACAGTATATTGAAGCTAACAATGATGATTACATTCACAGACTCTATACTCTATCTGTTAGATAGATCTGTTAGATGTCTGATATTGTTGAATCAATTATTTAAAAATAAATTCAAAGGAAATATAAAGGGTTGGATTTAGAAATGTGACAACATTGATGCCTTTATCAAGACTTTAATGTGAATGTGTTTATAATAAAGTATGGCACATCAGTGACTGATTTCTGTTTGTTGGTCTAAGCATGTACAGTAGCATCCATTGATGTGTTTCTGTGAGTCCACAGACAGCTTTTCTCTTGGCTTCGCCTAAGGGTATTTCTCCTCTTGTTGCTGTTCAACAACACTTTCGATCCTGATGAGCTGCTACTGGAGATGCAGTAACCTATGGGCGGGGAAGTATATTATGTCTATCTGGATATTCTTATATAGCTGGCTCGCTGTGAAAGCTGAAGACAAACACTGGCTATTTCCAAATATCCTATTTGTTCAGTGGTCCGTGGTTCACAAAGATATCTGGAAGCGTGGAGCAGGTGAGACCCATGCTGTCACCAGTGGTGTAAAGTACTTAAGTAAAAATAATTTAAAGTACTACTTAAGTCGTTTTTTGTGGTATCTGTACTTTACTATTTATCATTTTGTCTACTTTTACTTTTACTTCACTACATTCCTAAATAAAGTAATGTACTTTTTACTCCATCAATTTTCCCTGACACCCAAAAGCACTCTTTACATTTTGAGTGCTTAGCAGGACAGGAAAATGGTCCAATTCTCGCACTTATCAAGAGAACGTCCCTGGTTAACCCTATTGCTTCTGATCTGGCGGACTCATAGCACACATGCTTTGTTTGTTAGTTATGTCTGAATGTTGGAGAGTGCCCCTGGCTATTCATAAATAAACAAACAAGAAAATGGTGCTGTCTGGTTGGCTTAATATAAGGAATTTTTAATTATTTATATTTCAATTTACTTTTGATACTTAAGTATATTTAAAATCAAATACTTTTAGACTTTTACTCAAGTAGAACTTTACTGGTGACTTTCAACTTTTACTTGAGTCATTTTCTATTAAGATATATTTACTTTTACTCAAGTATGACGATTGGGTACTTTTTCCACTAATGGCTGTCACCAGTTTGGTTTGGTTAGGGTTCTGAGCTGGCCTGATCAGACCATGGGAACCAATGCCGGCTTGAGATATGCTGCATGCCTATGTGTGTGTAAACAAATGTGAATGCAAGTAATGCATGTCCATGAAAGACCTTGACAGAAGCTTGAGTTACTCATGCAAGGAGTTGAACATCCTTGTCTCTGTGAATTCATCTGTTTATATTCTGTCTTACTTGCTTTATCTGAGAGAGCTTACCTGGGGAAAAAAAGGTGTGTGGGGGGGTGTAGAATATTAGGTGGGGGGGCTTACCACCAGAGACGTCCACTGACCTACAGTCTTAGGGCTGTTGGACTGGAACCAGGGCCTTGTTCTGACAAAGCAAGCGTTGCGTGAGCTGTGACGGATGGCGCCGGTCCGTTTGAGAGCCCCTAAGCAGGTGTGTCTCGTTCACATCTGCAGGGGAGCACAGTGAACCGAGACAAAATGGCAGACGCACTGGGCCCCATGCGCTACCTGTGCACTGAGACACACTAATGATTATGGATGCAAGCATATTAACGGTCACATCTGTAAGGGAGCACAACAACCAGCACACTGGGACTGAGTCAGCACTTTCAACTCCCCACTGGAAAATAGGCATACTGGTGTCAATGTGGAAAATGGTGCCTCTGTCTCCCTCGTAGGGCATAAGATAACTTGACCATTGTTCTAGCTTTCAGTATGTGTCGGCAGGAGATGTTCTTCCTCTATACTATAGAGTTCAGAAGTTTGCCAGTTTAACTTTAGTATCCACTTCAACTGGATTTCCCCAAGAAGGGCAGACATTCAGGACATTGAGGCAAAACAAGAAACACAAAATGATCTAATGAATTCATCAACTTGAAAACAGCTTTAAATATTCATTCTAAGAGTATAGGTAATAAATTAATTATTACTCATTGACTCATTATTTTAAAATGCATAATGTCATTTGCATAGTTTTTTTTCCTGATAGGAAATAATAATGGGTATAGTTGTCTTGTAGTGTCTTTCATGACGGATGAAGCTTGCGTCTTTTTGTTCCCCCATCCTCCCTCTCTCCTACTTGCTTCTCATTAAAGTTTTAAAGGAGGCTGTTTTAATTGTCAATCCTTTGACAGGTTGATAAAAGCAACTTGACAATTAAGTTCATGGGTGCCGTTATGCATATTAACTAGGTCTTATTTGGGTTTCTATTGTTATTGGAAGGAGCACTCCTGGTGGAGATAAATGTCAACCATTAACTTTTTCTCTGCTAGGAACTTGGCGTAATTAAGCCTGCTATTGTAAGACTGCCAGTGGAGACTCTAGAGAGGAGAACTTTCAGTATTCACTCTATCAATGAGTAATACCAATTCTATAACACTACAGTAACAATATTACACCAAGTCTTCTACGATATACTGTAACTGTAATAGTCTCTGGCACTATACTGTTCACGGATCAATGGCAATCACCTAGCTTCCCTTCCAAGTCAACTCTAATGTAGGTAAAAAGACGTCAACTTCTGATGAGTCTGTTTCTTATGACTGTTGACAATTTTTCTGTAAAATGTCTATATAAGACTAGCAAGAACATTAGGTAAAGGGAAAGGCGGCAGGGGTGAGAGAAAGTAGGCAAGAGAGAGATGTGACCGAGAGAAGAGGTGATAGAATATGAAGAGTGGGCAAGAGAGTTGGAGAAACATAGGGTGCAGCCAGATTACCCAGCACACCTTGCACCACTCTGCAGGGCCCACACACTCACATCAAAGCGGTACCCCATCTGCCCGAGGCACAGTCAGCCCCCTGTCCATCCCCCATGTCACTCCACACATCCTCCTGTTCATGTTGAATAATTGACAGATCTGTTTTACATGCTCAGCATTTGCTAGGACATGGTATTGTGACTCCGAATGGGGCATGACTCCACCAGGGCACTGGGTTGGCTGACTTCATTACAATGGAGGCCTACTAATACTCTATGGGGCTGAATTCAATCAAACTTGCGCTGGTAAAATATTGTTGTTACCACGGTGTAAAAGCACACTCTTAGGAAGAGTAATGAAAAAAAACAAAGGTTATTTTGATTACGATTACAATTCTTGTTTTAGTCATGAAGTGCCTGCAGGTTTCATTTTAAAAAGTTTTGGGGATTATGATTACAATTCTTGATTTACTTATGAAGTGCAGATTTGAATGAAAACAATAAGTGAATTTCTTACCCCACAGGTTACTGGTTCAACAATAACAAGTATCTAATGTGTACTTATTACTGATTGTGCTGAACGTTTTGGCTGTCTCACAACAAAGACAGAATGTCCATGCATCGAAAACGACAATGACTCCCCTGCTATCTGAAGGGGATGGGTGTGTTTGTGCCAGAAAACCTCTGAAGTCATATAAGCCATAACCAGTCTGTTAAGCCAGGTCTCTTTCAGGGTCTCTTAATACCAGTTACAGTAGGAGGTTTAGTGGAGTCCCCCTGACTTTGGTGCAGTAATAGTTTCAGCAACTGGAATGCAACTTTGGATAAATCGTGTTTGGTGTGCACAATACCACAGTGCTAACAAAACAGGGTGGTTTGATAAAAGTGATTGTCATAATTTTATTTTAGAGGGAATTCATCTAAAATCCAAGCATTGTTGTTATTACTGTAATACCAAATAGGCATGGTTGCAATCTGTGAATATGGACATTAGGATTGAGATAGACAACAGTGTACACAGTACTAGATCTGTTTTACCTCAAGACAACGAGGGAAACCCTGACTCTGTTCATTTTGATCCTTTACCTTGACCTCTGAAGTGTGTCGCCACCAACCTGAGGGCTTGACTTGGCCCAACCTTTCCCACAACCTCCTGGGAATGATAATCTCAGTGTGGGCGTTTACAACGGACGCCAGACACAACACCATTAGCCACAACCCTACTGCTGCTCATTAGGACCCCGGTCGATAGAGGTGACCACAGAGATCGTCAGCGCTGCAGAACCACCAACCAGCTATATCACTCTTCAGAGTTATTATTATAAACAGGAGTGTCTGAGACTTAGGGCTGTCTTCCTCTCCTTATGGCTGTAAATGGGGAAGGTTGGCCTGAGTAAGTGATTGACTGTAGCTACCTTAATTATAATATATACTACTTTAGTCTGCAAAAGAGTATTGTCTGCAATAAGAATGGAAGTAATAAGTGGGTGTTCTGGTCTCCTGTCTTCTTTATGGGGTTGGTATGACACATCGCTAAGAAAAGAGAAACCTAGGCTGGGATTTAATCACATCACACTTTGCGGAAAATGTGTCATTTAAAGGTACTTTTTGATTGATCCGGCATATCCAGTCTTTACCATGCATGAGGTCTCTGCAAACGCGGGAACATTGCTTTTAAAAGCACCATTGTCGACAAAGGTATACGGATTGAATCCCGGCCCTAGTGAGATGTAGAGTAGAGTCTAACAATCACAGAGAAGATATTTTAGGGTTGATGAACTTCATATACCATGAACAAAGTGTTTGTAAAATTGACATTGGAGATGTGTTTTTCATGAGGTCAATATTATTGTTACAATGGCAGTCATTTGTGAACCTACAATGGTAATATCAAGTGCTCTGAGAGACCAGATCACAACGTGTATGAAAAAATGAACTACCTAGTTGCTTTTTAAAATAGTGATTGTAGGATCTGTTTTGTATCAAAAGAGCAAAATAACTTGCCAATCATTTCTCTATTTCTTTGCTTTAAATGAGAGTTGTGGACCTATAACTCACAGGAAATAGAAGATAAAAGAAGCTGATCCTGCATGTGTATTCAGCTGAGAGGTGAATCATATTGAGGCAAAATGTGAAACTAAGAAAAAGGGGAGATGTATTGATTTTTGGTGGAGCCAGGGAAAGAAAAGAGAGGGAATAAAGAAGTGCTCTTTGGCCGATGTGTCCAAATGATGTCCAGTGGGAGCTGCTTAATGGTGGGGGAGGGGTGAAGGGGGGTTCAGGGGGTGAGTTGGGGATGACGGGGGCAGGTGCCTACCCTGACTAAGGCATGGAACTGCCCTTAGGCTAGGGCTAATAGTATTGGCTGAGCTTACTATAAGCAGCTCTCTCCTAATGGCCAACTATGAGTGTGCCACAGGACAGACAGGTATTGATTGGTTCAAATGCTCTCGAGTTGACAACAGCAAAAAGTGAAAACCTTTCAGGCATATATAAACTCCCAGCAAATTTTGTCACCCAGCAAGGTAATTAAAAATGTGCGCTTAGAGTAGATACACTCATTAAAAGTGCATATAATCTTTCATCTCACACACGCACACATAAAAAAACACACGCATGCGCACACGCACGCACGCGCACACACACACACACACACACTCTCTCTATCCTCAATTAATTTTCCTTGTTTAGAGTGAATGACCTCTACTTTTTAACACTGACATCCTAGGTTACCTACCATCATTGAAGAACTTACATTTTTCGTCTGTGAGAGCCTTGAGGAAAAATCACTCTAATGCAAATGGTTCAGAAGGAAATTGTGTTTTTTGTGTTGATGAATGTGTATTAATTTTATACTCAAACAGTTATGGATTGAACCGTAATGTAAAGGGTGGCATACTGTATCTCTTTGAAAAACGAGCAGCATGCAGGTAAGCCTATATTTTACATGGAACAATACCATATATGTTAGCTTTGTTTCCATGTTTTCATTCCTTACCCGCCCCCCCCTCCCCAAATGCTGTGTACAAGATTTTCTCTTATTCACAAGAGGCACTTTCCAGACTGCTTGAGGCATCTGCTTTTGATTGCATAATTCCCCAGAGAAGAACAACACTGACTGAATTCAGACCTATAATATACCGAACAAATAACAAACCAGCTCTACTCTTCGAATCCATGGTTCCTAAAGAGAAGGAATTGGAAAATAAATTCTTACTTGAAACCTTAGCACATTCTAAAGGCACTGGAGAATGACGAAGAGAGGGGATACAACCTTTTTCCTGACTGAGGAGCGTATAGGCCATAGCCCAGACTGTCTATGTTGCCTAATAGGATCAAAACACTGTGCCAGTGGGACAAAAGGCTCCACTACTAGCTCATCTTCCTAATGTTACAATCAAGAGTGTTAAGGTGATCAAAATATTGGGAATAGTTTTATTTTTGGGGAACAAAGGCAACCACTTTGTCTTAATGAGACAATATGTTTTCATGTGTGATTAAATGCAAAATAAAACTGTTAAAATATAAATATCCATGTTTTGAGACTAGCATGGTTTCATCTGAACTTTCTCTACATTGTGCTGGGAGTTGATGTTCATTTAAAACTGAGTGGACGTGGGCACAATCAGACAGTGTGCTGTATAAATGGAACTCCCTCAAATTATGTGACCAAAAAAAACAAAATTCCAAAAGTCAAGAAAAGGACTGCTACATTCTAATGATAGAGCTGCTCTCAAAGCAGTAGCTTTTTAGTTTTCCATTAAATGCTCTTTGTCTGGCTGTTTGTGGCGTACAGTGGAGTGCGCTACATTGCTACTTTCTTCTCTACAGGGGCCCTGGGCTCCCCAAGCAATAGGAGTAAATTAGAGTGCACCTGTTCCAGCTCCAAGATAAGCCATCTCCAGGGGCTTTGCTCTGAGTAAAATGAAGTGAGTGAAGAATAAACAGAATATCACAGCATTACCCCACCAAGGTGAAGTTGCTGCCACTCTGGGGAACTGGTTCGTTTTGCACAACACCCAGTGAAATATCCTCCATAAAGCCCAATGGTAGACTGGAGGAACGGCCTTGTTCCCAGAGCACAGAGAATAGAGCTATGTTTAGTGCTCTGAGCAAGGCAGTCTGTTTTTCTATCTATTGGTAAGCTAAAGTTCTATCCTCTACTATAGTGGTAAAGGAATGGGTCATTTCAAACAGGTTGGGACAGAATCAACATAGAACATCTCTAATGGTCAAATATACAATAGCTCACATCTCTCATCTTTCTGTACTAATACAAAATATATTAAAATGTATTTCATTAGCTTTGCAAAGTCTAACTAAGAAATGTGTCAGTGGATCTCCCTTTCTTCTCAGCAGCCTAGCTGCATGAGTTACATCTAGCACTCCTTTCTTACAAGAAATAAAAGCTACAACCCCAGTGTGATATCTGAAGGCCACTGGCCAGAGATGGCTAGTATGCAAAAAACATGCTGTTGGTCCACACATGAGGGAATGGATAATTAGAGGCTAGAATGTAATTCATCATTGCATTGTATGTTTGATTTTCTTCATATCCCACAACATATAACCCCCCCCCCCCCCCATTAGCCTCCCATTCGCATCTCACCCCAGCACTGTTCACCTATAACACATTATCATTATTGTGGCTAATTGCATGGCTTGCCTTGAAGTCGGGTTGGAGACTCGTGATCTGGGGTTGAAACGTGGACATGGATCCTGTCCTCCTTCACAGCTTGCCATATACTGCTAATTGCTGTGTAGCGATGGGCTGAAACCTACTTAGGGGACATCGCATAGAAAAGTCTAGGGAGGAAGGCTTACAGTATGGGTCCAGCGTTAGATGTTGTGGGTCATGGGGAGTGCCGTACCCAAATGATCATGTAAGTACTTTTACTGTTATGGCCCACCTCTAACAGTACAGCGACTTTATCTCAACTCTGGTCCAAAGACAAAAATATTTATCAGAAAAGTTTAAAGAGAGGGCAACAGAAGAAGGATATCTCTCAAAAGTATGAGGTCACAAGAAAGTAAAAATGTTTCATTCAGAAAACATTTCTTTGCTATTGATGAGTTCATGTAAATGATGCTATCCCCCTTAATTTCGATGAGAACAGTTCTACAGTACATTATTAACTTATAACCTCCAATGAGTCACAGCTCCCAATGGGCATTAGGAACAGGAAATGAAAAGCTGCACACAGTGGTGACAAAGCCTCAACCATCTCATCTGCTGTTGTGATCTCACACCATCTGTAGGAACTCTGGCTCTACAGTAGAACTGGTTTCTTAAAAGTCATTATTCGATTTGTCCAAAAGAGATTTCAAAATTAAACAAAAATGGATGATATTATTATTTATACATCACAATCCTCTTGGATAAATTATTTACACATGCTGTATGATTCATGATTGATCTATGTGCAAACAAAACAGAGCTAACATTCAGCACTAACTGTTGTAAGAAACAAGCTGCTAAGATAACATTTCCAAAACGCAAACACTGGCCTTTAGCAGTGTCTTACTGGGGTACTTTGAGACATGGGTCGTTCCACAAAATGAATCTCTTTTGCATCCCTTTGATATTGTAAGTAAAAAATGTGCACCAATATTGAATGTTAAAAGCCTGTTATATTAAATTAGTTTCCCTTTATTATAGACCACATGGAACATTAAATAAAGCCCTAGTTATTTGGTTGCTTTAACAAAATCATTTCTGAAGATTATTGTGTATTTCATAAAAAAACATATCTTTGCTAATGATGAGTTCATATGAATGATGATATCCCCCTTCATTTTAAGTATAAAAAAAACCTGGCCCTCATTTTAAATCTCTACGGGATGAGTGTCCCTAAACCGGGACAGTTGTTGCTAACGTGCGCTAATGTGACTAAAATGACATTGTATACAACAGACAACTTTCTGGGAAAAATACATTTCTTATATGGGCAGAAAGCTTAAATTCTTGTTAATCTAACTGCAGTGTCCAATTAACAGTAGTTATTACAGTGATAAAATGCCATGCTATTGTTTGAGGAGAGTGCACAACAACAACAAAAACTTTTATCACAGCAACTGGTTTGATACATTCACCTCTGAAGTTAAATAATGTACTTACATTCAGTAATCTTACTCTGATTTGTCATCCTGCGCGTCCCAGAGATAAAATGCAGCATAGGTTTGTTTGATAAAATCAATTTCTATGTTCAAATGTAGCAACTGGGGTATACAGTTTGACCCCACGGCCATCAAGATGTATGAAATTTAGTGTATAAGTTAATGATTCAGTGTGTAAACTTTCATTTTGGCCTTCCCTGTAGCTCAGTTGGTAAAGCATGGTGTTTGCAACGCCAGGGTTGTGGGTTCAATTCCCACGGGGGACCAGAACAGAAAAAAAAAAAAATGAAATGAAATGTATGCATTCACTACTGTAAGTTGCTCTGGACAAGAGCGTCTACTAAAATGTAAATGTACATTTTTTATTACCATAGCATTTTGTATGTTCTCTATAGTTATGTACTTGAAAATGTATCAATTGACCAATTAGGCACATTTGGGCAAACTCCTGGCAGACTTGATACAAAATATTGTGCAGTAATGTAATTCTTCACTGGATCAGTCTGAAACTTTGTGCACACACTGCTGCCATCTGGTGGCCAACATCTAAATTACACCTAGACTCCTATCTGAAAGTATGGCCAATCTCCTGCATTTCAAAGATGGTAAAAAAATATATAAAATAAATATATGTATTATCTTTTATCAGATCAAATGTGTTATATTCTCCTACATTAATTTCACATTTCCGCAAACTTCAACACGTTTCCTTTCCAATGGTATGAAGAATATGCATATCCTTGCTCCAGGTCCTGAGCTACAAGCAGTTAGATTTAGGTATGTCATTTTAGGCAAAAATTGAAAAAAAAGTGTACGATCCTTTAAGGTCAACACTGTTATGTGAACTGAAAAATGTAATATGGTGAAACCATTTTTTTTAAGAAACATTGAACATCTAATAGTCAAATGTGATTGTGGAGTTTTATGGTGGAAAACTGAGTGGGTCTAGCATAACACGTCAACCCTTTTACTTTTAGATAGACAGGCAAAACATTTTTTTTAACAATTCAAATGTTTGGTGAAGCTTGCATTTGATTACACCACCATGTCGTACACAACAAGCTTCAGTTACCCCTTTCATTAGGGGATTTATGGCTAATTTAAGATTAAATCGTCAACCCTGTTACGGTCAACCCTGTTACTTTATTTGTCACTTAATAGGCACTTAATATAGTCATTTTTTATTTAACCTCTCGAGATTGGAAAACAGGTTATTTTATTAAGTTGAACATGTGCTCTTCATGACAGAATGTTAAAATTAGGTGAAATAAAAAGTTTTTTTTTCACCAAGTTATACTATACCCAAAAGGGACTCATTTCATGGAACGACACACATATCCATCAAAGCACAGCTGTATTCATTAATATTTCATACTTACTTCTTCTCACAGTGCTTTAACACTATTCTTTGATCAAAGGATATAACTTGGTTCTCAACAGGAAGGTTCCCTGCCAGCATACAGTAGAAGAGAGGAGCCCAGTCTACTGTAATAACTAACGTATACTGTAGAAAATTTCTCCTATAGCAAATACCTGTTGTTACAGTAACTCAGAAATTACAATGTTTATTTACAGTATGTGTTAATGAGAGAGACATGCTTATACTTTCACTATGTATTTTTGTTCATCCTAGCAAATATTTTTGTGAAAACAGCAGCATGTGCCACTCACCCGGATTTTAAGACCAGTGTAACCCAGCCTCTGCAATTCAAATATATTATTCTTAAATGTTTTCACCAACATGTGACATGCCTGTTTTAGGTTGAAGTGACAGCTGTTTGATTCAATTCTTTGTTTGATTTTGAGAAATGTTCAATTTATATGATTGAAATGCTTGATGAGGTATGGACTAGATTCATAATCAGACAGCTCAAGAGTGTCACCATGTGGGGAAATGTGGATATGGCAAAACATTCAAATGTAATATGTGATGTATTATGAGACCATCATCATCCATTAGGCAATTTTAGTTTTGGTACAATACACTGAATTGGTGCTTTGTTGCTCACAGTCCAAAGTTTAACAATAACATAATCACTACAAAACATATCAAAATGATTTGATATGTCAAATAATATAGATCAAATAGGCTAATGATTGCCTTAGACCACCACATAACCTTGTCATCCCAAGTTCCTTGATGGATACCCTTACTATGAGATACTAAAATCCCTTTAAGTTCCCTCTGAAGTATTTGATGGCCTCCCTTGCATTTAAACTCTCTCTGAAGACTAACTTTGCTTCTCTCTATAGCCTGCGGGAACATTGTACTACCCACATGAAACTTCAATTGATATTCCATCTCACGGTTACCTCATGGGAAATTCACCAAGCTGTTAATAATAAGAGACACAATAATAAGTCACCTACTAGGGCATACAACTTCATCATACACTCAATCTTAACTGGTCTAACTGATGAATGTTTGAAAATAGCATTTGTTCTTTCTCTTCAAGTATACTGAGACCAATTGTTATAGATAATAATCTCTAAACTGATACTGAAATTATGAAAACAAAGTAGGATGCTTGTTGGATGTACTCTTTTGACAGATATAAAATGAAATGCTTTGGCCTTGGATGGATGGGTTTTGAGACATTTTTCCTGAAGCTATTATAAAAATAAGTATTGTTTTGAAGATTACTCAATGGCACAAAGAATCAAAATGTATTGCTCTTCATAATAGTATTCCCTCCGAGCGAGGACAAGTAACAATGGGCTATTCTACCTTCCTGTCCTTTCCCTCTCAATGCGCCAATGGATGTGACCTCCATCTTTAACAATAGCCAACCAATAACACAAGCACTTGGCTTTCTGCCACCACCACTAAGGCCCTATAAGGTTGCTTTTTATCTCTGTTGTTATATTTAAAGATGACATCCTAGCCTGCCGGCCTCTACTATTGTCTCCACCATGATTATTTGCCACTGTTGTTAAGCTCCAGTTGCAGGTCTTGGATGAAAAGGTCACCACTCAATTGGAAAACAGTCATTAGAATGCAGTGGGTACTATTCACCAGTGTGCATGGGGGAGAAAACGCAACAGAGCTGGTTAATCAAAAGTTAATTATATAATTTTCATGCAGATGAGGGCAACATTGAAATGAATCCCAACACTACAATCATTACCAAAAATAAATAAATATATAATTCCAAAATGCTATAAAATGTTCAGGGACTAAGAGGCTGTAAACAATATGAGGTTTAATTTCAGGTAAACAAAGTGAATATCCACCAGGGGGTCTGGAAAGGAGAAAGTGAGGTTAAATCAAATTTGGAAACATAGATATCGGCAATTTTTGTTTTGTATTAAAAGATGTGCAATTAACTAGGTCCTTGGTGAGGCCATCTGGAAAAGAAAGGGGGAATTTAAGACGGTGTACTGGTTACAATTGGAACAACATTAAATGAATGTGTGGGTAGACCTAAACATATTTTAACCAAATATATACCCTCATCCTGCCTCATGAACCAATTATGTGTTACTTGGATGAAAAAGTATGAAAAACTGCACTGATTGAATAAAAAATATATATTAGCTAAAAGTATGTTGTCTCCTTGTCTAAACAATTCTATACTGAGAAAAATGTTGTTTCTTAAATGGTTCTTCCTCAGCTCTTAAGGTTCCTTGGAGAACTTATGCCCAACAAACAACTTTTGAGTTCTTAACATTCTTAACGTGGCATCTACGGTAAGGAAGCCTGCAGATGTGTCCCTTTCATACCAAACAGCAAATGGGACAATATTACCTAGTGTTGATTTTTCAGTATAACATTTCTAGTGTTGATGCAAGAGTTAAAGTAACACTGTAAAAAGTTAAATTAGCACCCAGTGGTGTAAAATAATCCCATTGTTGGTGTTAATAACCAGAGTTGAAACAAAACCACACCCATCATTATCATATTTCCCACTATGCTCTATTGCAGCTTGATCTACCAACCAATCATCTTCCACAACGCCTTCCCCCATATGTCGTGTGCACCTCTGTCATATTGGTCCGACATCTTGGCAATAAAGAGATGGTGTTTGTAGCTCTTATTTGGATCGTTTTTTCCGCAAGCGCCACACACATTGACCGCAGATTTTAAGGGTGTAGTCTTTCTTCTTCTCGGTGAAGCCATTAGCTAGCTAGATATGTCCTTTGCTACGTACTTAGCTAGCTGGAAGGTAGGGCATGTCGTTTTTTTCTCCCTTGAGGCCAGGGAGAATAGTTTCTACTATATAGCACAGCCACAAATTCCAACTAGCCTAAATCATAAAAAATAATAATAATAAAAAATCCTGAAAACAAAAATGTGCTTTTTGGTTAGCGTTAGGCATAAGGTTAGCAGTGTGGTTAAGGTTAAGGTTTGAAATCAAATTTTAAGAACATACATTTTAGAAATGGGCGGGGTTTTGCCATGATTAGGACTTTGTGACTGTGTTAACTAGTGACGGCCAGGGGGGAATGTTTTTCTAGCAAAGGACATAGCCTGATGACAAATACTTTACTCAGTAAGGTCACTCCCATAGAATGCTATGGTCACTCCTACTAAGGCAAACTTTGAATGGTTTATATCCCAGGCTTATACATATGTGCTGTGTGCACAATAGCCTGGGGACAATGTTACACCAAGAAACATTTAGCTTGATGAAAGCCTCCAACATAAGGTATTGAATGTGGCATTCTTCTGGAACCAAGTTACAGGTTCTTCAGTACACAAACACACACACAACAATGTAACAAGCCATACCGTGCGGTGCTGGGCCCAGTCAGGTCTTTGTCACATTCACCCTCTCCCCCACTGAAAGATCAGAAACAAAATGTTTGGATCATTGTAACAGGTTGTAATCAAGCCCTGGTCTCCAGCATGGGAACAGAAGAGGAATATCTGGTGCGGTAGTCTCAGGTAGGACTACTCCAAATCATCTTGGCTCTGACACATACACACACAAACCAATGCAAACTTTGCATGTCCATCAACCCATCTAAACACCCTACAGCAACCTATGGATTATGAGAGAACCCTCATAAATCAACAGAACGTTTATAAACTATTTATTGACACATTATGTAGTGTCCCATAATACTCAGCCTGAATTTAACATGGACTATTTGATATTGTTTTGTCACTGCATAAACACTATACCCCATAATGTCAAAGTAGAATTATGTTTTTTCGATAGGTAGACAAATTAATAAAAAATGAAAAGCGGAAATGTCTTGAGTCAATAAGTATTCAAACCTTTTGTTTTGGCAAGCCTAAATAAATGAAAGAGTAAAGATTTGCTTAACAAGTCACATAATACGTTGCATGAACTCACCCTGTGTGTAATAATAATGTTTAACGTGATTGTTGAAAGACTACCTCATCTCTGTACACCAAACATACAATTATCTGTAAGGTTCCTCAGTCGAGCAATACATTTCAAACACAGGTTCAAATACAAAAGACCAGGGAAGTTTTCCAATGCCTCGCAAAGAAGGGCACCTATTGGTAGATGGGTAAAAAAATATTTTTGACATTGAATGTCCCTCTCAAGGGACATTCAATGTCAAAGATATTAATTGCACTTTGGATGGATGAAGGAAACCGCTAATAGTGACTTTAAAACAGTTACAGAGTTTAATGTCTGTGATAGGAGAAAACTCAGAACAGATCAACAACATTGTAGTTACTCCACAATACTAACCTAATTGGCAGAGTGAAAAGAAGGAAGCCTGTACAGAATACAAATATTCCAAAACATGAATCCTGTTTGCAACAAGGCACTAAAGCAATACTGAAAAAAAATGTGACAAAGCAATTCACTTTTTGTCCTGAATACAAAGTGTTACGTTTGGGGCAAATGCAACACAAGACATTAGAGTACCAAACTCCATATATTCAGAAATATAAAATATATTTTGATTTGTTTAACACGTTTTGGTTATTACATGATTCCATATGTGTTATTTCTTAGTTTTGATGTCTTCACTATTATTCTACAACGTAGAAAATAATACAAATAAAGAAAAACCCTTGAATGAGTAGGTGTTCTAAAACGTTTGACCAGTAGTATATATCAATCATTGGTTCCAACCTTAAAAGTAACAACAAAGAAAGTTAGCAGGTTGTTAGAAAATACCTTTGTCAAACCTTCTTGATAAGGGTATGTCTGTGCTGCACCAGAAATACTCTAAATGGGGAGATGGGAAACTCGATTCATATGTGACTCACCAACTTGATCCGGTCTCATGTAGCAACATTTTAAATGGTGTTTTTTACATTGGATAAAAGTAAAGACTCAGAGCTACAAAATGCACTGAATTTTTGAGGAACAATGGGAAAGAAATTGTTCTTTGAAAGTTGCTAAATTAGTACACTCACTTTTGAGAAAATGGCCTTTGAATGTTATGGTATCTAGTGAAGAGCTCCTTTGTCTACACCCATTCAGCATCATTCACACCATCTTAAGCTTTAGGACACCCATCTCAGAGAGTTCAGAGCGCAGACTTGACACTGTGGCCAATGATTTGTTTACCTTTGGATAACATGAAAACGGCCTAACCAGCTCTTTTGCCAACAATTTCATTATGCTTTTTTGTCGACTTTTACCAACACTGGCCATATTCAATGGGTGTTGTACACTTTAGCTTAAGACATGTAGCTAGCTAGCTAGGTAAACAATTAACCTAGCTAGGTAAACAGCATGTCAGATCACACACGCCACGTAACGTTCGCAAACAGCCTGCCAGCTAACGTTAGCTAGTTAAACAACAATGAACATGGTGCCAAATAATGTCGTTACTACCCTGCATGAAGCTGCTGGGAGCCAGCCAACCTGGTTCAATGTTAGCTAGCTAACATTAGGCTCTAACTAGCAAAGCAAACGGCTCTGGGATACGAATAATAACATCAGCTAGGGAGCCAGCCAGCTAATGTTAGCTAGCTATCAGTACACTTTAGCTTAAGACATGTAGCTAGCTAGCTAGCTAGGTAAACAATTAACCTTGCTAGGTAAATAATGTGTAAGATCACACACGTCACGTAACATTAGCTAACGAGCCAGCCAGCTTATGTTAGCCAGTTAAACAACAATGAACATAGTACCAAATCATGTTGTTACTACCCTGCATGAATCTTCTGGGAGCTAACCAACCAGGTTCAATGTTAGCTAGTAATCTGAAGACAGGTGTTTTCTTCATCTCTTTAGCTATCATACTCTAATTCCACTGATTTCAAAACTCGATCCTCCAGAAAATGGAGAGGAACACTTATGCAGCTCCACTACATGATACATTTTTTAAAAAGCCACGTTTGACAGGATTACCAACGCAGACTGACCTGCTCAAATTGACAGAAGCCTTCTATATGGCAGACCAATCTGATTTCCTCACTCGGCATATCCAGCCCATTCATTATGTCAGCCAATCATGGCTAGTGGGAAGGTTGCTTACTTTTTCTGTGGCTTAACTAACAAGGCTCGTAAGTTAACAATTGTATTAGTATTCACAGATGGCATACAAGTTTGTTATTAAGGCACATGAAAGTTCACATGTTCCAGAAGGCATTTCTGAAAAAATAATAATAAAAAATGAATAAATAAATGGTTCTCCTGTGAAGTCGTGACTTGCGACATACCCCTACTTTCCTGAAATGGGTCAATATTATTATAGTCCTCTTTCATTTACAAATCTCATGGCGTGACTATGTGATGTGGCTATATATAGGGGAATTTTTATTTAATTGAGACTGCTAGCTAGCTACATGTTGTAATGGTATAGCTAGCTAGCCCATGCTGCTAATATTAGCTAGCTATCTAACATTAGCTTGCTAGCAATTGCTGTGAAGTCACCAAAATTATTTGAAATAACGATTGAGGTAGTTATGTAATCTAACTCAACGCTTAACTACTGCAAACTCATTTAAATTACAATAAATAAAGGTTATCTTACTCATTTTTCGCTGTCCAGTATTACCACAAGTATCCATTTGATTTGCGAATTCCAACACATGTGCCATTGCTGTGATACAGAAACTGTTGGCATGTGGACTAATATGTTGTTGAGTTGTGTTCTTACACTGGTACAGTCATGCCCTATGAGAGATATATGACTGCGCATGTGCGAAAATAAATAAAGTGCATTTTCCCCCGTTCTGGTTAAAACACCAATGATGAACATGTGTGTTTATTCCTCCGTTAAGTAAACCGGTATTCCTGTCCTGAAGATGTCAGCACCAACAGGTTATGGGCCCAGGAGGGAACATGGAAGCCGATGGAATAGATTATATTTCGACGGAGATGAAAAAAAACTACGAGTTATGGGAGACAAAGTTTTTGGGGCACTTGCGTTTGCTTGGGCTAAAGGCCGCCATATTGAGCGTGGATGAAGATGAAGAAGACAGAGAGAAAAATGAAGAAGCCCACGCCGAATTGATACAGGTTTTGGATGATAAAAGTCTTTCCCTGATAATGAGAGAAGCAGCAGATGATGGGAGAAAAGCGTTGAAGGTATTGAGGGAACATTATGCAGGTAAAGGGAAGCCACGTGTGATTAGCCTCTACACTGAATTAACTTCTCTTCAGAAATCCGCTGACGAAAGTGTTACGGACTATATCATTTGTGCTGAGACGGCTATTACAGCACTGAGAAATGCTGAAGAGACTTTAAGTGACGGTCTGTTGATTGCAATGATTCTGAAAGGTTTGCCCGAATCATTTAAGCCGTTTGCCATCCACATAACGCAGAGTGACGAGCCGACAACTTTTGGCAAGTTCAAAACCAAGTTGAGGAGCTATGAAAGCACCGAGAAGTTTAGCGCCATTTCCACTGACGACAACGTGATGAAGGCAAGTAACATTAAAGTTAGCTGGCCAAGAGGGAGAGATAAAGGGACCGAGATAACCTGCTTCAACTGTGGCCAGAAAGGGCACAAGGCCCGGGAATGTACCGTTACTGGAGAGCGCAAAGAACGGAGACAGTGGTGTAGTTTTTGTAAGAGCTCCACTCATACTGACGCAAATTGCAGACGAAAAAGAAGAGACAATGTGAAACAAGCAACAGATGCTGAATGCCACACATTTGCATTCAGAATAAGTGACTGTCAGGTTAGTGGACTGAAACAGAAAGGGCTGATGGTTGATACGGGAGCAACGTCACATATAGTCACGGACATCGGGAAGTTTAAGGAGTTTGACGAGACTTTCAAACCGGAAAAACATTCCGTGGAGCTGGCTGACGGAACAAGAACGAATGGTGTCGCGGAGAGGAGAGGTGCAGCGGAGGTTTACCTGAGAGACAACACGGGTCGTCGGGTAAAAACAACGCTGACGAAGGCGCTGTACGTGCCGTCGTTTCCACAGGACATTTTCTCTGTTAAAGCAGCGACAGCCAACGGAGCTTCAGTCAACTTTCGACAGGGGTGTAACAAGCTCATCCACAAGAACGGTACCACTTTTGACATCGAGGAGTACGATAGACTTTACTATCTTAACACTGTAAGTGATGAAAATGATGATGGGTGTCATGGGTGCTATGATATTCACACATGGCACAAAATTCTTGGCCACTTTGGCCACAGTTTTAGTGTATTTCCTAAAAGCAAAGAGTGATACTGTAAAAGCTACTGAGAAGTTTATTGCTGATGTGGCCCCTTATGGGAAAATAAAGTGTGTCAGGTCAGATAATGGCACAGAGTTCACAGCCAAAGAGTTCCAGTCACTGCTCAGTAAGAACGCCATAAGACATGAAACTTCAGCCCCTTACTCACCCCATCAAAATGGGACCGCTGAGAGAAATTGGAGAACACTGTTCGAAATGGCAAGATGCATGCTACTTGAAAGCAACCTACCAAAGAACTTGTGGACATATGCTGTAATGACTGCTGCAGTAATTCGCAATAGGTGTTACAATAAGCGTGTAGGACAGACTCCACACTACATGTTTACTGGGAGAAAGCCTGATCTTTCAAAGATGAAAGAATTTGGATCTGTTTGCTATGCATATAGACAGAACAAGAAAAAGTTAGACTCAAGATGTGAAAAGGGTATTTTTGTCGGGTATGATAAAAATAGTCCAGCATACCTAGTCTACAACCCAGACACTGGGAAAGTTCTTAAAAACAGATTAGTCAAGTGTGTTACAAAAGGTGTAGTCGAACACCAAACTCAGACAGATTTGGAAATCAGTGATGATCTTCATGGGGAGAGATTTGAAAACCCCATGCCGAAAGCCAAGATGGCAGATCAAAACTCAGAAGAGACACAAGATGTGCAAATTGAGACTTCAGATGGTCAGAGTCCACGCTATCCAAACAGAGTGAGGAAGAAACCCCATTACTTAAAAGACTATGAGTGTAAAGTGAAATGTGATGACCAGATACCACCTAGTGTTGACTACTGCTACAGAGTAATGTGCAATGCACCACAAACCTTCAAAGAAGCAATGATTTCACCAAAATCAGAGATTTGGGCTACTGCTATGAAGGAGGAGATGGATTCCCTTAGGGAAAATGATACATTCACATTAACCACACTGCCAGAGGGTAAAAATGCAGTGGGGGGCAGGTGGGTCTATGCGGTCAAAAACAATTCAGATGAGACTGAGACATACAAGGCAAGATATGTTGCAAAGGGGTATAGTCAAGTGGCAGGAATAGACTATAAGGATACTTTTTCTCCAACTGCAAATATGACATCAGTACGCTGTTTGATGCAGCTAGCAGCTCAGTATGACTTAGAGTTACATCAGATGGATGTCAAAACAGCATATCTACATGCTCCTATTGACTGTGAAGTGTACATGGAGCAACCAGAGGGTTTTGAAGTCAGGTCAGATACAGGTGAGCAACTAGTCTGCAAACTGAACAAGTCACTGTACGGCCTGAAACAGTCAGGAAGGAACTGGAACAAAATGTTGCATGATCACCTTAGTGAAAATGGTTTTACACAGAACCTAGCTGATCACTGTGTTTATAACAAACAAACTGCGGATTGGGCAGCAGATCAAAGTGACAGACGAAGCATAACAGGGTATTGTTTTAGTTTAACTAAATGTGGACCTGTCATTTCATGGAGGTCTAAGAAGCAGCCAACAGTAGCTTTATCTACATGTGAAGCAGAGTACATGGCACTGGCTGCTACTACACAAGAAAGTTTGTACCTTGTACAGTTATTGGGCGAGATGGATAGTGAGTGCCAATATACACCAGTAACAATCTTTGAAGATAACCAAGGTGCAATTGCTCTGTCAAAGAACCCAGTATGTCGTCAGAGATGTAAACATGTCGACATCAGATATCATTTCATTCGATCTGCACTCAGTGATGGTAAAATAAGTATTGAATATTGTCCAACGGCAGACATGGCTGCAGATGTTTTGACTAAACCTGTAATGAAGTTCAAAAATGAAAAATTCTTGGGTTACATGTTTGGAATATAAACTGACATTTGTGAGATGAATAACTGTAAGCTAAATGTGTTGATAAAGTTAGGTTGAATACGACTTGTACAGTATAAGAGCAAATGGGGGTGTTGGCATGTGGACTAATATGTTGTTGAGTTGTGTTCTTACACTGGTACAGTCATGCCCTATGAGAGATGTATGACTGCGCATGTGCGAAAATAAATAAAGTGCATTTTCCCCCGTTCTGGTTAAAACACCAATGATGAACATGTGTGTTTATTCCTCCGTTAAGTAAACCGGTATTCCTGTCCTGAAGATGTCAGCACCAACAGAAACACTTCTAACCAAACAGTGCATGCTCACTGAATTAAACGGTAACTACATTCAAAAATCAAAGTTTCTTAGATTTTTTTCCATAACTCAAAAGTGGTGCGTTTTAACCCTGATGCGGTTTAAGCATTGTTGTGAAGACAGAAAATCACATTGTGCAGTTTTTCTATTAAAAAAGTGTGAAAATAACTTGGGGAAGCCAGAAGAAACTGTGAGAAATCCGAAACCAGGAAAAACAAAACCCAGAGAACTGAATTTGGGAAAAGAATACAGAATTAGCTAAATAAAAATACAAACAGTTTTTAAAAAGGCCCTACTAGCGTATGCCATCCTGCAACACAGCAAGTTGAGGTCAGGTCTAATACTGACTATGCACCCTAGAGGGAAAGAGGTTGGGCCATCCAATAACTGTTTTTGAGTAATATAATATAATATATGCCATATAATATGTACACTTTTATCCAGAGACTTATAGTCATGTGTGGATACATTTTTACGTATTGGTGGTCCTGGGAATCTAACCCACTATCCTGGCATTACAATGCTCTACCAAGATGCATGATAAGGTTATAAACGCTTTGTGAAGCCTCAATTTAATATTATTTTATAAAGGTTTTATTAAGAGGTGCTTATGCCACCCTTTATAACGCACAGGTTTATGTCATAGTAGATTATTTGACATTGGTGGTTATGTCACACAGTTATGCCACATTTATGAACTCTTTATTTACATGACATATGGTTATAGATGATGATTTATGTTGTGTTTATGAAGGCTTTAAGAAGCCTTTATTAACTGCACATAATTTAAAGCAGGACCGAAATATGTATTGTATTGTCTTAAAGAATTACATTTTAATGACAACATATTCACTTAGGATCTCACTTGGTGAAGGCCACAGGAGTGAAAATGAACGAATGCAACAACCATGTCTCTGTCACTAGCAAGCACAGTCATGAGTGGTACTGGTAACTCTAAAATTCACTCTAAGGGGACCCAGAAAAATATGCAAATAAAGCTTAAAATTCTACTGCAGGGCTATTCAATTCCGGTCCTGGAGGGCCAAAACATTTTAGTTTTTTACATTTTTGTATGGTTCTTCAAAGAACCATCCCATTTATGGTTCTTCAGAGACGCTGAATGGTTCCCTATGGCATCGCTTTCAAGAACCGTATTTGGTTCCAACTTGCATTTTATTTTAAATACACAACAGGTAATGAATGGGATTGGAACCAGGTGTGTGTGAAAACAAGACAAAACCAATGGATAATGAAAAATGGATCAGTGATGGCTAGAAGACCGGTGACGTCGACCGCCGAGCACCACTCGAACAAGTAGGGCCATAGACTTCGGTAGAAGTCGTGACAAAACCCTTGACTGATTAGGTGTGTCCAAACTTTTGACTGGTACTGTATATCTTTGTTGCAATAGTTGGAGCAAGTTCTCATGTTAAAAAAAACAAGTAAAGCACTTTTTTGAAGTAAAATACTTAAGTCTTTCCTCATCTAAGAAAATGATTGCATTATGCAAATTGTAACCGTGAATATTAACCAAACGATGTTAGGTATCACAAATGAAGAACCATTGTTCTGAAAGTGCAATGGAAAGTGGTTTAATTTCTTTCTAATTCTATGTGCTTGAAAAATGTTCACCTTTTCCCTAAAGTACCGGCGGGTTTGGGTTCATTGGTGGGCATTACAACCACACGCTAACAATGAAGGGTCTCCCTCGTGTTGGCACAGTTCATGAATCATGGGCCCCTAATGCACTACGCGATTAGTGAGGTACCATGTCTGTTGGGCTTTGCCAGAAAATGAGTTCTATTTAAAACAAATGCCCCCTGCAGATTCCTTTCCTTGCCGGATATGAAATGAAAATGTGTATAACTAACACCAATTTATTGAACGACATTAAAGTTTTACAGTCTTTTAGTGATGTCTATGATTCTGGCAAAACTATTCGAAAAATGTCAACCCTCTTGACATTTCAGAATCATTTTTAACTAAACAAAATTCAATTATTCAACAGGTGACATACTCACATACATTTGAGGTAAAATAAATGTCCTGTTTCAAAATGCAATTGGTCTTGGGTTTTTATGGATAAAATTATACATGACTGACAAGCAATACAATCTAATTATAAAAGGGACATAAACCACTGTTTCAAATCTAATGACACCATTGAATTTTAATACATTTACTTAATCACCAGCTGTTGTCATGCTAAGGTTGTTGAATTACAAGTTGATCAGGCTTGTCGGTCATGGAAAACAAATATACGATAATAATCAATTCATGGTTTGTCAACTCCACCTCAATCTTATGATGGGTCACTAATTGATGAATCCAAAATTGGATAGGACACTGCAGATACTGTATTGTAAGGACATACAAAGAGACATCTTTCAATCACTCTTTATTACAATTTTACAGGAGGTTAGTGTTTCATACTTCAGGTAAATTACATCAATTTAAATGTGATCTTAGTTGGAAATGGACAGAACTGTTCTTGAATGCTCCATCATCGTTGTCTTCTTGCTTTTTGTGAATTGTCTCACAGTTCTTTATTTATGTGGCATCCGTTTCTTTGACATCTAGGGAAACAAAGTGTCAACGTCAGAAGTCTACTTTATGTTGTATAATACTGTATCTACAGTATATTACAATGATGTATCAGAAATTAGCAACATTGTCTCCATACATTTATAAGTACCACTTCAGGAAAGCTTTCCGTTTGTCAGCCAATACTCTCATCTTAACATTTCTTTCTGGTACTTTGGCATATCTTTTTACAACATATTACAAGGAGACATTAATTCAACATCTTTAGACGAAACAAGGAATTTACCATTAGAAAAACAATGAATACATTATCTAACCTATAATATGAATATGAATACTTACTACATCATATGGTCTCAGTCTCTCTGGGACATGGGCACCTGTCTCCTCAGGAAGAACCACTACACCACCTGTGTCCATCATCTTGATAGCAATATGTAAGAGGAATTTGTAATGTTATTACCCATATACTCGATATGCAACACCCTCAAAGAGCTTCATAAACTTTGCCTATGTACTCTTGAAAAGACTGCTTCTTGAACAAATATCCCACTCCAAAAATGACGGTCATTTCTGAGATACTGGATCTGGCACGACAATCATACCATGCTCAAAGTCGATTTGGTCACTCGTTTTGCCCATTCTGACGTTCAATCGAACAGTAACTGAATACCTTGTTGCTTGTCTGCCTGCTTTATATAGCAAACCACGGCCACGTGACTCACTGTCTGTAGGAGCGATACATTTACGTGAACGGGGAACTGACCCATGAGTGTATATATACATGTTCACAGGTTTTCAAGGCACAGTAGATTTACTTAAAGGACAATTACATGTATGTTCAGGTAGACATAGTTACTTACATACAGGTAAACATAGGGTAAATAGTACTTGCCCTGATGGTGGCCTCCAGCTCCCCAACACTTCTCTTTCCTCCAGGTAGCCACCCATACGACCAATGCTGAGAGAAAGTGACCTGAGCTATCAACGCCAACATCACCACCTGCACAACCGTTTTGCTGCTAAGATCCATGGAAGCTGGAAAAAAAGCCAGTAAAATACAAGCTACATTTGATAGTCCAAAATATTTTATCATAACTCAAATATAGTTTGGGATTGTCTTGCAATGATTACCTATTGAACATGCACTTAGTATATCTTATCAACACATAAATCAGTTAACAATTTAAATGTACTTGAAAGCATATGAATGAATCACATACTGTCTCCGTTCTGTCTATTCCTTCTTACAGTGTGGTGGGAATAATCATGGGTCCTTTTTATAAGGGTCGTTAGAAATGGAACATTAAGATTATAATCCCTTCTCCACAGGTGTGACACACTAAGTGCCTAATGGACACTAAATGTCACCAACGGGACCAGCTTAGTGCATAAGCTTCAAACTGAATTTGATGGAAGCAAACAAATTCGTAATGTGTTAAGAGGTGACGTCAGTGTAGATATTATAAATATGTAATGTTTGTAAATTAAATTCTATATTTGTCTCAATAAAAAAGTTACTTTGATACAAGTGGCAGCTGGTGGGAGGAGCTATAGGAGGACAGGCTCATTGTATTGGCTGGAAAGGAATAGAAGGAACGGAGTCAAACATGTGGTTTCCATATGTTTGATGTGTTTGATACCGTTCCATTTATTCCATTCCAGCCAATACAATGAGCCTGTCCTCCTATAGCTCCACCCACCAGCCTCCACTGTTTGATACACATGTTTTGTATCTTTTACAAATATTCAGAAATGAATGGCAAATTAGTTTATTTCATTGCATTTATAGCACTCAGAATTAAAAAAGGTAAACTTTATACAGACTTATGATTGGGGCGGCAGGTAGCCTAGTGGTTAGAGCATTGGACTAGTAACCGAAGGGTTGCAAGATCAAATCCCCGAGCTGACAAGGTAAAAATCTGTCATTCTGCCCCTGAACAAGGCAGTTAACCCACTGTTCCTAGGCCGTCATTGAAAATAAGAATTTGTTCTTAACTGACTTGCCTAGTTAAATTAAGGTAAAATTTTAAAAATGATAAGAGACTGTACAGGAACCACTAGCCTTAATTTCATACTCAGTACATAAGACTGATTCTAAATGAAGACACAATCCTTATACCTTTACCTAATACAGTTCGCCATTTAGCTTACAGTTATTAGTACATACAGGTGGTCCTGAGAATCGAACCCACTACTATACTGGCATTGCAAGTGCCATCCTCTACCAACAGAGCTACAGATAACCACTCCTTAGAGGTTATGAATGCAGAAATGTACCTTTGGTATGAAAAGGATAGCCTAACAACACTTAATAACCAGGTAACCAAGTAATTCAAATGCGTGTTATATTACATGTATGATCATATACTGTGTATATATTTCCCAGTAAATGACATTACATTGAAATTCCAGAAACTAGCTTCCTGAAATTTCCTATTGTCAATAACCGGGTGGCAGGTAGCCTAACGCGTTGCCTAGCGGTTGGGCTAGTAACAGAAAAAACACTGGTTCCAAATCCCTGAGGCGACTAGGTGGAAGTGCCCTTGAGCAACACACTTCACCATAATTGCTCCTTTAAGTTGCTCTGGATAAGAGTGTCTGCTAAATGATAATAATAATCAAGTTAATTAGTGATTGATATGAGGGCACTATGACTGAACACTCCTTATCAAGAGGAAATTGATGCCTGTTTCTAATGTATACTTTTCAAGTTGAGAACTCTATAAACAGAATAAATAATATATTTTTGGTACATTGGTATTATAATAATTTCCCTTAACACCAATCATGTTTATTACAGAGATGAAGGCTGTTTTATTAACTATATGGGAATAGTAAAATATATATTTTGTTGAAATCTAACTTCTTAATTTAGTCTTGCTGGCTTAGCAGACTGTCTACTTGAAGTTGAAGTCACTTGTCGACAATTGATTCTTGATCAGAAAGGTTTTCCAATCTTTGTATGGCACTGCTTCATGCAAACGTTGAAATGTTAGGTCCAATATACTGTAGTTATTTTGAAAAGCATACAAATGCTATATATTCTACCTTTAAAAAGTTATTACAACTATATGTACATATACTGTGTATATGTAAAGTTTGGAGACACCTACTCATTCGAGGGTGTTTCTTTATTTGTACTATATTCTACATTGTAGAACAATAGTGAAGACATCAAAACTATGAAATGACACATATGGAATCATGTAGTAACAAAAAAAGTGTCATATCAATCAAAATATATTTTATATTTACAAGAGTGTGCAAAGTTGTCATCAAGGCAAAGGGTGGCTGTAGAATCTCAAACATATTTTGATTTGATTAACACTTTTTTTGGTTACTACATGATTCCATATGTGTTTATTCATAGTTTTGATGTCTTCACTATTATTCTACAATGTAGAAAATAGCACAAATAAAGAAAAAAACCCAATACTGTTCATATAAAAAAAACATCATACGCAGCAAATATTAAATGGCACTTTAAGTCACTTGTAAGGTCAGTAAAACAATGACAAACTCTTATGGCAGGTTGTGTATCTTTACAACAGCAGTTCTTTTGTCCAATCTGTGGACTTCCACAGTATGTGCCATAGCTATGGTACAGACCACAGGCAACGAAAGGCAATCTCGTGGTAATGTTTTTAACATACTCAAAATGTACATTAAATTCTACATTATATAAATAGATAAAGATGATATGCATAAATTAATTAAATGTACACTGAGTGTACAAAACATTAAGGACACCTGTTCTTTCCATGACAGACTGACCAGGTGCAACTCAATATCAGGAAGCTGTCCTTAATGTTTTATACACTCAGTGTATATACATAATGTTAACATAATAAACCCTTCATTCCCGTTTTTGATCGACTGGTGTTAGGTTTTCAATTCAAAACGTTTGACATCCAAATACTGAGGACACAAAGCTAGTAGAAAAGTTCATGACTAAATAGACATAATATTCCATTTTCTTTTGGGCTGTTTTGAACGAGCAAACAAAAAAACAGACAGAGACACAAACAAATATATTACAATATGGTACAATAAGTTTAAGTACTGTGTTTAAGTGCAAAGCATAAAAAGAGATTAATAGAGCGATCTAACAAAATGGTATATGCCTGGTGGAAAAATACATGGGTATATGTAGCAGATATTGTCATTTGAAATTGGCATAGTCTGAGAAAATATCAACAAAATCTTGAACCACTCTGTAGCAGAAGTCATATTGTTCCTGAAACAACAAACAAAACACACAACACAAACATAAATCACTGAAATACATCATTGTCATTCTTTTGAAGATCATTTGAATGTATGTAATCTTTATACTGTATCTTTTAATTAATTTAGGCTACCATCATGCATTAAATCTCTATGATAGAAATTGTATCCAAACATGGCAAACAATGTGTTGATGCTACGATATGTAATACCTACCACAGTCTGAACCATGTGCGGTCTCTTCATGCGTAAGCTCTTGACTGTCTGAAACACGTCCAGTAGGCCCTCGGCTTTCACCCGCTCCAGAATATTACTCAGGGCGATGAATGTCCCAGTCCGACCCGCACCAGCACTGAGAAATAAACCCAGGACAAAATCATCATCATTTACAGCATCGACTAACTACCATTAGAGCGTATTGAAATGATGTGCTTAGAACTGAATGTGAATCAAAGGAGTATACTACATTACATACACCCACAGGGTTCTACCAGTTCACTGTCATGCCGTTTGGGCTGCATTGAGCGCCAAAGCAATGCACTGATTTCACAACATTCAGGTAAGTTACACTACATGACTAATAGTATGTGGACACCTCTTCGTCGAAGATCTCATTCCAAAATCATGCACATTAATATGGAATTGGTCGCTCCTTTGCTGCTATAACAGTCTCAACTCTTCTGGGAAGGCTTTCCACTAGATGTTGGAACATTGCTGCGGGGACTTGCTTCCCGTTCAGCCACAAGAGCATTAGTGAGGTCGGGCACTGATGTTGGGCGATTAAACCTGGCTCGCAGTCGGAGTTCCAATACAACTCAAAGGTGTTCCATGGGGTTGAGGTCAGGGCTCATTGCAGGATCATTCAAGTTCTTCCACACCGATCGACAAACCATTTTTGCATGGACCTCGCTTTGTGCATGGGGACAATGTCATGCTGAAACAGGAAAGGGCCTTCCCCAAACTGTTGCCAAGGCCTAAGGGGCCAAGTCCGAACCATGAAAAACAGCCCCAGACCATTATTCCTCCTCCACCAAACTTTACAGTTGGAAAGGTGGCATCCTATGACGGTGCCACGTTGAAAGTCACTGAGCTCTTCAGTAAAGCCATTCTGCTGCCAATGTTTGTCTATGGAGATTGCAT
Source organism: Salmo trutta (assembly GCF_901001165.1). NCBI lineage: Eukaryota > Metazoa > Chordata > Actinopteri > Salmoniformes > Salmonidae > Salmo > Salmo trutta. The sequence continues at coordinate 35,521,070 of NC_042974.1, forward strand.
GGCGGGATGCTTGATTTTATATACCTGTCAGCAACGGGTGTGGTTGCAATAGCCAAATCCACAAATTTAAAGAGGTGTCCACATACACCATATATACAAAAGTATCTTGTTAGAGGTTGATAAGAGATATCTCTAACAGTAGAGCTCCTAGATCTACACCTTCTTAGTCTCCCATTTCCCTAGCCATAGGGCTATACTGCAAACCCAACAGCTTACAGCGTCCTTTACCATTTGTATTGAAAACAATTAGTTGGAGAAAAGGTGACCTTTGACTAATAGTACTAATAATCAGCCTCCCTTAAAGAGACACTAATCCAAACGGTAGCACTAATACATCTGCTATCTCTCACTCTCTTTGGATTGAGTCAGTGCTTACAATGCCGGTGAGAGCGAGAGAGGAGAGAGGGCGATTGTAATGGGCAAGCACCCACTCTCAACAGATGAGAAAAAGCTTTAAAAAGCCCCTCTTTAGACAGGCCCTGATGAAGGAATACGAGAGAGTGATGACACCATTTCCTGTCGTTAGCTCATTCTATCAGATTAATCAAAGTGCGAGTCGTATATGATTTCACTTTGAGAGGTTTTAATTGACTGTGAATCAGTGGATTGGATCAATCCCAGTGGGCCGTGCTGCATGATAAGTACTTCACCTGGAGCTACGTATGTTCTGATCAGAGCTTTCACAGCAGTCTTTCACACAAGTAGTTATAAAGAGTTGGCCAGTAGAACAGTCTACAAAGGCTAAATGTACCATTTATTGAAACTGACATGACCAAAATGGAAAAAAAGTAATCTATATTCTTTAAAACATAATTTTGTGTTTGGTATGCTCCTAATGTGTTTTGAGCCCCCTAGATTCGATTGACGCAGTACATAACAAAAAAATTGAAGTTACTTAAAAATATATATATATCCCCATCAAAATCTGTCAGTTTAAGCTAGAGATATATCTGGGTTTTTTTTTTGCATTGGATGCGTCTCAATCCACCGCATCTGCCAGTGCACTTCCACATCTGTGGTGAAAGGTAGTAGAGTTAGCACAAAAACGTCTGTAACATCCAAACGGTTTGACCTACAAACTATTATGACCACTCTATGCTCTACGACCCCTGAAGGTAATCTGTACCGGTTTTAAACAACATTCATGATGGTAGTTTTGTGCCTACCCCAAAAAGGGGTTAAATATGTGCAAAAAAATATATACATATATTTCCTGAGTTTTTTTTACATCTCCTAGATATACTGTAGGACAGATACTTTAAAACCTTGTTTTTTATTATTTATGTTTTGACTGTCCTTTTTGCTATTTATGAATGTGTTATTCAATGCGTTTCTATGGGCTTTACTAGTAAAGGCCAAAATCAAAATTTTATCAAATAATATTGGGATATTTTTTTTATAACTAAAGGGGTCCTAAAATTCAAAATCCAATAGCTAAATGATCCATAGTATAACCATCTGAATTTTTTGTCAGCTTTGCACCCCCCAAATCCCCACCCCCCTCAACGGCTTACGCTCTACAGAATTAAAAGGGCAATAGTAATGAGTGTTTTGGGCTACCAGATTTGGTGTGTGTTTACAGTACATGTACCTTACCTGCAATGTACTATGATAGGGTGGTTTCCAGACTGTTGTTGCTGTCTCTGCACTGAAGCAATGATGTTGATCATTCCCTTGCCCTCTGCCGGTATTCCGATCTCAGGCCAGCCGTGGAAATGAAAGTGTCGGACGTGCCTTGACTGTTTTTCCTGGTGATGGGAAACATATGTGATTCATCATTACATACATTCGTATACCTGGTAACAATAAAAATAAACCTAACATGAACTTAACCTAATTCACTTCAAGATAAGACACACATTTAGATAACAGAATGCCATTGATTAGAGGACCAAACCCAGTGATCCTCAAGGACAAAAATAAAGATCACAAAGAATATATTTAAAATACATCCATATCGGGTAGCTAGCGTAAATGCTTGTTTATGTAAAGGAAACTCACTGGTCCATATGTGAGCACCATGTCCTTCAGAGTGAAAGTGTCACATAGGGCATCTCCCTTCAGCTCCAAAGTGTAGTCTCCAAATGTCGCAGTGCCCTCTGCTGGCCAGTACTGGAAACATTTGTCCTGGGGAAAGTGACAGATAAATGTCAGGCAGGGGTGTCAAACATAAAGCCCACAGGTGGGAAAAACAACCTACATCTACATTGAAATTACTAATAACAAATCAAAACTGTGTAGAAATTATAATGGTTGAAAATAAAATATAATGACAATGGACCTACATTTATAGTCTCTCTGTTCAGCTTAATATAAATTCCCGAAATTAAAGCTATACAGTCAGGGCACATTGAAAATACAGAAACACGATGGATAGAAATATCTTTGATAATTTTGACGACAAGGAATGTTTGAGCGGACTTCCAGACCACTGAAGTGGTCCCACGGGGCAAAATGTATTTGACACCCCTGATGTAAGGCAATTCCACATGGATATTTCTGTAGAAGCTCAAGACTATAGAACATTTTAACCCCCTAAAAAATACTAAGATAAATAAATATGTTGTATATCACTATTAGAGGCAGCTAACTAGCAACGCGTATGCCCAGCCCACCTGAGGATCTCTATTTCCTGTACTTGAGGGGTGCAAAATCGACTTGTCACTTAAATCTCGTTGGATTGATTGCTTTAATTTTATACTGTTGGCTCTTTCCCACTATTGCTTGTGCCATTTTTTCCCCCCACTAACGTTAAGACCTCGGAAACATTTGAAATGACCCGTTAAACACATTCTAGTTATGGCTGAAATGGGCTCATTGGAATACAATAGTTTTCCGTTGCATCTATTGGTGTTGATTTTTTGTGCAAATGAAAAAGTAAACATTTAATAAAGTTTACATTTTTACAAATTAGATGCACTGAAATTAAAGCAATTACCGAATACGAACACTCGGATTATGGTGATACTGATCTCTCAAAAAATGTAAATCAGGGGTCTCCAACCTTTTCTAGCATGAGAGCTACTTCAAAAAATATATAGATATGCTACAATTTAAAAAATATATATTATAGCTTTTAAATAGGCACATTATTCTCTTCTCCTCTCCCCTTCAACTCTTCCCCAGGTCCTTAACGCACAAAAGAAAGTAGTGCACTATATTTTATAAACAACTGTAAGGGGGGGCCCTATAAAATAATTTTTAAATATATTTTCCCAAATTACTCTTAAAAGTACAATTGTTCATAGAGAAACAACAAAATTGGATGTTCTGAGTCCATGTTAATTCTTAAATCAAATCGACATGTTGGAGATCCCTGATGTAAAGTATGCATAGATAGGTGTAATCTACAGCCAAGCATTTTGTTTTTAAATCGCGTGGGTATCCTTCTCTACACACTTATTAAATTATGCAAGGGAATGTGACAACAGTAATTCATAATTAATAAGGCAGTATAGACAGCGCAGGTTAGCACTGCGTTAGGCCTAAACAGGGGAAGTCTTTGGTGGTTGCAGCCGTTATATAATGTATGCAAATACACCCAGTATATACAGTATATGCAAATGAGGCACATATAATTCATTTTATAAATACCTGATATGCTAAGAAAATGTATATTAGAAAAAAAAGTGACAATTTACAATGAGTTGAATTCCTGAATTCCCACCAAAATACCTGAACTCCATTCATTATTTGTCTGTGCCAGTACAATGTGTCATGTGCTATAATTCCATTAATATAAGATGGATTTTGAAAACGCAAAGAGTTCAGAGGTTCTTCATCCATTGTCCAACTGCAGCATTCATCAGAATTGTATTTTAAACCTTTTAACAATTTTGATGACTGTTGCTAAAATAACAGCTGTTATTTACTGATCAGGCTGTAGTTAGCTCTTGCCACAGTGGGGTCCGTACCTGTTCCCTCTCCTTGAGTTCAGTGAGCATGACAATAGAGTGACACCTGTACTCCCACAGCATCCTCCAGAAGTCCTCCACCGTGTGGGACAGAGGACCTTGGGTAGCGATGAAGTAGTCCTTCTGTCTGTAGCCCTGGAAAAGAAAACCCATACTGTTCAGGGCATCATATACGTAAAGACGTAAATGGCTCTGGAGAAAGTTAAATGTGCTTCTAAATACTTACATCAATAAATGATGCATTGATGTAGTCCGTGAACTCTTGCCCCCTTTTCATTGACAATATAACCCGGTTGAAGTCATCTGTGGTAAAGCAAAAACCTTAACAACTTCATTTATTTCCAACAATAGTTCAACTACTTGTGTCATTTGTGTCATTTTACTACAGTATATTAATTCCAAAAACTAAGACTACTTCAAAGGGGTAACTTGGCAAAGTTTTTAGGCCTAAAATGAATTCATATCAAGCATCAATACAGCACTAAGTTTGATGGTGGTAGCATTGTAATGTATTATGGACCAGTTAAGAGTGTCAGAGTATTCCTTACATGGAATGATCTGAAGCACACGGTTCTTCTTCATGTTGGCAGGAAGGTTTCCGGTCCTCATGTTCTCCTTCATTATGCGTACGTTGGTTAGTTTCTGAGGAGAGGATATGGAGTGAAATTAGGACTACTTAAGAGAGATGGCTACCCTCATTTGAATGTGGCTATAAATGTGAGACAATTTAGGAAAGCAGATATACAATAAGTGTTTGACTGGCCCTTACCCTGAACTCTTCTTCTAGGCCCAGCCTTTCGAGGGGTGCTCTGGTATTGTGGAGCTTCTGCAGGTGGCCTTCCAGAGAGGACACATCCAGCTCTGTGTCACCATATAGATAATACTCCAACAGAGCCTGATAGATGAATGAGTACTGCATCTGAAATACAGACAGAGTGAGAGATGGGTGAAAGAGGCATCTTTGCTTGTTTGTACTGCAGGAATATATTGAAATGTCAGGAAACACTTACATCAGTCTGGACGAGTTGAGAGCGCTGCTCCCGTATTCTGGTCACAAACCCAAAGACATCCAGCCTCCGCTCTACATGCATCATGTCAATCATGGCGTCTATGACGATAAACGTTCCAGTCCTTCCTACGCCAGCACTGAGGAAAGACAAGAGACAGGACAGAATAGTGACCCCTACATTGTCATAGAACTCTGAGGTAAGTTAGATGATTCAATTGAACGCTAATGCACTGTATTTCTGTGGCTCAGTTTGCAACAGGAATCTTGATTGTGGTATGGCCTAAAATGTGCTAAATTGCAACATGTCCATAAGAAATATTCTAAAAAGCCACATGTCTACAAGCCAACAACATCCACAGTGTTTGAAGGGCCAGTCACACAGACAGCAGTCTGGGATATCAGCTTAGGGTGATGGAAACCAATCAATGAGGCCCATTCAGGAAGCAAAGCCCCAGTGCTTCACCTGCTTCAACAGGTGTTCCTGCAAGTGTCTGACTTCAGTGGTATAGTCAGAGGCAACATGCCCATAGGGGGAAGGTGCCCCCTCAGATTTGTCCTGTTTAAAAAAAATACTTATGTATAAAGTACCAGTCCAAATTTTGGACACACCTACTCATTCAAGAATTTTTCACTATTTTCAACCCAATTGAGATGGCTTGGGATGAGTTGGACAGCAGAGTGAAGGAAAAGCAGCCAACAAGTGCTCAGCATATGTGCAAACTCCTTCAATGTTGTTGGAAAAGCATTCCTCATGAAGCTGGTTGAGAGAATGCCAAGAGTGTGCAAAACTGTCATCAAGGCAAAGGGTGGCTACTTCGAAGAATCTCAAATATTAACACATTTTAATATGTTTAACACTTTTTTGGTTACTACATTATTCCATATGTGTTATTTCATAGTTTAAGTCTTCACTATTATTCTACAAAGTAGAAAATCTTTCAAATATAATTCGTAAAAGTCCAAATAACTTCACAGATCTTCCTTGTAAAGGGTTTAAACACTGTTTCCCATGCTTGATCAATGAACCATAAACAATTAATGAACATGCACCCGTGGAACGGTCGTTAAGACACTAACAGCGTACAGACAGTAGGCAATTAAGGTCACAGTTATGAAAACTTAGGACACCAAAGAGGCCTTTCTACTGACTCTGAAATACACCAGAAGAAAGATGCCCAGGGTCCCTGCTCATCTGCGTGAACGAGCCTTAGACATGCTTCAAGGAGGCATGAGGACTGCAGATGTGGCCAGGGCAATAAATTGCAATGTCCGTACTGTGAGACGCCCAAGACAGCAGTACTGGGAGACAGCTGAAAAACTAGGGAGTTTTTCCTAGCCACCGTGCTTCTACACCTGCATTGCTTGCTGTTTGGGGTTTTAGGCTGGGTTTCTGTACAGCACTTTGAGATATCAGCTGATGTAAGAAGGGCTATATAAATAAATTTGATTTGATCGTTTTCGCAGTGGCAGACCACATGTAACAACACCTGCACAGGATCGGTACATCTGAAAATTACACCTGCCGGACAGGTACAGGATGGCAACAACAACTGTCCGAGTTACACCAGGAAAGCACAATCCCTCCATCAGTGCTCAGACTGTCCGCAATAGGCTGAGAGAGGCTGGACTGAGGGCTTGTTGGCCTGTTGTAAGGCAGGTCCTCACCAGACATCAGCGGCAACAACGTCGCCTATGGGCACAAACCCCCCGTCGCTGGACCAGACAGGACTGGCAAAAAGTGCTCTTCACTGACGAGTCGTGGTTTTGTCTCACCAGGGGTGATGGTCGGATTCATTACAGGGAAGACATCCTCCTCCTTCATGTGGTACACTTCCTGCAGGCTCATCCTGCGCGCTTCAGCACTCAGCGGTACCGTTCTGTGAGCTTGTGTGGCCTAACACTCCATGGCTGAGCCATTGTTGCGCCTAGACATTTCCACTTCACAATAACAGCACTTACAGTTGACCGGGGCAGCTGTAGCAGGGCAGAAATTTCACGAACTGATTTGTTGGAAAGGTAGCATCCTATGACGGTGCAACGTTGAAAGTCACTGAGCTCTTCAGTACGGACCATTCTACGTCCAATGTTTGTATGGCGGCGTGCTAGATTTTATACACCCGTCAGCAACGAGTGTGGCTGAAATAGCAGAATCCACTAATTTAAAGTGGTGTCAACATATTTTTGGTCATGTATACTTTTAGATTTAGCATATATATATATATATATATATATATATATATATATATATACATAAATATATACACATACACATACACACACATATATATATATACACATAAATATATACATATATATATACACATAAATATATACATATATATACACACACACACACACACACACTTGAAGACAGAAGTTTACATAAACTAAGGTTGGAGTCATTAAAACTCGTTTTTCAACCACTCCACAATTTTCATGTTAACAAACTATAGTTTTGGCAAGTCGGTGATGACACTACTTTGTGCATGACACAAGTAATTTTTCCAACAATTGTTTAAAGACAGATGATTTCACTTATAATTCACTGTATCACAATTCCAGTGGGTCAGAAGTTTACATACACTAAGTTGACTGTGCCTTTAAACAGCTTGGAAAAATCCAGACAATGAAGTCATGGCATTAGAAGCTTCTGATAGGCTTATTGACATCATTTGAGTCAATTGGAGGTGTACCTGTGGATGTATTTCAAGGCCTACCTTCAAACTCAGTGCCTCTTTGCTTGACATCATGAGAAAATCTAAAGAAATCAGCCAAGACCTCAGACCTCAGTCTGGTTCATCCTTGGGAGCAATTTCCAAACACATGAAGGTACCATGTTCATCTGTACAAACAATAGTATGCAAGTATAAACACCATGGGACCACACAGCCATCATACCACTCAGGAAGGAGACCCCTTCTGTCTCCTAGAGATGAACGTACTTTGGTGCGAAAAGTGCAAATCAATCCCAGAACAACAGCAAAGGACCTTGTGAAGATGCTGGAGAAAACAAGTACAAAAGTATCTATATTCACAGTAAAACGAGACCTATGTCGACATAACCTGAAAGGCCGCTCAGCAAGGAAGAAGCCACTGCTCCAAAACCGCCATAAAAAAGCCAGACTACGGTTTGCAACTGCACATGGGGACAAAGATCGTACTTTTTGGAGAAATGTCCTCTGGTCTGATGAAACAAAAATAGAACTGTTTGGCCATAATGACCATCGTTATGTTTGGAGGAAAAAGGGGGAGGCTTGCAAGCCGAAGAACACCATCCCAACTGTGAAGCACAGGGTGGCAGCATCATGTTGTGGGGGTGCTTTGCTGCAGGAGGGACTGGTGCACTTCACAAAATAGATGGCAATATGAGGAATGAAAATTATGTAGATATATTGAAGCAACATCAAGACATCAGTCAGGAAGTTAAAGCTTGGTCGCAAATGGGTCTTCCAAATGGACAATGACCCAAAGCATACTTCCAAAGTTGTGGCAAAATGGCTTAAGGACAACAAAGTCAAGGTATTGGAGTGTCCATCACAAAGCCCTGACTTCAATCCCATAGAAGATTTGTGGGCAGAAGTGAAACAATTATGTGCGAGCAAGGAGGCCAACAAACCTGACTCAGTTACACCAGCTCTGTCAGGAGGAATGGGCCAAAATTCATCCACCTTAATGTGGGAAGTTTGTGGAAGGCTACCCGAAACGTTTGACCCAAGTTAAACAATTTAAAGGCAATGCTTCCAAATACTAACTGAGTGTATGTAAACTTCTGACCCACTGGGAATGTGATGAAAGAAATAAAAGCTGAAATAAATCATTCTCTCTACTTTTATTCTGACATTTCATATTCTTAAAATAAAGTGGTGATCCTAACTGACCTAAAACAGGGCATTTTTAGTAGGATTAAATGTCAGGAATTGTGAAAAACTGAGTTTAAATGTATTTGGCTAAGGTGTATGTAAACTTCCGACTTCAACTGTATATAGTAATATTACTAGCCAACCAGCAATTTTATGAAGTTCGCTTTATCTAGCCCAGATAGTTTCCCAATCCACCAACCGCATAACTAGCTACCAAGAAGCCACTTCAGGCTATCAAGTTAGAGTAGCTTGTCTAACTATCTTAGCTGGCATGCCTGCTGACAGGGTTGGTAGACCTTAGAAAAGCAAGCAAATCTAAATGTACTGTATAAGACTCACATTCCTTTCAATCTTTTACCCAGATTTTATCAAAAAGATGCAGAGAAGCATATTTAGTTTCTTTAAAAAAAGAAACACCAGTCAGGAGGATACAGACAGCTCAAGAGGTATGCTTAGATATGCAGAAAAATATACATAGAATCAAGCATAATTAGTATGGCTCTAGATTGCAGGAAAATGCTGTTTCAGGTGTTTAAATAATACCAGATTCTCCAACTGACCCCCCCTGCCCCCTTAGATCGTTCATGATGCCCCTTGGTAAGGTAGTTTCATATGACATGACACAGGCATTGAAATTCCAGCCATACCAGTACTAAATAAAGGAAAGATGATTGGTATACTTTTTTAGTAAACAATTTTACACTATAATCTTGTTAATTTATACATATCATACAGTTTATATTAACCACTATAGCCTTAATTTAGTACAGCCTGTAGATATGAATTTCCAGTTACAATCCCCAGTCTCCTCCCCTGGTTCAGTACCTGCAGTGCACCACGATGGGTCCTGCATAGGACGGGTTGACCGTTTTCACCTTCTTGAGGAACTTGAGCATGCCGATGGGGGAGAAGGGCACCCCAAAGTCTGGCCAGTTGGTAAAGTGGAGCTGGGTGACCAGGCAGGGGGCCCTGGGGCCGTCACTCCCCTGCTGTTACAACAGGAAAACACATCAATCATTTAGAAAATAAACTGCAAATTGTCACACCCTGATCTATTTCACCTGTCTTGTGCTTGTCTCCACCCCCCTTCAGGTATCGCTCATTTTCCCCTGTGCATTTATACCTGTGTTTTCTGTTTGTCTGTTGCCAGTTCGTCTTGTCTCGTCAAGCCTACCAGTGTGGTTTTTCCCGTACTCCTGTTCTCTCTAGTCCCTGTTTTCTAGTTCTTCCGGTTTTGACCATTCTACCTGCCCTGACCCTGCCTGCCATTCTGTACATTACTGACTCTGCCCTGGATTACTGACCTCTGCCTGCCCTTGACCTGTCGTTTGTCTGCACCCTGTTTAGTAATAAACATCTATGATTCGAACTGTCTGCATCTGGGTCTTATCCTGAGTCCTGATATTAAATACCTGGTCACAGACTCACACAGCATCATGTTTTCTAAGTGAGGGATCATGCGCAGGGTTGTCATGTAGGCACATACAATGACACTTACATATTGTACACAGAACTTGCGGATGGTGTAGTCCACCAGTACAGTAAAGTCCTCTGCTGCCACCCTCACGTTCCCATACATCCAACAGCCTTGGTCTGGCCAGTACTGGTAACACTTGTCCTGAAGAGAGGCGAAATGGACATTCAGCAAAGCAAAAAGCAACTATTTGAATAGTTTCACCAATGTGAATGGCAGAGACTTTTATGGGGATTAATATTACTGACCAGGTGATAGAGTTGACAGAGGTGATAGTCTGTCAGTCAATAAGTTAATCACTCTGATATTCTAGACCATTAATGAGTCTCTCAGACTAATTATAATCAAGCCTTGGGATGACTTTATCAACGAATTGTTTAGTGCCGCTAAACCCTCTATTTTGTTATTTATTGATCAGCCCCTTGAGGTTCAATATCAGATGCCAAGTTATTTGGGGTGACACATTGTATGGATTAGGAATGTTAGGAAAGGGTCAAATAAATTATACCCATGACCTTGAGGTGTGAGAAGACAAGAAGGGGCCTAGCAAAGGCCCTTTAGAACATCTAAGAATATTGAACTGTCAAATCATTCCACAAGAGATCCCATTAGCAAATCTGAAGACGTTCTTTACTGGTTGTATATGCAGACAAGGGAGCAGTCAAAGTGAGAGACCTCTTTTCTCTCTTTCAGGTTAGTGAGCATCACTATAGTAGCAGTCTTCTGTTCCCAAACCATCCGCCAAAAGTCTGCCACAGTGTTGTGCATTGGGCCTATGGAAAAGAGAGAGTGACATGCTTACCACAGACATAAGAAGACACACTGTAGATATACAGTAGGTCTAGTGTGCTGGAAAATAGCATATGCTCACATAAAAGAGTTAATTGAAAAAAAATGAATCCTCTAGTAGTACAGTATTTTGCACAATAATGTTGCACATGGCTTATTTACCTTGAGCTGCAATGAATTTGTCCTTCTCTTTATAACCCTGGTGAAAAAGAAAATGTGTGTTGGCAAGTTACAGTAGTGATTAGACCGTAATGAGAAAGGAAGTAACACTGGATGCATTGAAGTTATTCATAATAGGATGGAACGAAATACATAGTAAATATAACTCACATCTATGTATGAGGCATTTATGTAGTCCGTACAAGAATAACCATCGATTTGAGTTAGCAACACTCTGGAATGGTCATCTGTTGAAAATGGAAGAAAGAGACTAAATTGTACTAGGAAAATAAGTAAGCCTATTTAGAATGATTTCATTACATGTTATCATTTTATTTTTCTCTCTCTTAAGTGGGTTTTATGGTTGCAAAATGTATTCCCATAACAATTCCATCACTCACATGGTAGGATGTTTGGATATCTGTTCTTGTCCCTGTTGATCACCCTGCTAGCCACCTCAAAGAAGCTGTGCTGGTAGCCACAGGGCAGTGACTACACAGACACAAAACAAACACAGGGGGTCAAACTATGAAGCCATTAATGAAGCCCTCATACATACAGCATAATATGTAACAACATAAAGAACTATAAACTCTACGTGACATTATTAGCATTAACAAATGAAGGTATCACACTACTGTGACTACTATGTGTTGTATGAAAAGGAACCTACATTGAACTCCTCTCTGAAAAGCTTGCAGTCGTCTGCCGAGCGTATCCGGAACTGGTCTTCTAGCGAGTCCAGGGAGATGGGGAAGTAACGCTTGGATGAAGATGCGGATCGTGGGAGGAGGACCACTGTCTGCTCTCCTGTGTAAAACAATAAAATAAATGTAAACGTCAATGTTTTTACATTCAGTACAATAATTGTGATATAACTGAAATAATAGTTCTGCCTTTTTCTTTTTTAAAGGGAAAAAAGTAGATGACCTAATAACAAATGTGATGAGGTGAACATAAGGAGGGTGACATCTTACAGGGATTCATAAAAACAGACTGGGTCTTCAACTCTCACTCACACTTGCTAAACATTGTACTTTACATGTGAACGTTACATTATAACTTACAAAAACACACCTCACCATTAAAGGACAGAACATCTCTCTCTCCCCCTCACACGGAACCCAAATTGGCTGCGTGCGTGCGCCATCGTGCATAAATGTATTTTGTCCCCCCACACCAAACGCGATCACGACAGACAGGTTAAAATATCAAAACAAACTCTGAACCAATTATATTAATTTGGAGACAGGTCGAAAAGCTAGGTAATTAGCTTGCACTTGCTAGCTAATTTGTCCTATTTAGCTAGCTTGCTGTTGCTAGCTAATTTGTCCTAGGATATAAACATTGAGTTGTTATTTTACCTGAAATGCACAAGGTCCTCTACGCCACCAATTAATCCACACATAAAATGGTCAACCGAATCGTTTCTAGTCATCTCTCCTCCTTCCAGGCCTTTTCTTCTCTTGATGTAATATTACGATTGGCAACTTTCATAAATTATGTGCATTACCGCCACCGACCTATTTTGTCTTTCAGTCCCCCACGTGGGTATAACCAATGAGGAGATGGCACGTGGGTACCTGCTTCTATAAACCAATGAGGAGATGAGAGAGGCAGGACTTGCAGCGCGATCTGCGTCAGAAATAGAACTGACTTCTATTTTAGCCCTTGGCAACGCAGACGCTTGTTGGCGCACGAGCAGTGTGGGTGCAATAATTGAATAATATAGATTTCTACATTTATTTTGCAACACTCGCCCACGCAACGCGAGCGGTGTAGTCAGCCTGTCAGTTTCCAATCTGGGTGTAAAGCTTGATTCCTCCCTGATCTTTGACAGCCACATCAGACACCTTTGTAAAGCGTCATTCTATCATCTCAAGCACATTGCTAAACTCTGTCCCACCCTCACTCAGTCTGATACAGAAAAGCTTGTCTATGCCTTTATCTCCTCGAGGCTGGTTTACTGCAATGCACTCTTCATCAGGATCCCTGGCAGGAGTCTCCAGAAGATTCAATACATCCAGAACAGAGCTGCCAGAGTGTGGAAACGCCACCACATCATCCCCATCCTGGCATCTCTGCAATGGCTCCCAGTCTCATTCCGGATTGAATGCAGAACCCTCCTGCTGATTTTCCAGTGTATTCATGGCAATGCCCCTCCTTATCTCAAATAACTGCCCTCCATTAACCCCACCCGCACCCTCAGCTAGACCACCCCAGCCTCTGGAATGCCCTTCCGGAACACCTGAAGGCACCACAGACTCTGGGCTCCATTAAAATGGGTCTAAAGACCTTTCTCTTTAGTAAGGCTTTCTGCTGATAGCTGTGTTCCTTAGTGTCCTTGTCCCTTGTAGCATCAGCTGTGTTCTTTGTGTCAGTTGACCTATTAAGTTCTGTTCATTATTTGCTATTTGGTTTCTTTAAATGTTGTATTTATGCACTGTGAGATGGTGTATAATGAAAAGTGCTTTACAAATGTAATAAGGTATAATTATTAATTACAAGGTTAGAAAGTTTGAATTTGGCCTCAACTGCGTGTGGTAAGGTATACAGTGAATCTTTTTATAATTTTCTACCATTTTAGACGCATTAGTTCGTCTTGACAGATCTCAATAGCAGATTATGTCTTCAGTAGGATGTCGCTACAGAATAGACCTGACTTTGTGTTTTGATTGTGACGACTTATCTAGAGAACTGATCAGTATTGAAATTCAAGAAGAACTATGTACACACAACCTAAGGCTTGCATCATATCCCACAACACATACTCAATGGTTCAAATTAAATATTGTATACATAATTAGGGCTGTGGCGGTCATGAAATTATGTCCGCCGGTTATTGTCATGCAAAAGCCTGCCGGTCTCATGGTAATTGGCCGTTAATTAACAAACGCGTTAAGCATCTCCAGGCCACCAGCATAGGAGCCGCTGATGCGTGCCTTTGGAACATATACAGTGCATTTGGAAAGAATTCAGACTCCTTGACCTTTTCCACATTTCGTTACGTTACAGCCTTGTTCTAAAATGGAATGAATATTTTTTCCCCCTCATCAATCTACACACAATACCCCATAATGACAAAACGAACAGTTGTTTTATTTTTTATTTTGCAAATGTATTAAAATTTACATAAGTATTCAGACCCTTTGCTATGAGACTCGAAATTGAGCTCAGGCGCATCCTGTTTTTATTGATCATCCTTGAGATGTTTCTACAACTTGATTGGAGTCCACCTGTGGTAAATCCAACTGATTGGACCTGATTTGGAAAGGCACACACCTGCCTATATACAGTGCATTTTGAAAGCATTTAGACCCCTTGACTTTTTCCACATTTTGTCACGTTACAGCCTTATTCTAAAATTGATTAAATTGCCTGCTTGGAGTTTGTCTACAGGCTTCTAAAGGACTCTCAGACCATGAGAAACCAGATTCTCTGGTCTGATGAAACCAAGATTGAATGTCATGCGTCATGTCTGGAGGAAACCTGGCACCATCCTTACAATGAGAAATGGTGGTTGCACCATCATGCTGTGAGGATGTTTTTCAGCGGCAGAAACTGGGAGACTTGTCAGGATCGAGGTAAAGATGAACGGAACAAAGTACAGAGAGATCATTGATGAAAACCTGCTCCATAAACAAGATTCTCTGGTCTGATAAAACCAAGATTGAACTCTTTGGCTCGAATACCAAGCGTCACATCTCCAGGAAACCTGGCACCATCTCTACGGTGAAGCATGGTGGTGGCAGCATCATGCTGTGGGGATGCTTTCCAGCAGCAGGGACTGGGAGACTAGTCAGGATCGAGGGAAAGATTAACGGAGCAAAGTACAGAGAGATCCTTGATGAAAAGCTGCTCCAGAGCGCTCAGGACCTAAGACTGGGGCAAAGTTTCACCTTCCAACAGGACAACGACCCTAAGCACAAAGCCAAGACAACGCAGGAGTGGCTCTGAATGTCCTTGAGTGGCCCAGCTAGAGCCCAGACTTGAACGCAATCGAACATCTCTGGAGAGACCTGAAAATAGCTGTGTAGCGAAGCTCCCCATCCAACCTGACAGAGTTTGAGAGGATTTGTAGAGAAGACTGGGAGAAACTCTCCAAATACAGGTGTGTCAAGGTAGTAGCATCATACACAGGAAGACTTGAGGCTGTAATCACTGCCAAAGGTGCTTCAACAAAGTACTGAGTAAGGTGTCTGAATTCTTATGTTAATGTGATATTTGCATATATAGGCTTATGCATATGCTCTAATAGACATATGTGCCCGACCGGCTCAAAATCGGTCTTATGTAGCAAAATTTGAAATTGAGTTTTTTACATTGGATAAAAGTAGAGACTCTGTACACAATGGTATATCATACACTACAGTGGAGAAACAATGGGAAAGTAATTTTGCTTTGAAAGTTGATAAACTTGTAAACTCACTTTTGAGAAAATGGCCTTTGAATGTTTCGGTACTACTATTGGAGAGCCCTTCTTTGTCTACACCTATTCAGCATCGTTCACACCCTATTAAACTTTATCCCCACCCATCTCTTTAAGCTATTGGGGATAGGGGGCAGTATTTGCACGGCCGGATAAAAAACGTACCCGATTTAATCTGGTTACTACTCCTGCCCAGTAACTAGAATATGCATATAATTTGGATAGAAAACACTCTAAAGTTTCTAAAACTGTTTGAATGGTGTCTGTGAGTATAACAGAACTCATTTGGCAGGCCAAAACCTGAGAAGATTCCAAACAGGAAGCGCTCTCTCTGACCATTTCATGGCCTTCTTGATCATCTCTAACCAAAACAGGGGATCTCTGGCATAACGTGACATTTTCTAACGCTCCCATAGGCTCTCAGAAGGCGCCAGAATGAAGAATGGTGGCTTTGCAGGCCATGGCTGAAAAACATTAGCGCATTTGGATAGTGGTCGATCTGAGGACAATGAGACTGGAGGCGCGTGCACGAGCCGACACCATGTTTACTTTCTCTCTCTTTGAACGAAAACAACGACTCTCGGTCGGAATATTATCGCTTTTTTACAAGGAAAATCGTATAAAAATTGATTTTAAACAGCGTTTGACATGCTTCGAAGTACGGTAATGGAATATTTTGAAAATTTTTGTCACAAAACGCGTCGGGCGCGTCACCCTTCTTTACCCTTCGGGTAGTGTCTTGAACGCACGAACAAAACGCCGCTATTTGGATATAACTATGGATTATTTGGAACCAAACCAACATTTGTTATTGAAGTAGAAGTCCTGGGAGTGCATTCTGACGAAGAACAGCAAAGGTAATCAAACTTTTCTAATAGTAAATCGGAGTTTGGTGAGTACCATACTTGGTGGGTGTCAAAATAGCTAGCCTGTGATGGCCGGGCTATCTACTCAGAATATTGCAAAATGTGCTTTCACCGAAAAGCTATTTTAAAATCGGACATAGCGAGTGCATAAAGGAGTTCTGTATCTATAATTCTTAAAATAATTGTTATGTTTTTTGTGAACGTTTATCGTGAGTAATTTAGTAAATTCACCGGAAGTGTTCGGTGGGAATGCTAGTCACATGCTAGTCACATGCTAATGTAAAAAGCTGGTTTTTGATATAAATATGAACTTGATTGAACAAAACATGCATGTATTGTATAACATAATGTCCTAGGATTGTCATCTGATGTAGATCATCAAAGGTTAGTGCTGCATTTAGCTGTGGTTTGGGTTTATGTGACATTATATGCTAGCTTGAAAAATGGGTGTCTGATTATTTCTGGCTGGGTACTCTGCTTTCGTTGTAAAGCCTTTTTGAAATCGGACAGTGTGGTTAGATTAACGAGAGTCTTGTCTTTAAAATGCTGTAAAATAGTCATATGTTTGAGAAATTGAAGTAATAGCATTTCTAAGGTATTTGAATATCGCGCCACGGGATTACACTGGCTGTTGAGTAGGTGACTGGCCCAGAGAGGTTAAGGGTTGATCCGAATGTACTAACAACAGCAGTCAAGCACACAAGCTAACTTACTAGCTACTTTCAGACATGTAAGTGAGAGAGAACAGATCACTGAACATTACTGGCCCTAGCAGAGCTGGTTAGGCTGTTATGTTATCCAGAGCGTTGGTGACTGCAACTGTGCTGTCAGATTGTCCGTTTGTAAATTCAGAGCGTTTTGTAATCAGAGCGCACACAGGAAGCTCTGGCCGATGAGTAGGGTTGATCCGAATGTACTGACTTTACAACGGCAGTCAAGCACCCAAGCTAACTGACCAACATTGACTACTTCCAGACACATAATGAGAGAACACCCCACTCTGACCATTTTAATCACCCTGGCAGAGCTGGTGAGGCTGTTTTCATGTTATCCAGAGCGTTGGTGACTGTAACTGTGCTGCTGGAAAGAATTGAACTACGCTTTTCTGCAGACGTTTACTGACACCGGCCATATTCAACAGGTGTTGAGCGTTAGTAAATTCATTGCTACTCTGCCCTCTCTGGCACACTCAGACAAGAGTGCTATAAAATCGGAGTGATGGCCAGACTGAATTTACGAACACAACCGAAATGGTTACTTGCATAGTGGAGTCTTTTGTTAAGATATGTAGCTAGCTAGCTAGGTAAACAATGAACCATAATCACAACTCATGATATTACTACCCTGAATGAATCTGCAGGTAGCTAACCAACCAGGTTCAATGTTAGCTAGCTAACATCATGCTATAGCTAGCCAAGCAAACGGCTCTTTGTCAAAATTTGAAATGTGTAATATCTGAAAATGTATAGTTAGCTAACGCACTGTAACGTACAATTTACCTTATTTTAGAGACCAAAAACATAATATTTCTAGGTCAACTGTAATATGAATACCATTGTAAAGCACAATTTCTCCACTTTCCAGCAAAATCAATGATGAGACCTTCATGCCGCTCATCTCTGCATGATTCAGGAAGGCAATTAGCTCCATAGGGTCTTTTTAAAAATGGTGGGTGGGGAAGTGAAACCTACTTTGTGACAGGGAAAGGGGGAGATGAGCCATGTGGGGAAACAGCTTTATATAATGTGCCATTGCATACCTATTTGAAGGTTTGTGTCGAATTTGAATTGGGTTTTTAGGGCAGGGCTAAAGTTATCTTCAGAAGTAAACAGCGGCTGTCACGGCTTTTGAGAGTCATGATGGCTTGCAGTGAGGAAGCAAAAAATGTATGCATTCAGTTGTACAATTGACTAGGTATCCCCCCCCTTACCCTGTCCCTTTCTTGTTTTTAAACTGCGAGAGAAGCGCTACACCTGGTTGAGAGAGGCTGTATGACACATAATTAGTTGCATTATGTGTGCTGTACGTTATGTCATGACGTCACAATTTAACGTAGAGGTGTCAGAGGGGTCCGTTTTTTTCAACTTTTCTCCAATACTATCGGACCATTACCATGTCAACCAACGCTTGAATAGAAACGTAGTTCACACCCCAAATTTTGATGCCAACACAGTTGCTACAGTCCCATTAGTTTTCATTGCAGCCTCATTTGAATGTCGCGATTGCACACATTTGTACGGAATGGGGTTAGTCAACAGTAGCTAGCTAGCTAGACTATCTTACCGGTATACATCATTCATGTGTAATACCCTTGTTTGAACCAGGTATTGAGTTTATTTGTTATAATTAATTGGTTATATATTTAAAAGATAATTGAATTACTCCGAACCTGTAATGTTGTTAATGCATTATGCTTTTGAAGAAATATTTATTTAATGTATAAGTGAATAGTTTGTTTTACTTTGAATTGTAAGTTTTGACCAATAAGGTTGCTCGTTAAGTTGTGGCCAATGGGATTTGACCTGGTTAACGGGAGGCCTGGGAAAAAAAAGAGAGGAAAAAGACGTTGATGAAAAGGATGGACGTTTTTACCTTAGGACGGTTGGTAAATTAATGATAAAAGAAGACGACAGAACTAGAACAAAACCCATACCTACTAGGATATGAAGGGAAATACATGTTTTATTTTATAAAAGAGTTGTTATAATTTTGTTAAAACTCAGTAAAGACTGAAGCTACCGTCTCGTCGTGGAGGTATTTGCCAGCCTTGAGGTTAGCCTAGCATCGTGTGACACCAGGAGATAATTGCCTGGGAAGCTTAACGAGTTCGTGTTCCCATGGGATATCGGTTACGGCTAAGGAGTACTGTCTGCATGGGTAGCTGTGCTTGCCTTGGACTTTGTGAGGAAACCTGCATGGAATTGCCATACTTCGCTGAGGGAATATCTACCAAGCAGTGAGTAACCACCACGTGAGGTGCTTCAAGATATTTTTGGGTGTCATCATTTTTTGAGCTCCAACGCGCGCCAACGGTTTATTTAAGCGAACTTGAAATAATTTGGACTCATTGGGGTTTATTATTTTCTATTTCTTTTGTTGTGTCTGAAAATGTATTTGTGTTTGACAATGTTCTAATACACATATGGAACGTTATGTATATTGAGTTGGTGGAGTCATTGATTGTCTCAATTTAATTTAATGCATGGGATGGTCTATCCTGATTCAATAACAAAAACCTATAATCATTTATTCTGAAGTTAATACCCTATTGTCATAACCCTAGATAGTTTACAATAGGAATTCTTATTGGAGATGTCCTTCTCACCTAACATCCCATGCTGCTGAGATACTCTGCATAAGTTAATATTGTGAGAGTCATATTCGAGCCTGGTGAGAGGGTTACATTTTTGGGGGCTCGTCCGGGATTTCTGTTATTGTTGATGGATATTTTCAGAAATGACTCTGGTGTAGATTTCTTTGTCCACTGTTTTCACTGCTGACATCTGCTAAGATTCTACATTGACTCACCATTTGAATGTTTTAATTGAAATTTTGAATTTCTATCTAACATTGCTGTATAGGTATAAACTTACAACATGGATGCTGAAGAGATTGTTACCTGGTGTAGAGAGAAACAACTAGCTATTAATCGTGCATTTGTCCTTAGCAATGTGACAGAGGATGTGTCTGATGAGGTTCTGCTGGAAACACTGACTTATGTTAAGGCTTTTGGTAAAATTAGACTGCATGGTCGTTGTTCTTATTCAGCTGATAAAAAGCAGTATGTTTTGGTGGAGATATCAAACAACCT
Source organism: Salmo trutta (assembly GCF_901001165.1). Lineage (NCBI taxonomy): Eukaryota > Metazoa > Chordata > Actinopteri > Salmoniformes > Salmonidae > Salmo > Salmo trutta. The sequence continues at coordinate 35,541,381 of NC_042974.1, forward strand.
TAACGAAATAGCTGTGCCAAGTGTGGTTGGGATACCTGGAGAGTTGGGTCCCTGGCCTGTACATGTAGTTTCACAAGTCACATCTCCTGTTGAGAGAGAGGGTGAAGATTTTCAGGCGAAGCTATTATCCTTTCTAAGACATGAAGGGAAGACTGTAGCTGATGTTAAAGGCCTGGTAAGTCCCTCTGGTGCTGACCTCAACACTGAACTGGTTATTGCCATAAGTTCACTGGTAGAGAAATGCAACAATGTGCCATCTGAGACTCAGAGTTACCGTAAGCTGCGTATGTTCTCAGGTGTGAAACCCACTCCTAGTGGAGAGGAAGAGTATGATGCATGGGCTGAACAAACCACCCATTTTCTAGAGGAATGGCAGTGCGCCGACAATGTGAAAAAACAGAGAATAATAGAGAGTCTTAAAGGGCCTGCTGCTGACATTGTGAGGTTCTTCAAGACAGGAAACCCCCATGCTACAGCGATCGAATACATGAAGGCTCTAGAAACGGCATTCGGTACCACCGAAAGTGCACCTGATCTCATGGTAAGGTTCAGAAACACATTCCAAAATGAAGGAGAGAAGCTTTCAGCTTACCTGTTGAGACTTGACAAATTGCTGCATGCTGTTTATCGAAAAGGAGGCATTGAGCTGTCAGAAATGAATCGCACACGCATTGGTCAAATAGTGAGAGGTGCCTCCTCACATGACATGGTTGCGCTTCGTATTCGCATGACCTATAAACTGTGTGAACCACCAACCTTTACTGAACTAATGCAAGAAGTAAGGGAGGAGGAGGACATGATTCAAGACAGGAACACAACAAAGAGTGTTGTGAAGTCATCAGCTGTTGCTCCTGGTGCCACAGTTTGCAAAGAAGCTAATTCTGAGATAGAAGTGCTGAGGAAAGAGCTGAATGGTTTAAAAACTGAAATGACACGTCTCATGTCTGCTAACGTCACAGCAGCTCAATCTGACATACAAAGGTCAGATGTGGCATTTAAAAGCAAAAAGAAGAGAATTAATCCATCCCAAGAACAGACACAAGCCGACAGCAACCCAGGAGTGTTCTGTTATAGATGTGGAGAAGATGGCCATTTCAAGAGAAACTGTGAAGGTGAGGAGAACTTGAGGAAAGTCAACACACGCCTAATCAAACAAAAGCGGTCTATGGGAAACTACAGAGGGACCCAGTAAAGGAGCGGCCTGACGTCCCGGTGAAGATACGTTCCACCAAGTGCCACAAGTATGAAGACATGAAAGACATGCTACCTACAGGTTTAGTTGGTCCAAGTTCTGTCGTTCCTGTACAGATTGAAGGTATCTATGCTAAAGCTTTACTAGATAGTGGTTCTCAGATTACTCTACTGTACAGATCCTTTTATGACAAGTACTTGACGCATTTGCCATTGATTCCTATAGGAAACTTAGAGATATGGGGCCTTAGCTCTGATCAGTATCCATATGATGGCTATTTGTCACTCAAGCTTGAGTTCTCAGGATCGGTTGTGGGTGTAGCAGAGACCATGGAAGCACTTGTGTTGGTATGTCCAGATCCGGCCATGAAAGGTGACGTTTCTATTCTGGTCGGCACCAATACATCTGTAGTGAGGAGACTTATGACTGCTTGCAAAGAAAAGGAAGGTGAAGGTTTCCTTAGCACACTACAAGTTCATCCTGCTATCAAAGAGGCATATGAGAGGCTGATAGAAAGCTCAACTGATGATGAAGAGAAAAGAGGAACGGTCTGGTTCGCACAGACAAAACCTGTCACCCTGCCACCTGGTGGGCAGATGAGAGTTACTGGAATTCCAAAGTTTCCTGGGATACCTTCTACTCAAGCCATTCTGGTAGAGAGGCCTGAAGAACCCCGGTTCCCCGACGAACTTCTAGTGAGGCCTGAAATCCAGACGGTTGCAGTTGTGTCATCTAGAAGAATCACTCTTACTGTCAGGAATGTCTCGACAAAGGAGATCACCCTTAAACGAGGTACGCCTATTGCTCATCTGTTTCCTGTAGATGTTGCTCCGGGTGTCCCATTGAAAAGTAAGCAGGATTCATCTGAGAGACTGACGTCTTCTTCATTCAACTTTGGAGATTCTTCAGTGCCTGAAGGATGGAAGAAGAGGTTATGTGAAAAGATGATGGAACGGAAAGAAGTGTTCTCAACACATGAGTTTGATGTGGGTTGTTCAAAGAGTACTCACCACACCATCAGAGTTACTGAAGACAAACCGTTTAGGGAGAGATCTCGCCGCTTGGCCCCAGCTGACGTTGAAGATGTGAGGAAGCACCTTAATAACTTGAAAAGTTCTGGGATCATATCTGAGTCGAGAAGCCCCTATGCGTCTCCTATTGTGGTGGTGAGGAAAAAAAATGGCACCATACGTATGTGTGTTGATTATAGGACTCTCAACAAGCGCACTGTTCCAGATCAGTACACAGTCCCACGTGTGGAGGACGCTCTGACATGTTTGAGTGGAAGCAAATGGTTCAGTGTGTTAGATCTCAGAAGTGGATACTATCAGATTCCGATGGGCGATACAGATAAAGAGAAGACTGCATTTATCTGTCCAGTTGGATTTTACCAATTTGAGAGGATGCCACAGGGTGTGTCCGGAGCACCTGCAACATTTCAACGTGTCATGGAAAAGACAGTTGGAGACATGAACCTACTCGAAGTTCTTGTGTACCTCGATGACTTAATCGTGTTTGGAAGGACGCTAGAGGAACACGAGCAGAGGTTACTGAAGGTGTTAGACCGCTTGAAAAGTGAAGGTCTAAAACTGTCCCTTGACAAGTGTCAGTTTTGCCGCACATCTGTCAACTATGTTGGACATATCATATCCCAGAATGGAGTGGCTACAGACCCCTCAAAGATTGAAGCTGTCACCACGTGGCCAAAGCCTGAAACTGTGACTGCTCTGCGTTCTTTCCTAGGATTCTGTGGATATTACAGAAGATTTGTGAAAGACTATTCTAAAGTCAGTTACCCCCTGAATCAGCTCTTATGTGGATATCTTCCCTCTGCCAAGAAAGGAAGAAAGTCTAAGGAGGAGAAAGCCTACCTTAACCCCTCAGAACCATTTGGATCAAGGTGGGATGCGAAGTGTGAATTAGCATTCGAGACACTGAAGGAAAGCCTCACAAAAGCTCCTGTGTTGGGTTTTGCTGATCCTCAGTTACCATACGTTCTCCATGTAGATGCTAGCCGCGAAGGGTTAGGAGGAGTACTGTACCAAGATCAAGGTGAGGGTCCGCGTCCCGTGGCATTTGTGAGTCGAAGCCTAACCGCTTCTGAACGGAACTACCCAGCTCACAAGTTAGAGTTTCTTGCGTTGAAGTGGGCCGTGGTTGACAAACTACACGATTACCTGTATGGGGCCAAGTTTGAGGTTAGAACAGACAACAACCCATTGACATATGTCCTCACGTCCGCAAAATTGGATGCCACTGGTCATCGTTGGCTAGCTGCGTTGTCTACCTATGACTTTAGTCTCAAGTACAGGCCCGGCAGGCAGAACATAGATGCCGATGCTTTATCTCGCCGCTCTCATCAGCAATCTGCAGTGGAACAAGATTGGAGAGACATTCCTGCATCTGGTGTCCGAGCCATGTGCCAGATGTCTAATGTTGTTAGAGTAACTCCTGGATTATCTAGTAGAGTGATTGATCAGTTGGGAGCCTCTATGCATGCTGTGCCTCAAGCATACTGTAACCTGAGCATGTTGAAGTCTCAAATGCCCAGATTGAGCACTGTGGAACTTTCTGCATCGCAACAAGAAGACCCTTGTTTGGGAGAGATGTGGGTTGCTCTTAATAAACATGATGTTACCAGGGTGACAAAGACCAAACATCCATTAATCTCTTTGCTCCTGAGAGAGTGGGAGAAGCTAAAGATGGAAGATGGAGTTATGTACAGGATCACGCATCCGCCAAACGAAACTCGTCGTGCTCAGTTACTACTTCCAGAGAAGTTCAGAACTATTGTTCTCAAGTCGCTGCATGATGACTCAGGTCATTTAGGATTTGACAAGACTTATGGACTTGTCAGAGACCGGTTCTACTGGCCACGCATGAAGATGGAAGTAGAGGACTACTGTAAATCCTGTGCTCGCTGTGTACAGAGGAAAACACTTCCAAAGATTGTTGCTCCACTTGGTCATATGCAAAGTGAGGGACCTATGGACCTTGTGTGTATGGATTTCCTGTCCATTGAGCCTGACTCAAGTAACATAGAGAATGTCCTGGTCATTACGGATCATTACACGAGATACGCTCAAGCTTTTCCTACGAAGGATCAGAAAGCATCCACTGTCGCCAAAGTATTGTGGGAAAGGTTCTTCATCCATTATGGTCTTCCGAAGAGGATGCATAGCGATCAAGGTAGAGATTTTGAAAGTCGACTCATCCGTGAGCTACTGAATATGCTTGGAGTGGAGAAGTCAAGGACAACACCATATCACCCTCAAGGAGATCCACAACCCGAGAGATTCAACCGAACCTTGTTGAACATGCTTGGAACTCTTGATCCTACTCAAAAGAAAAAATGGAGTCAGTATGTTGGTCATCTAGTGCACTCGTATAACTGTACTCGGAATGAAGCGACTGGCTACTCGCCCTATTTTCTGATGTTTGGACGTGAAGCTAGATTGCCCGTTGATATCTGTTTTGGAGTCTCGAGTGATAGCTCATCAGAGAGAACATACCTCAAGTATGTATCTGATATGAAGAAACAGTTACAAGCTGCTTACAAAGTTGCTGAGAGCACTGCTGGAAAGCAAAACCATGAAAACAAACAGCGATATGATAAGAAGATTCGCTACACGCAACTTATGCCTGGAGACAGAGTTCTTATACGGAATCTAGGACTGCATGGAAAACATAAGCTGGCCGATCGCTGGGTTTCTACGCCATATGTGGTGGAGAGTCAGATGTCAAACGTACCTGTGTTTCGTTTGAAGCCTGAAAGTGGAGATGGACCCAATAAGATTCTTCATCGGAATCACCTGCTACCACTGGGGCAGAAAGTGCGCCTAGAACCTGTGGTTAACATAGAACTAACTCCTAGTAGAAGGACCCTGCAAAGAAGGAGGACGAGAAAGGGAAATGAAAAGTTGCCTGGGAAATGTACTCCTCAGAATAATGAGAAAGTTGAAGAGGTTAAGAATCCAAAAGATGAGAAGGATTTTGACTCAGAAGATGAGGACATCGGAGTATGGTATGACGTGCCTAATACAAATTGTATGAGCCGAGAAGTGGAAGAGATGTCGGAACCGTTTAGCTTGGACCTAGACATAGTCTGGAATCAAATGACAGGGGAATCTGAAAGAACAGAACAAGTTGGAGAAGCAATAGAGTCCAGTCAAGAAGCTAAGGTCGCAACTGGAGTTGAAGCAGATGATAATGAGACATCTAATTCAATGGAGGAGATTCAAGAAGAGGAACAAGAAGTTCAAGGAGAAGTGGAAATTTCAGAGGAAATAGGACCAGGGATACGAAGATCTCAGAGAATAAAGAAAGCTCCTGTACTACTTACCTATGATAAACCTGGAGTTCCAAGTCTAGCCCCAGTTGTCAGATATTGTTCCACACTATACAAGTGGATTGGATAAGGGAAATACAAATGTATCTCCTTTTCAATTATCTAACAAGATTTGTCTCAGTTGTAGGTTGTAGACAGTTAAGAGTTGACACGGTTACTTATTACTTTTCAACTGTGTGTTTACAAGTCATGAGGACATGCCTAATTTTGGTGGGGGGAGAGTGTAATACCCTTGTTTGAACCAGGTATTGAGTTTATTTGTTATAATTAATTGGTTATATATTTAAAAGATAATTGAATTACTCCGAACCTGTAATGTTGTTAATGCATTATGCTTTTGAAGAAATATTTATTTAATGTATAAGTGAATAGTTTGTTTTACTTTGAATTGTAAGTTTTGACCAATAAGGTTGCTCGTTAAGTTGTGGCCAATGGGATTTGACCTGGTTAACGGGAGGCCTGGGAAAAAAAAGAGAGGAAAAAGACGTTGATGAAAAGGATGGACGTTTTTACCTTAGGACGGTTGGTAAATTAATGATAAAAGAAGACGACAGAACTAGAACAAAACCCATACCTACTAGGATATGAAGGGAAATACATGTTTTATTTTATAAAAGAGTTGTTATAATTTTGTTAAAACTCAGTAAAGACTGAAGCTACCGTCTCGTCGTGGAGGTATTTGCCAGCCTTGAGGTTAGCCTAGCATCGTGTGACACCAGGAGATAATTGCCTGGGAAGCTTAACGAGTTCGTGTTCCCATGGGATATCGGTTACGGCTAAGGAGTACTGTCTGCATGGGTAGCTGTGCTTGCCTTGGACTTTGTGAGGAAACCTGCATGGAATTGCCATACTTCGCTGAGGGAATATCTACCAAGCAGTGAGTAACCACCACGTGAGGTGCTTCAAGATATTTTTGGGTGTCATCATTTTTTGAGCTCCAACGCGCGCCAACGGTTTATTTAAGCGAACTTGAAATAATTTGGACTCATTGGGGTTTATTATTTTCTATTTCTTTTGTTGTGTCTGAAAATGTATTTGTGTTTGACAATGTTCTAATACACATATGGAACGTTATGTATATTGAGTTGGTGGAGTCATTGATTGTCTCAATTTAATTTAATGCATGGGATGGTCTATCCTGATTCAATAACAAAAACCTATAATCATTTATTCTGAAGTTAATACCCTATTGTCATAACCCTAGATAGTTTACAATAGGAATTCTTATTGGAGATGTCCTTCTCACCTAACATCCCATGCTGCTGAGATACTCTGCATAAGTTAATATTGTGAGAGTCATATTCGAGCCTGGTGAGAGGGTTACACATGGTTGGACGCGTCTCCTGTTGGATGCCATGGTTGCCCTTAGTTTGAAGATGTAATTCAGAAACATGTGTTTTCTCCATCTCCTTAGCTATCATACTCGAAGTCCACTGATTTCAAAACTCAGTCCTCCAGAAAGTAGAGAGCAACACTTATGCAGTTTTAATACACGATAAAAAAAAATTAAATGCAGCGTTAGACAGGATTACCTAAACATACTGACCAGCTCAAATAGACAGAAGCGTGCTATATAGCAGACCAATCCAAACGTATCTCTTGGCATGTCCAACCAATCATGGCTAGTGGGAAGGTTGCTGGCTTTTTCTATGGCTAAACCAACTAGGCTTGTAATTTAACAATTTAATTCGTAATTACAGATGGCATACAAGTTTGTTAATAAGGCACATGAAAGTGCACATGTTCGAGAAGGCATTTCTGCCCAAAAACGCATTTTGACAAAAAAGTTTACGTTCAAATGGCTCTCCTGTGAAGTAGTGACCCGCGACATACGCCTAGTTTCCTGAAACAGGTCACATATGGATGTTTTTGAATTAATCATCCATCACTTTCGAAAGTGCTGTCTATTTCGTTGCGTTTGAAACATCCACAACGACCATGTTTTACACTCAGTTTCAACGTGTTGTTGAACTTTTTTCTTCAAATTGATCATCACAGTGAGTAGAATTTTAAAAGCACATACTCTTTTGATGATAAGTGTTTGATGTGATTTTCAGTTGCGTTGATGTCAGATGACAATACAGCCCTGAGCCCTGAGTACCAGGCCATTAGAACCTGATCGTTTGCGAGTTGGGTACTACTAACGCATGGATAGAGTGCATAAGAGGAGATGACTGTGAGTCAACGGTCACGTGGAATTTTAATGTGGTCAAGACTCAATGACTGCCGGTGTGGCGGTAATACGGTTACCGCAACAGTCCTATACATAAGATGTATGTGGAAAAGTGAAGTTGTGAGACGTACCTTGATCTTCCAAGAAGCCATTTGGAATCTTCTTATCAACTGAGGTGACAAGAGCCTTCCTGTGGTTTCTAAACCTAACCAGAGAGTGTGACAGAGAAGAGGAAAAGGAAACAAAAAAAGAAAGAACTGACCATAACCGATGAAAGAGAATATTTCAGCTCAACAAGTCAGAATAAATAGAAAGCCACCATCTGTACTGAAAGCTGTTCTTTCTCATGAGAAGCAGAGTATCCTCACCACTAAGAGAGGAGTTGACAGAGTGAGTGAGTGAGTGAGTGAGTGAGTGAGTGAGAGCGAGCATGGTATAATATGACCCAGCTAGGCATTTGTTTTCTGTTTTACTGGAAGAGCAGTTGTTGGAACACTTCCAACGCACAACCAAACGCACACAACGTGGGGGTGGGCTGGGCTGATGATAAAGGAAATGTGGGGGTGCGGTGAAGCCACCCAGTGTTGTTTGTTACCTTAGGAAGTATACTGTCGGGAGAACGATGATGATGAGAAGAAGAGAGATGACCAGCATAGAGGAAAGTACATGGGCACCCTGGGGGGTGGGGTTTTCTGGGAAACAAAGATAAATATATTATTTTGTATACTACACATACAAGTGTTTTCAATATTTTAACATCTATATGCACCCATTTAAATAGATAATTGCACTGTGCATGTCTAACAGTTGTTTAAATTTAGGATCAAGTTAATATATGCTGATTGTTTTGGGCCTCGTTTCCCAGAGCCTTCATAGCGTTAAGCTCATCGCTAGAACCATCTTAAGAAGCCGAGTTGTTTCCCAAAACCATAGTTACTGAAGATTCACTTAAACGCTTTTTATTTACCGACTGCCTCAGACCACTCGTAGAACAGCTAAGTGCGTCATCAGATGCTTTTTTTTGCCCTTCCGCATTACTTCATACACAGAAGATGTACGCTAAACACAGAATCAAGAGATATATCTGTCTCTAACGAAGTTGACTACAAATACAAGCAAATAATAAAATGATGCTTCAAATGAAAATGTAGATGACTGCAAAAGATAAATACATTATAGGGCAGGTAGGCCTATATATTTCAATCACATTAAGATACATTTTATGTTCATTCCATTGAATTCTATTTAGCTAATTCTAGGCTGCTGTCTAATGTTTTCCTCAATATATTTCATGATGTGTAACAACATGTGCGCAGGGTCATAACTACATGAGGACATGGAGGTCAGGAACTTTTTTTCAAACTTGAAAATAAATAAATATATATTATGGCTGTCAAACAATTAAAATAATTAATCGCGGCCTCCCGAGTGGCGCAGCGGTCTAAAGCACTGTATCGATCCCAGGCTGTGTCACAACCGGCCGTGACCAGGAGTACCATAGGGCGGTGCACAATTGTCCCAGCATCGTCCGGGTTAGGGGAGGGTTTGGTCGGGGGGGCTTTACTTGGCTCATCGTGCTCTAGCGACTCCTTGTGGCGGGCCGGGTGCCTGCAGGCCGATGAGACAAGATCGCAATTGGATATCATGAAATTGGGGAGAAATAGATGGAAAAGTCCTGTAACTTACTAATGCTCCCTCATAAATTCTCTCTCTCACAAACACACACACAGTCTTGTATAATTCAGTCCCATTCAAAATCCTATTTTCCCTAACTCAAAAACCTAACCTTAACCCTAAACCCAACCCTAGCTCCTAACCCTAAACCCAACCCTAGCTCCTAACTCTAAACCCAACCCTAGCTCCTAACCCTAAACCCAACCCTAGCTCCTAATCCTAAACCCAACCCTAGCTCCTAACCCTAAACCCAACCCTAGCTCCTAACCCTAAACCCAACCCTAGCTCCTAACTCTAATTCTGATGTCTAATGTCCCCAGTTGGTCAATTTTTTATTTGTTTACTATTATTGTGGAGACCATAAGTCCCCACAAGAATAGTCACACACACACACACACACACACACACACACACACACACACACACACACACACACACACACACACACACACACACACACACACTTAAAGCTTCAGCCATTCCAAATGATTGTTCTCCCAATTACTGACTGGAGGGTTAGCTATAACTTGTCCAACAATGTTATGAATTCCACAGAACATAAACCTGTGACCATACACTTCAGTCCTCCTGTTTCTTTTCACTGAGCCAGTTGCAAAGACAAACAAGACTGTTGACATTTTCAGATGATAAAGCTGCTCTTTACTTTTGCACGATATGCCCAGAGAGTGAAAACAACCTCTCACAAGGTACTGACATAGCAGGTGTTGCCAGGCACCTTCGTGCATTGCAGGCCAGCCTGGTGTGTGCCCCTGCATGCTGTGACCACCACTGTAGTGGACAGTCCTCCATGTTGATGCTGGGCTCTGCTTTGTAACGCTCTACACATTTCTCAATGAACTCCTCCTCTTTATTAGAGTCCGACTCAGAAGAATTCAACAAAAGGGCAGCTTTCTTTTTTGGTGGCTCTGACTCTGTTGCTGTATCAGGTTGCTATGCAGGCCTCTCTTCCTTCAGAAAGTTGCTGACCAAAGCCCACACCTCACCCTTCTCAGATCTGGGAAGGCACTTCAGGTCCTTAAACCTTGGGTTGAGAGCTATGGCGATCTTCAGCCATGTGAGGTTGGTGTTTTCCTTGCGTTTATCCAGGTCTGTTGTGAATGTCAGCTTGAATCTTACCAGGGAGGCAGGGTCCTCATCAGAGCTCTCCATCACCCAACGGAGATGACACAAAGCAGGCAACACCACTGAGCAGGAAATGTACTTCTCTCCTATCAAAAGTTCAGTCAAGTACCTGCAGTGAAAGATAATTCAAAACTACTTCAGTCAATTGTGAGAGGCTTGTTACAGACTCTCTCTCTCACACACTCTCCCTCTCTCTCTCTCAAACACACAATTACACAATTGCTCTCTCACACATAGACACATACACACACACAACATCTTATTATACCACTAATATAGAGATAAAGAATATTACCTGCAGGGCTCCCATAGTGCTTCCAGCTTCTGCAGTTTCTCCAGTTCTGCTGTGATTGGCATGGTGATGTTTGTTTTCTGTTGGGCCAGAGGCTTTACCATTTCCAGAGTGGAGTTCCATCTTGTTGTGAAATCTTGTGCGAATGACTCCTTCTTTAGCCCATTTGGAACTTGCTGTTGTCCTAGCAATGCAGCGTTTGGTGGGCTGTTTGAAATGCCCCCCAAAACTGTGGGATTTGGCTAGGGCATGTTCGAACCCGCTGTTCTGTAGGGACACTGTGATGGACATTTGGAGACTGTGCGCGATCAGGGCAGATGTTCAAAAGGCAAATGTCTCGCAGCTGCAATCATGTTCCGTACACTGTCTGTGCAAACTGTGGTAACTTTGATTTCAATGTTCCACTGCTTTGCTAGAACCATGAAATGCCGAGCGCACGTTTTAGCATAGTGACTGTCTTCTGTCTTCATTATGGCCATAGCGTGTGAATGTAGTTTCCAATTTTTATTGATGTGGTGCGCAGTAACCCCAAGGTACTTGTGGATACAGACCGAAGTCCAGTGGTCTCCTGTGAAAGCAACAGCCATTGCATGTTTCAACTCCTCCGCTTTCGTAGCCCTCTTGCTTTCATACAGCTTGTGTATTCTTGTAACGACGATGGCTCGAGGGTAACTCATACGGTGAGTCGTCTGATCCTATCCAAATAATATCCCTCAAGCCTTCGTCCTCCACAGTGTTAACTCGCTGCTCGCCGACTTGTCCATAAGCCTCCAGCGCGCACACTCTTCTAGCTTAGCCTGCAAAAGATGTCCTCTATTGCTACTATTAACGTTACATGTATTGCCGGCGTCAACAGCATATTTTGCTTGTAAATGATAACAAAGATTCGATATTCAGTACTAGTCAAATATTTGGACCCACCTACTCATTCCAGGTTTTAACTTTATTTTTTATATTTTCTACATTGCAGAACAATAGTGAAGACATCAAAACGATGAAATAACACATATGGAACCATGTAGTAACCAAAAAAGTGTTAAACAAATGAAAATATAATTTATATTTGAGAATCTTCAAAGTAGCAACCCTTTGCCTTGATGACAGCTTTGCACAATATTGTCATTTGTTCAATCAGCTTCATGAGGTAGTCACCTGGAAGGCATTTCAATTAACAGGTGTTCCTTGTTAAAAGTAAATTTGTGGAATTTCTTTCCTTCTTAATGTGTTTGAGCCAATCAGTTGTGTTGTGACAAGGTAGGGATGGTATACAGAAGATAGCCCTATTTGGTTAAAGACCAAGTCCATATTATGGCAAGAAGAGCTCAAATAAGCAAGAGAAACGACAGTCCATGATTACTTTAAGACATGTAAGCCAGTCAATGAAAAAAATCAAGAACTTTGAAAGTTTCTTCAAGTGCAGTCGCAAAAAAATCAAGCACTATGATGAAACTGCCTCATGATGACCACCACAGGAATGGAAGACCCAGAGTTACCTCTGCTGCAGAGGATAAGTTCATTATAGTTAATATTCAACCCTACAAATTTGTTTGATATAGAAAGACCGGGTTTTCGGAAGGTTTTTTGAACTTATGTTAATTAAATTATGACAAATATTAATTGCATTCCACCCACGAGGCCACTAGATGGCGATTTGGTAATTTGACTGCAGGAAGGGCTAGATGTACTCGGAGGGCTAATATCAATAACATGCATGTCAATCTTTTGGCTCAAAGTAGAGGAGAGATTGACTGTATCACTACTTATCTTTGTGAGAAGTATTGACGTGTTGAAAGCACTGAACTGTCTGCACGAACTGGTAACACACAGCTCAGACACCCACATTCTTAGAAAAAAGGGTACCAAAAGGGTTCTTCGGCTATCCCCATATGAGAACCCTTTTTGGTTCCAGGTAGAACCCTTTTTGGTTCCAAGTAGAACCCTTTTGGGTCACAGACCCCAAGTCCAGAACAGACTCTGAGAAATGCACAGTACTACATAGAGCCATGACTACATGTAACTCTCTTCCACATCAAGTAACTTTCAAGCGAGCAGTAAAATAAGAAAAAAACACAGACAAAACAACACCTCACAGCACAATGCGGACACACACACACAAAGCCTTGGCAGCAGCTAATGGGGATCCTAATAGATCCTAAAATGATAGGGTCGGCATTTAGAATAAGCCGCATCTATATCTGCAGCCATAAGTGTTAATATATCTCTAGGAGCTGATCTGTCGTTAGTATTTTGGAATAATTATAATGCTAAGGTAAGATTTGAATGGAGAAAGCTGATCTGAGAGCAGCGCTGCTTTTCTTTCGATCCTATCAGTATTGACAGATGTTCTAACGTTGCACTTAACAAACGTTCTCTCTACGTGCTTGTTTGAGAAACACTCTTAAAAAGTTGACTCGTAAATAACGATGCATTTGGTAAGATCATCGAAATGCTTAAGTTACATCGCAACTGGGAAACGAGGCCTTGTTTGACTCCCTATTCATATGAAAGTTACTTACCTGTAGTCTGGTTCTCATGAGAGGAGTTATGCAAGGTTATTATAGTTGCAGTCAGAAACAACACCATTGTGACTGTGGAGATAAAACAGAACATGAGTAAATACATAATGCTGTAAAAAAAAAAAAATAATCCACTAACTAAATTCCACTAGAGGGCGCCCACGATACAAACAAATTCTGACCTGATGATGTCAGTGTTGTCAGTGTAAAATAGAGGATGATGCCAGGCCCTCTGACTGTATGATTCTGTAACTCCTTATAGCCTATCAGTTTCCTGTCCTGTCCTGTCCGAGCATATCCACTTAGCAGCATGGTGCATCTCCTCTGACCTCATATCCCTAAAATACACATATCAATGTCCAAACAGGCAGCATTATCTCACAGACAACAGAAACCAGATCCCCTGTAGTCCTAGACAGACTGGAGCAAAGCTAAACATAAGCTCAAGAGATGTACATCTCACATAGAAATGAGCAGCTCTTAGGAGGGAGTGGATAGGAGGGAGTGATAAACAGTGAAAACCGAATGAGAAATATCATTTTCTTGGAACAATCACTTTGAAGGAAGAGGAATCTCCTGTTACCATTTAGTCACTATGTAGTCTGAAAGCACTACAAGGATACATATGCCGTATTAAACAAGAGTACAGTTAAACAAGAGTACAGTTATTGTTAAGAGTTTTATCCATGTGCAGACCTGAGAGTACCACTTTATTCTCTGTTAAAGTCATAAAAAGCTGTATGGCATATATATAATCATTAATATTGCCATTGTTAATAATCTCTCTCTTTATCTTTCTCTCTCTCTCTCAATTCAATTACATTTGCTTTATTGGCATGATGTAACAATGTACATATTGCCAAAGCTTACTTTGGAGATCTACAATATTAACATAATTAATAATAATAATCAATGCTGTCAAAGGGACAACAGTAACAACAATAACCAAGGGTCAAAATAACCATACATTAAACAATAACAATAAGCATAGAGGACATGTGCAGGTTGGTTGGTCTGTCAGACACTGTCCCTCATCTTATGACAGGCAGAAATGTAGTGCGCTGCCAACCCACAGCTCTCTGCATCCTCCCCCAATAGTGGCTACACATCTCAATGGCAAGGCTGTGCTCACTGAGCCTGTACTTTGTCAAGGTTTTTCTAAGGTTTTGATCAGTAACTATGGTCAAATAGTTTGCCACGGTGTACTGTCGATTTAGGGCCAGATAGCACTGGATTTTGCTTTGTGCTTGTGTTTCCCAATAAGTACTGTAGTTTTGTTTTGATTGTGTTGTAATTTGTTTTGATCTGATGGATTGGATGTTCTGGTCCTGAGGCTTCAGTGTGTTAGTAGAACAGGTTTGTCAACTCAGCCCCAGGACCAGCTGGATGTGGGGACTCTTTTCTTTGCTCAGCTCTTGGCATTGCAGGGCTTGGTAATGATATCAAATCAAACTTTATTTGCCACATGCACCAAATACAACAAGTGTAGACTTTACCGTGAAATGCTTACTTACAAGCCCTTAACCAACAGTGCAGTTCAAGAATAAGAAAATATTTACCAAGTTGGCTAAAATAAAAAGTAATAATAAAAAGTATAACTATGCATAGGTAACAAACAAACAACGAGTAGCAGCAGTGTACGGGGCGGGGGGGGGGGGGGGGGGGCAAATGTAAATTGTCCGGTATGAGAGGGGGTCACTGTATTTGAGATGTTTCCAACACTTTCCAAAAGCTCTTTTTTGAGCTTTTATTATTAGTGGATTTTGGCCTAATTCTGCCCTGCATGTATTGTTTGTAGTTTTCCTCTGGACATGTAAGATAATCTTATAGAACTCTGCATGCAGGGTTTCAATAGGGTGTTTGTCCCATTGGGTGAAATATTGTTTTGCAACTGGACCCTACACACCTCGCTGCCATGAAGTGCAATTAGTTCAATAACAGATACAATTAGTTTTAGCCAAATATTGATAGGTATTTCAATTAGAAATCGTTTTTTAATGGTGTAGAATGCCCTGCATGCTTTCTCTCAGTTCATTCACTGCATTCACTTCTCTCTCACAGTCTCTCTCTCTACAGTACCTGTGAAGTTTGGACACACCTACTCATTCCATTTGTATTATTTTCTACATTGTAGAATAATAGTGAAGGAATCAAAACTATGAAATGGAATCATGTAGTAACCAAAAAAAGTATAAAAAATATAATTTATATTTGAGATTCTTCAAAGTAGCCACCCTTTGCCTTGATGACAACTTTGCACACTCTTGGCAGTCTCTCAACCAGCTTCATGAGGTAGTCACCTGGAATGCATTTCAATTAACAGGTGTGCCTTCTTAATTAATGTGTGGAATGTCTTTCCTTCCTAATGCATTTGAGCCAATCAGTTGTGTTGTGACAAGGTAGGGGTGGCATACAGAAGATAGCCCTATTTGATAAAAGACCAAGTCCATATTATGGCAAGAACAGCTCAAATAAGCAAAGAGAAACGACAGTCCATCTTTAGTTTAAGACATGAAGGTCATGCGGAAAATTTCAAGAATTTTTCAAGTTTCTTCAAGTGCAGTTGCAAAAACCATCAAGCGCTATAATGAAACTGGCTCTTTTGAGGACTGCCACAGGAAAGGAAGACCCAGAGTTACCTCTGCTGCAGAGGATAAGTTCATTAGAGTTACCAGCCTCAGAAATTGCAGCCCAAATACAGTGGCAAGAAAAAGTATGTGAACCCTTTAGAATTACCTGGATTTCTGCATAAATTGGTCATAAAATTGTATCTGATCTTCGTCTAAGTCACAACAATAGACAAACACATCCTGCTTAAACAAAAACAATTATACTTTTTCATGTCTTTATTGAACACACTGTGTAAACATTCACAGTGCATGTTGGGAAAAGTATGTGAACCCTTGAATTTAATAACAGGTTGACCCTCCTTTGGCAGCAATAACCTCAACCAAAGGTTTTCTGTAGTTGAGGATCAGACCTGCACAACGGTCAGGAGGAATTTGACCATTCCTCTTTACAAATGTTTCAGTTCCACAATATTCTTGGGATGTCTGATGTGAACCTCTCTCTTGAGGTCATGCCACAGCATCTCAATCGGGTTGAGGTCAGGACTGACTGGGCCACTCCAGAAGGCATATTTTCTTCTGTTCAAGCCATTCTGTTGCTGATTTACTTCTGTCTTTTGGGTTGTTGTCTTGTTGCATCACCTAACTTCTGTAGAGCTTCAATTGGCAGACAGATAGCCTTACATTCTCCTGCAAAATGTCTTGATAAACTTGGGAATACATTTTTCCGTCGATGAGAGCAAGCTGTCTAGGCCCTGAGGCAGCAAAGCAGCCCCAAACCATGATGCTCTCTCCACCATAGTTTACAGTTGGGATGAGGTTTTGATGTTGGTGTGCTGTGCCTTTTTTTCTCCACACATAGTACTGTGTGTTCCTTACTAACAACACAACTTTAGTTTCATTTGTCCAAAGAATATTTTGACAGTAGCGCTGTGGAACATCCAGGTGCTTTTTTGCCAAC
Organism: Salmo trutta; assembly: GCF_901001165.1. NCBI lineage: Eukaryota > Metazoa > Chordata > Actinopteri > Salmoniformes > Salmonidae > Salmo > Salmo trutta. The sequence goes on from NC_042974.1 coordinate 35,558,247, forward strand.
TTCAGACGTGCAGCAATGTTTTTTTGGAAAGCTGTGGCTTCTTCCATGGCATCCTCCCATGAACATCATTCTTGTTTAGTGTTTTTGTAACGAGGGTCGTATGAAGGGGACCAAGGTGCAGCGTGTAAAGTGCTCATATTTCTTTTAATGACGACACTTAAACAAAAATAACAAAAAAACGACAGCCAACAGTTCCGTCAGGTACATGAACAAAACGGAAAACAACTACCCACAAAACCCAAAGGAAAAACAGGCTGCCTAAGTATGGTTCCTAATCAGAGACAACGATAGACAGCTGCCTCTGGTTAGGAACCATACTCGGCCCAACACGAAGAAATACAAAACATAGAAACTGAACATAGAAATACAAAAACAGACAAACACCCCCTGTCACGCCCTGACCTACTCTACCATAGAAAATAACAACTTACTATGGTCAGGACATGACAGTTTTACGGATTGTAGACTCGTCAACAGAGATGTTAGCATCTTCCAGAGATTTCTGTATGTCTTTAGCTGACACTCTAAGATACTTCTTAAACTCATTGAGCCTTCTGTGCTGTGCTCTTGCAGTCATCTTTGCAGGACGGCCACTCCTAGGGAGATTAGCAACAGTGCTGAAATTTCTCCATTTATAGACAATTTGTCTTACCGTGGACTGACTTTTAGAGATACTTTTGTAGCCCTTTCCAGCTTTATGCAAGACAACAATTCTTAGTCTTAGGTCTTCTCTTTTCTTCGAAGCATGGTTCATCAGGCAATGCTTCTTGTGAATAGCAAAGTAAAATTTTGTGAGTGTTTTTTTATGGGGCAGGGCAGCTCTAACCAAAATCTCCAAACTGATCTCATTGTTTTGACTCCAGGTTAGTTGACTCCTGACTCCAATTAGCTTTAGAGAAGTCATTAGCCTAGGTGTTCACATACCTACCTACAGTGTGAATGTTTAAATTATGTATTCAATATAGACAATAAAAATACAATAATTTGTGTGTTATTAGTTTAAGGACACTGTGTTCATTTATTGTTGTAAAATGTTATGTCAAATTTATGCAAAAATCCAGGTAATTCCAAAGGGTTCACATACTTTTTCTTGCAACTGTAAATGCATCACAGAGTAAGAGACACATCTTAACATCAACTGTTCAGAGGAGACTCCGTGAATCAAGCCTTCATGGTCAAAGTGCTGCAAAGAAACCACTACAAAAGGACACCAATAAGAAGAAAAGACTTGCTGGGGCCAAGAAACACGAGTAATGGACATTAGACCAGTGGAAATCTGTCCTTTGGTCTGATGAGTCCAAATTTAAGATTTTTGGTTCCAACCGCCGTCTGTTTGTGAGACGCAGAGTAGGTGAACGGATTATTTATGTATGTGTGGTTCCCACAGTGAAGCATGGAGGAGGAGGTGTAATGGTGTGGGGGTGCTTTGCTGGTGACACTGTATGTGATTTGTTTAGAATTCAAGAGACACTTAACCAGCACGCCAACCACAGCATTCTGCAGCGATACACCATCCCATCTGGTCTCTGCTTAGTGGGACTATCATTATGTTTTTCAACAGGACAATGACCCAAACACACCTCCAGGCTGTGTAAGGGCTATTTGATCAAGAAGGAGAGTGACGGAGTCCTGCATCAGATGACCTGGCCTCCACAATCACCCAACAACAACCCAATTGAGATGATTTGGGTGAGTTGGACCGCAGAGTGGAAAATCAGGAAATCAGGAAAATCAGCCAACAAGTGCTCAAAAATATTTTTTGATCAAAATATTTTTGGGGCAGAAATGTCTTCTCGAACATGTGAACTTCCATGTGCCTTAACAACAAACTTGGATCACATCTGTTAAATTACGAGCCTTGTTGGTTAAGCCACAGAAAAAGTAAGCAACCTTCCCACTAGCCATGATTGGCTGAGATAATGAGTGGGCTGGACATGCCAAGAGAGGAGTTCGGATTGGTCTGCCATATTGAAGGGTTCTGTCTGAGCTCGTCAGTCTGTCTTGGTAAACCTGTCGAACGCTGCTTTTTAAAAAATGTCATGTGTAGTGGAGTTGCATAAGTGTTGCTCTCCATTTTCTGGAGGAACACATTTTGAAATCAGTGGAATTGGAGTATGATAGCTAAAGAGATGGAGAAAACACTTGTCTCCGGATTACATCTTTAAACTAAGGGCAATCGTGGTATAGCATTCCTGACAGGGAGACGCGCCCATGATGCATGTTGATGTATGCAGATAAGAAAGTCTAGCGTTAGCTAGCTACATTTTCATATATTACACGTTTCTAATTTTGACAGAAAGTGGTTTCATTTCAAGCTAAAGTGTACTGTTTGCTAGCTAGTTAACGTTAGCTGTCTGGCACCCTAGCTGACATTATTTGTTTCCCAGAGCCGTTCGCTTTTCTAGTTAACGTAAACTCACTCACTTTTGTACGTCGCCTTGGTCCGTACAATTGACCTTATTTTAGCGCCCCAAAAACGTAATACTTCCAGATCAACTGTAATGTCAATACCATTGTAAAGCACAATTTCTCCCTTTCCAACAAAATTAATGACATGACCTCCAAGCTGCCCGTTTCTGCATAATTCAAGAAGGCAATGAGCTCCGTCAGGTCTTTTTAAAAATGGCGGGTGGGGAAGCGAAAATAATGTGTGGTAGTGAGAAGTCCAACTTATCACCTTATCGCCTCTAAAATGTAAATAAAACACTATAAAGATTTTATATAATGTGTCATTACATACCTATTTGAAGGTTTGTGTCGAATTTGAATCGGGTTTTTAGGGCGGTGCTAAATTGATCTTCAGAAGTAAACAGCGGCTTTGAGAGTCATGATCGCTTACAGTGATGACGCAAAAAATGACAAGGTATCCCCCCCTTACCCCCGTCACTGTCCATTTCTTGTTTTTAAACTATGAGAGAAGTGCTACACCTGGTGGAGAGAGATTGTAAGACACGTCACGATGTAACGGAGGGTCAGTTTTTTCAACTTTTCTCCAATACTTTAGAGCTATGACCATGTCCATCAACGCTTGAATAGAAACGTAGTTCACACCCCAGATATTGAAGTCAACACAGTCGCTACAGTCCCATTAGTTTTCTTTGCAGCCTCGTTTGAATGTCGCGGTTGCGCACATTTGTACGGAATGGGGTGAGTTTACACGTTAGAGCCTAATGTTAGCTAGCTAACATTAGACCTGGTTGGTTAGCTCCCAGCACTGTGGCATTGTTGCCACTTTGTTGTTTAACTAGCTAACGTTAGCTGGCTGGCTTGTTAGCTAACGTTACATGACGTGTGTGATATTAAACGTTGTTTACCTGGCTAGGTTCATTGTTTACCTAGCTAGCTAGCTAGCTAGCTATATGTCTTAAGCTGAAGTGTACTGTTAGCTAGCTAGCTAACGTTAGCTGTCTACCTAGCGGACGTTATTATTTGTTTCCCAGAGCAGTTTGCTTTTCTAGTTAGAGTCTAATGTTAAGCAGTGTTGGCACTTTGTTCATTGTTGTTTAACAGGCTAGCGTTAGCTGGCTGGCTCGTTAGCGAACGTTACGTGACGTGTGTACAACACCCATTGAATATGACCTGTGTCAGTAAACATCTGCAAAAAAAGCGTAATGAAATTTGTTGCCAGCAGAGCTGATTTGGCTGTTTTTATGTTATCCAGAGGTAAACAAATCATCGGCCAGAGCGTCGAGTGTGCGCTCTGAGAGCGAAATGAGATGGGTGGGGCTAAAGCTTAAGAGGGTGTGAATGATGCTGAATGGGTGTAGACAAAGAAGAGGTCTTCACTAGATACCAAAACATTCAAAGGCAATTTTCAAAAGTGAGTTTACATGTTGATCAAATTTCAAAGCAGAATTACTTTCCCAATGTTCCTCAAATGCAGTGTATGAGATAACATTTCGTAGCTGAGTCTCTACTTTTACCCAATGTAAAAAGCACCATTTCATATTTTGCTACATAAGACCGAATCTAGGTGGTGAGTCACATATGTGGGAACTCCTTCAAGACTGTTGGAAAAGCATTCCAGGTGAAGCTGGTTGAGAGAATGCCAAGAGTGTGCAAAGCTGTCATCAAGGTAAAGGTAAAGGTACATCAAGGTACTTTGAAGAATGTAAAATAGAATATATATTTTTGATTTGTTGAACACTTTTTTGGTTACTACATGATTCCATATGTGTTATTTCATAGTTTTGATGGCTTTACTATTATTATTCTACAATTTAGAAAATAGTAAAAATAAAGAAAAACCCTTGAATGAGCAGGTGTGTCCAAACTTTTGACTGGCATGCCACAAAGATCTGTACACAATTCCTGGAAGCTGAAAATGTCCCAGTTCTTCCATGGCCTGCATACTCGTCAGATATGTCACTCATTGAGCATGTTTGGGATGCTCTAGATCGACATGTACGACAGCGTGTCCAGTTCCAGCCAATATCCAGCAACTTCGCACAGCCATTGAAGAGGAGTGGGACAACATTCCACAGCACAATCAACAGCCTAGATCAACTCTATGCAACGGAGATGTGTCGCGCTGCATGAGGGAAATGGTGGTCACACCAGATACTGACTGGTTTTCTGATCCACGCCCCTACCTTTTTCACAGGTATCTGTGACCAACAGATGCATATCTTTATTCCCAATCTTGTGAAATCCATAGATTAGGCCCTAATGAATTTACTTCCATTGACTGATTTTCTTATATGAACTGTAATTCAGTTAAATCTTAGAAATTGTTGCATGTTGCATTTATATTTTTGTTTCGTATAAATATTATAAAGTGCCAAAATAAATGAATGGTAAAAAAGATGCAGGAAGTGGAGAATCTGATGATAGCTTCATCTCAAAAAGGAACAGCTGTGCTTAACCTCAACTCTCACACGCAAACATGAGCAAGCGCGACAGACCCTGAGAAAAGTGTTTGCCGTTAAAAATAACATCCTCATATATTTATTGTATATTTTCCTTTCAGAAGACTTGGAACCTTTACATTTCTCTGTATTATTAATTCAAGCAGAGATATGCAGTTACATGTACTGTATGTATTACAACTGTACAAGAGCTTTCAGATTTGAGAGGTTTTCCATTTCTGTCCATATGGCAACTGCTTGGCTTCTGGCCGCAAGTTGTTACAGAGGGTAGTGCGTACGGCTCAGGACATCACTGGGGCCAAGCTTCCTGCCATCCAGGATCTCTATACCAGGCGGTGTCAGAGGAAGGCCCTAAAAATTGCCAAAGACTCCAGCCACCCTAGTCATAGACTTCTCTCTGCTACCGCATGGCAAGCCGTACCGGAATGCCAAGTCTAGGTCCAAAAGGCTTCTTAACAGCTTCTACCCCCAAGCAATGAGACTACTGAACAGCTAATCAAATGACTACCAAGACTATTTGCATTGACCCCCCCCCCACACGTTTTTACACTGCTGCTACTCGCTGTTTATTATCTATGCATAGTCACTTTACCCCTACCTACATGTACATATTACCTCAATTACCTCGACTAACCTGTACCCCCGCACATTTACTCGGTACTGGGACTCCCTGTATATAGCCTCGTTGTTGTGATTTTATTGTTGCTCTTACATTTTTTTTGCTTTAGTTAATTTAGTAAATTTAGTTCTTAACTCTTATTTTTCTTAAAACTACACTGTTGGTTTAGGGCTTGTAAGTAAGCATTTCACAGTAAGGTTTGCACCAGTTGTGATCGGCGCATGTGACAAATAAAATGTGTTTTGATTTGATTATAACCAATGTACAATAACATTCATTCATATTTCACTCACATTTCATTTTATTTGTTCTGGATCAAAAACATACAAGGCCAACGGTAGCCTTCATTCATTTGATCCACCACTAAGTTGTGCAGCAATTGCTAATGTAAATACTATGGTCAAAGGTACTGTACCAGTCAAACGTTTTAGAACACCTACTCATTCAAGGGTTTTTCTTAATTTTTACTATTTTCTACATTGTAGAATAATAGTGAAGACATTAAAACTATGAAATAACACATATGGAATCATGTAATAACCAAAAAGTGTTAAATCAAAATATATTTTATATTTCTGATTCTTCAAAGCAGTCACTCTTGAAGGAGTTCCCACGTATGCTTAGCACTTGGCTGCTTTTCCTTTACTGTGCCATCCAACTCATCCCAAACCATCTCAATTGGGTTGAGGTCGGGTGATTGTGGAGGCCAGGTCATCTGATGCAGCACTCCATCACTCTCCTACTTGGTCAAATAGCCCTTACACAGACTGGAGGTGTGTTTTCCCACTAAGAGCAAACCAGATGGGATGGCGTATTGCTGCAGAATGCTGAGGTAGCCATGCTGGTTAAGTGTGCCTTGAATTCTAAATAAATAATTGACATTGTCACCAGCAAAGCACCTCCACACCATCACACCTCCTCCTCCATGCTTCACGATTGGAACCACAGATGCGGAGATCATCCATTCACCTACTTTGCATCTCATGAAGACACAGCGGTTGGAACCAAAAGTCTCAAATTTGGACTCATCAGACCAAAGGACAGATTTCCACCAATCTAATGTCCATTGCTCGTGTTTCTTTGTCCAAGCAAGTATCTTCTTCTCATTGGTGTCATTTAGTAGTGATTTCTGTGCAGCAATTCGACCACGAAGGCCTGATTCACACGGTCTCCTCTGAACAGTTGATGCTGAGATGTGTCTGTTACTTGAACTCTGTGAAGCATTTATGTGGGCTGCAATTTCTGAGGCTGGTAACTCTACTGAACGCATCCTCTACAGCAGAGGTAACTCTGGGTCTTCCATTCCTGTGGCAGTCCTCATGAGAGCCAGTTTCATCGTAGCACATGATGGTTTTTATGACTGCACTTGAAGAAACTTTCAAAGTTCTTGAAATGTTCCGGATTGACTGACATTCATGTCTTGAATTAATGATGGACTGTTGTTTCTCTTTGCTTATTTGAGCTGTTCTTACCATAATATGTACTTGGTCTTTTAACAAATAGGGCTATCTTCTGTATACCACCCCTACCTTGTCACAACACAACTGATTGGCTCAAACACATTAAGAAGGAAAGAAATTCCACAAATGAACTTTTAACAAGATACACCTATTAATTGAATGTATTCCAGGTGACTACCTCATGAAGCTGGTTGAGAGAATGCCAAGAGTGTGCAAAGCTATCATCAAGGCAATGGGTGGCTACTTTGAAGAATATAAAATATATTTTGATTGGTTTAACACTTTTTTGGTTACTACATGATTCCTATGTGTTATTTCACAGTTGATGTCTTCACTACTATTATTCAAAAAACCCTTGAATGAGCAGGTGTATCCAAACTTTTGACTGGTACTGTATGTGTGTCAAATGAAGTGAAAGTAACTGTTTAAATGTGATGAATCCCCTCTGATCTAGTTTGACCGTCAGCAACACTGATGGTTATAGGTGGGTAAATATTAATCCCAGCCATAACCCTGAGTGGAAAATCCTAATGTTCATTGTACTTTACTTCAGTAAGCCCTGAAAGCTATTGTATGTCTGCACGCATGCACGCACGCACGCGCACACACACACACACACACACGCACACACACGTATAACTGAAATCCGCTCTCATCTGATGAAGAGTATGCATTTGAATTCCTAATTGTCCATTGTTCCCAAAATATGCACTCTGACATGTGGGTAAAGAAAAACATTACGGTATACAACCTGACAAGAACCCAGATGATCCCAGCTAAAGGGCACACAGTAATGAATGAGCCATAGATTAAAAAATGAATGGTTTATAAATTGTTAAAACATATCTTACGGGTTCCAAAGTCAGAGGACAATGTATACTGTATCCGCGAGCATGGAAATATGTTTTGTGTATGTTCTTTACCAATGGACATTGTGCAAACATACATGGATTGCAAAATTGTATCCAAGCATAAAAAAGGCATCCAAAATATAGCAATCCATTTACAGCACACAAAATATTTCCTTATCTCCAATTTCAAAGAGATTTCATCAGATTGGCTAGACTAGTGGCTCCCGAGTGGCGCAGAGGTCTAAGACACTGCATCTCAGTGGAAGAGGCGTCACTGCAGTACCTGGTTTTAATCCAGGCTGCATCACATCCAGCCGTGATTGGGAGTCCCATAGGGCGGGGCACAATTGGCCTGGGCTAGGCAGTCATTGTAAATAAGAATTTGTTCTTTCCTGACTTGCCTAGTTAAATAAAAACATTTAAAATAGTGTACCCTTTGTCTTATGAAACAAAGATAAAACATACATCTTCATGTGGCAACCCAATCCACATCCATTTAACTTCAGATTTCTCCATGAATCAATAAAACCTAAAAACATTTTTTTTTTACAAGGAGAGAAAAATGAAAGACAGTGGAAAGCAACACCCAAACACATTCAGTAGCATGGCTGTCTGGCTGGAGCAGTCAGTGGAAGTGCAAAACAAATACATGTCACAAGGGCGGGTGAACAGAGGAGAGGATGAAAAGAGAGATGAGGCTGGAAAAGATACATGTCTGGGCCCTGGGTAAAGCATTAGCCGCCATAATGGGAGACTTCCCTATCAGACAAACAGCAACAGTACTAGAGGGAAGGATGGCTTCACTGGTAAGAAGCAGGTCATGCTACAGACAAATATCACAATCACCACTATATGCTTTACAACTCTATGGCATCAATTGTCAAAAGAATGGCTAGTTGACACAAACTGATGTTTCCTTTGTTGTGGGATGATGGAAGGTTGAATATTTGCCTGTTCAAAAGCATGATACTGTATTGAGCCTCTGTTATGGGATTTGCTTTCAGCCAACATGCACTAAGCTTATCCATACACACAAGTCATCACAGTATCATATGCACTGACATTGAAGCTGTACCATAATCTTGTTTTTGTAATCTCCTATATCACTGTGTCGGAAGAATGGTCAGGGTCAACAAAGTATTTCAAGAATTGAATTTAAATCCTAATTGAAAACAAGGGGCCCTTTGCATTAATAAATGGCATTTAGATTGATTCCCTAAATTGATTGAGTTTAAATGAAATTGACTCAGGGTTTACTCACAGTTCCAAGCAGAGCTGACAGGATTCAGGAGTTGATCCAATAGTCCATAGCAACCTGAAAGTCTGATTCTTTTCCTGACTGGGCCCTTGGGGTTCTGTACCCATAACACAGTCCACATTCACATAGTCTCAGAGGAACAGGGTCTGGTGGGACTGGCCGGGGATGTATTGGTTGTGATCAGGACACACTTTGTTCCTGTAGCTAATGTCCAGTGGGCTGGGATTCAGGGGACTTCCAAGTTTCAATTCATGACACGGTTTAAAAGTTGTCTCGAGCTCAGTGATCTCCATAAACACATACCACCTGAAGAAAGAGAAGACAAGAGAAAAGGTTGGACCATGGTTGCTTCTATTAAAGTGGCTATAGAAAACCTTATTGCCTCCTTACTATGGTGACACCCGCAGATATAGTACATTCAAAATAGCTTCAAAAAGACCAGGGAATTCAATGAATACAGTCATGACCTGGACTCCACTCTGTTTGCTTATTAGTCAAAATACATTTTTCTCTTGCTCATTGTTTGGGCCTGACTCAGAGGAAAAGTCTTTATAAAAGAGATGAACAAACTATAAAGCTACTTCCTGTGTACACCAGAAATGGGTGTCTGATTGAGTGAACTGTACCGTAGAGAGAGATTGTACTATGCTAGACTGTGTGGGTGAGAGAAGGGAGGGTCGAGGAAAGAGAGAGAAAAAGAGAGAAAGAAAGAGAAGGGGTGTAGTGTTCACAGTCACGAGTGTGTGTATGTGTGCGTGTGCATGTTATTCTGTTTCTTTGTCTGCACTGAGACAAACCCCTTTGTTCTAGCCCACACAGTGTGGCAAAGCAAAATATGAACATTTCAAGAGCTATTAAATCGCTAAGCATGCGATCTAATCCCACCCACGGCAGAATTTCAGAACAGAGTGAGGAATAGACAATCAGTTACGCTATTTCTCAACAATATAAACATTGAATACTTAAAATGTTTTACATGACAGCCAAGCCAAACGCATACACAATACTGTTTTTATTATGGAATCTACACAAAACACATCCAGTTCTGTACATATTTGAAATTGCCAGTGTTTCATTCCAATGTGCTCTAAACGACTAAGTATTGCTACACATTGTTGCATTTTGGAATCTGAGCACCCAAAACAAAGCATTAACTGTGGCGTTACTCTATGGCTCTAGCAGTGTACGAAGGAAAAAGCATGGCTCTGAGTGCTTACTCGCTCCCTCTCGCTCTCCCAGACCCAGAGTTTCTCTACCCACAAGTGGAAACACAAAGCCAGATTGTTAGCACCCGGCCACTGAGACAAAGCAGAGGTGAGTCAGTGAACTTAGCTGGAGAAGCCCTCTCATACAGAGCTGTGATGGGAAAATAGGGCCTCCAGGAAAAAGAGAAGAACTATTGTGCAATGTCAGTTTTCTACTGATTCAAAATAATGGACGAGAACCTGGGACAGATAAGGAGCTTCTATTGGGTTACATGATAATGATCATATTCTAAAACTGCTGACACAGATCATACAAACAGTTACTTATCCCTGTTGACAGTACATGACTTTAACTGTTCATTGGCTTACTTAGGGATGCACGATATATCGGTTAGTATATCGGAAACGGATGATATTAACTAAAAATGCCAACATCGGCCCGATGTCTAGTTCAAAGCCGATGTGCAATACCGATGTCAAAGCTGACGTGCATACCTACAGTTGAAGTCGGAAGTTTACATACACCTTAGCCAAATACATTTTAACTCTGTTTTTCACAATTCCTGACATTTAAAATCCTAGTAAAAATTCCCTGTCTTACGTAAGTTAGGATCACCACTTTATTTTAAGAATGTGAAATGTCAGAATAATAGTAGAGAATTATATATTTCAGCTTTTATTTCTTTCATCACATTCCCAGTCGGTCAGAAGTTTACATACTAATTGAGTGTATTTGGTAGCATTGCCTTTAAATTCTTTAACTTGGGACAAATGTTTCGGGTAGCCTTCCACAAGCTTCCCACAATAAGTTGGGTGAATTTTGGCCCATTCCCCCTGACAGAGCTGGTGTAACTGAGTCAGGTTTGTAGGCCTCCTTGCTCGCACACGCTTTTTCAGTTCCGCCCACATATTTTCTATGGGATTGAGGTCAGGGCTTTGTGATGGACACTCCAATACCTTGACTTTGTTGTCCTTAAGCCATTTTTCCACAACTTTGGAAGTATGCTTGGGGTCATTGTCCATTTGGAAGACCCATTTGCGACCAAGCATTAACTTCCTGACTGATGTGTTGAGATCTTGCTTCAATATATCCACATAATTTTCCTCCCTCATGATGCCATCTATTTTGTGAAGTGCACCAATCCCTCCTGCAGCAAAGCACCCCCACAACATGATGCTGCCACCCCCGTGCTTCACAGTTGGGATGGTGTTCTTCGGCTTGCAAGCCTCCCCCTTTTTCCTCCAAACATAACGATGGTCATTATGGCCAAATAGTTCTATTTTTGTTTCATCAGACCAGAGGACATTTCTCCAGAAAGTACGATCTTTGTCCCCATGTGCAGTTGCAAACCATAGTCTGGCTTTTTTATGGCGGTTTTGGAGCAGTGGCTTCTTCCTTGATGAGCGGCCTTTCGGGTTAAGTCGACATGGGTCTCGTTTTACTGTGGATATAGATACTTTTGTACCTGTTTTCTCCAGCATCTTCACAAGGTCCTTTGCTGTTGTTCTGCGATTGATTTGCACTTTTCGCACCAAAGTACGTTCATCTCTGGGAGACAGAAGGCGTCTCCTTCCTGAGCGGTATGATGGCTGCGTGGTCCCATGGTGCTTATACTTGCGTACTATTGTTTGTACAGATGAACGTGGTACCTTCAGGTGTTTTGAAATTGCTCCCAAGGATGAACCAGACTTGCGGACGTCTACACTTTTTTTTCTGAGGTCTTGGCTGATTTCTTTTGATTTTACCATGATGTCAAGCAAAGAGGCACTGAGTTTGAAGGTAGGCCTTGAAATACATTCACAGGTATTTACTCAAATGATGTCAATTAGCCTATAAGAAGCTTCTAAAGACATGACATCATTTTCTGGAATTTTCCAAGCTGTACAGTCAACTTCTGACCCGCTGGAATTGTGATACAGTGAATAATAAGTGAAATAATCTCTGTAAACAATTGTTGGAAAAATGACTTGTGTCATGCACAAAGTAGATGTCCTAACCGACTTGCCAAAACTATATTTTGTTAACAAGAAACTTGTGGAGTGGTTGAAAAACTAGTTTTAATGACTCCAACCTAAGTGTATGTAAACTTACTTCAACTGTATATAACGTAGTTAGATGACATAATGACACCACGAAAAATACAGCGCTACACATAACAAAAGCAGAGAAATACTAAGCGCACACTTCCAAAAACTAAACAAAATCCATTAACACCAAGATAATGGAATTCATTGCCCTTGACAATCAACCGTTCACTGTTGTGGATGATGTTGGCTTTTGCCGATTGGTCGAGCACCTCGAGCCCCGGTACACACTACCAAGTAGGCGCTATTTTTCAGATGTTGCCCTACCGGACTTACACAGTATTGTTGAAATGCACATCTATGAGCCACTTGCTATGGGTGTCACTGCTATTAGCTTCACGACTGACATTTGGACCAGCAATGTCAGCTCAATGAGCATGCTGAGTATGACAACACAGTGGGTCGACGAAGATTTCGTACTGAGGAAAGCCGTATTGCATGCTCAAGAATGTGCTGGTTCTCATTCCGCTGCTGCCATTTCAATGGCATTTGAGAAGATGTTTGAAACTTGGAAACATGAACACACTCCTAGCGCCATTCGAACAACTGATTAGAGAAATAAGCTAATCAACTGTGTCATGACGTTGCCCTGTTGGGTGAGGTTTATGACCCCCCCCATAAATACCTTTCCCCTTTTCTTTCCACTCTACAGAATAGACTCTTGGAAAGCCCTTTGTTAACATTGAGAGAGTATGGTAACATCAAAAGGTTGGGGAATAGAACAATATTTCCCTTTCTCAAGCAGTTGAAAGTGTCAGTTGGTACTTAAAGAATATGATGTCAGATCAGTTGGTGTCTGGGACATTATATCTGATGATAGAACGACATAACTTGTATCTTGGAAAGTCTACACATTCTAGTTATCAGATTCACATGGAATTGTTGTGCAATTTAAATTTGAAATATGAAACTATTTGTGAAAAGATTAAATGTAATTTTAGATTCTAAATGAGAGAAATTTTTTCATAAGTACACTATGCTCACTCAGTGGCCACACCCAAGAGAACAGACATTGGTTGAGAACTATGAAACACGCCGTTCTCTCCCCCAATACAAAAGCCGGTTGACGGAAGTCAACCATAGTTCCTGATGACGTGAGGACTGGTGTCCATTCATTTAAAGGGATAATTTCAACTACAACTTAACATTTAATTCCAGCAATGTTAGGACTTTCGACTAGAACAGCCAGAATACACCGTGATCTGATTGTGGCAACTTGGTATGAACTTTGAACGATTATTCACTAAATAAGAAGTGATACCTCCTAGACGTTGCGTTATCAGCTGCAGCTGAAAACGTACGTGGCCTAGGAAAGGACAGACAATCTCCTAATAACGACAGGGTACTTTAACGTATCCGCTCTATAACACTACGATCAGAAAGATTCTTCAAAGGACAATGGCGATCTCTGCTGGGTAACCAGTCTTCCATCTTCGACCCATATCGAAGCGCAGCTCAGTGTAAATATATCTTGCATTTTCATTTTCCGAATAAGTGGTTATTAGAAGGCATAAGATTCTGTATTTACGGTAGCATAGCTTCTCAAGTTCCGATAGAGACCCATTCCCTTTGTCCCTCAGTCTTCCCACTATTTCATTCAAACCCAACCCCCTTCCTTTGTGTAACCAGCCGTCATATCGGGTTAGCACTAGGGGCTTTTCATGACGTGATTAGTAATCGATGTATGATCTTTCCTGTGTATATATGTAATTCTGTGTGATTATTTAGGTATTTAGTAAATAAATAATTAAGCCAATTTGTGTATTGCTGATTCAACTTATTAGCTAGGGTTCGTGCAGATAACCAAGTACTTACGACAATCAGAATGAGACTGAATAAGGTGACGATTAACAATTGACTGCTATTGATAGTAAAGATCTTCAGATCTTTAAGAGAGTGGATTTGGGAGATAACCGATCTATATGCTTCCGTGGTACCCCAGGTTATTAATGGCTTAATTGTTGCATGGTTTAATTAAATCACGTAATCAATTAAACGTTAGGTAATTGATTTGATAAAATAGCATGTCATATAATTTAATCATAGTCAGAGACACGACAACTGCGTCTGCAGCAGGCGTGATACCCTCTGTCATGGCATTGAAACGCCTGCTCAACAAAACTGCCGACACACACTGTGGGGTTAAAACTTACAAAAGTACTCGAGGCTGTGAACAAGTGATTGGGTGGTATTCTCTCTGAGCCTCTTTACTGTGTCGCCACCATGCTTGATGCTAGGTACAAGGACCGCTACTTCGATGCAGACAAGAAACAGGGTTTACGTGAATTGTTACATATTGTACACTACACAGCTGGACAAGATGGAAACGGACACAGTGACAGTGCGCACTGAGGAAGAGAGGCCACGGACAGACAGAGCTGAAACTTCAATGGTTAACATGTATGATGAAATCCTGGTTGAGACTGAACAAATGAACAACGAAACAGCACAGCAAGTAAGTGAAAGAAATAGGTTTTGATTACGTTTTACTGGTAATGGAGACATAAGTAAATGCCAACAAAATAACTTTTTGGTCAGTGTGGTTTGGTGTGTATCTGTGGTGTGTGTAACCTTTATTTAACAAGGACGACCAAACCCGGACAACGCTGGGCCAATTGTGCGCTGCCCTATGGGACTCCCAATCACGGCTGGATGTGATACAGCCCAGATTTGAACCAGGCACTGTAGTGATGCCTCTTGCACTGAGATGTGTGTGTGTTAAGTATTTAACTGTACTAGAATGCTTAAAAGGCCACAAAAATGTTAAATATCGGTTATCGTAATCAGGTTTTCTTTGGCAAGGAAAATATTGGATATCGGTATCGGTCAAAAATGTCATATCGCTGCATCCCTAGTTTACTTGATTTGATTGAGTCAAATTAAGCACATATTTACCCACGCAACATATGGAAGCTGTTTACCATCTTTCGTGTATGCCAACATATAAATTACTTATCTTATTAAAAGGGTTTTAAGTGGATTGACCCTGAATGCATCTAGGTGCACTGTTTCGCAGCAACAAAAATATACAAACTAATAAATTCACATGTTCCTAATGTAATACATTTTTTGGGCTGAAGTATACATTTGACTAATTGAAGCAGTGTCCATTCAGCCCATATTTTAACTAGACCAGTTTACTGATGAGACTACAACATACAAATCACAAGGAGGTCATAATCTATTCCCTGATGATTTAGTAGACACAGTACAACATTTTGTGTCTATTGTGTCTGTCTGTTTCGATACCATGACAAACAATGAAAAAATTCTCTGGATTATGGTATGGCTCAGCCAAGGACAGCCAGAGCATACATAATCTACCTGGACCCCCACGGAGAAAGATGGGTGTGAGTTTACTTTTTGGGAGTTGTTTTTGTGATGGCAACACAATGACCTAAAGAGCATTGCCTAATGACAAATGAGTGACCTCAAACAAGTACAACAGCACTGAAAGTCACAAAATATAGTAAAGTTATTACAATTGCACTCCGTACTTGTAATCCAAGAATGTGAAAAACTGGATTGTAGATGAACAATTGCACAATAACAAGCAAGGCTAAACACGATAAAACATTTCCCTCAACCCTTGATCACCATGCTGTGCAAAGTAGCCTGCAAGAGTCCCGCAGATACAGTCACAGGAGCCCCACACTGACACAGGACTGTCACTGATGGCACAGCCCCACCCCCTGACCAGGTCATGCACAAACAAATCACATTAGAGAAGCTGTCAGTCAAATATGAATCATAGTGTATCCCGGCAGAAATGGCCCTGTGAGTGATCTCTGGAGCTGGAAAGATAATGCTGCTTTAGCTTTCTACTGGACTTTTACTAACGTTTCTTCACTATGATATTATTTACAGACGAGGAAGTGAATGAAGAAAAGCAGTACTTGCAATTAAAAAATATGTGAATATCAATGACCAACTATTATCTGGGGCTAGATCAGTCACATTGCCCTAACATGGAATATCGCTAAGCGTGCACTATGTAGGGAGTTTTTCAGGAAAATAATAAACCAAATGGAGCTAAGCACAGGCAAACATGGTATGTCTGCTTTCCACCAGACACTGGGAGATGAATTCACCTTTCAGAAGGACAATAACAATAAACAATAAAACCCAAAGCCAAATCTACACTGGATTTGCTTACCAAGAAGACGGTGATTGTTCCTGAGTGGCCAAGATACAGTTTTGACTTAAATCTTCTTGAAAATCTATGGCAAGACTTGAATATGGTTGTCAAGCAATGATCAACAACCAATTTGACAGAGCTTGAAGCATTTTGAAAATAATAATAAGCAGATAATGTACAATCCAAGTGTGCAAAGCTTTTAGAGACTTAAAGAGAAACACCCACAGCTGTAATCACCGCCAAAGGTGATTCTAACATGTATGTTAGAATCCTTACAGTGGGAATTCCTACAGTGCATTCGGAAAGAATTCAGACCCCTTGACTATTTCCACATTTTGTTACATTACAGCCTTATTTTAAAATGGATTAAATACATGTTTTTCCTCATCTACACACAATACCCCATAATCACCAAGGGAAAACAGGTTTTTAGACATTTTAGCAAATGTATTCAAAATTAAAAACTGAAATATCTTATTTACATAACTATTCAGACCATTTGCTATGATACTCAAAATTGAGCTCAGGTGCATCCTGCTTCCATTGATCATCCTTGAGATGTTTCTACAACTTGATTGGAGTCCACCTGTGGTAAATTCAATTGATTGGACATGATTTGGAAAGGCACACACCTGTCTATATAAGGTCCCACAGTTGACAGTGCATGTCAGAGCAAAAACCTAGCCATGAGGTCAAAGGAATTGTCAGTAGAGCTCCGAGACAGCATTGTGTCGAGGCACAGATCTCGGGAAGAGTACCAAAACATTTCTGCAGCATTGAAGGTCTTCAACAACACAGTGGCCTCCGTCATTCTTAAAGTTTGGAACCACCAAGACTCTTCCTAGAGCAATCAGGGAAGAAAGGACTTGGTCAGGGAGGTTACCAAGAACCCAATGGTAACTGAAAGAGTTCCTTTGAAGATTGGAGAACCTTCCAGAAGGATAACCATCTCTGCAGCACTCCATGAGAAACAAGATTCTCTGGTCTGAGGAAACCAAGATTGAGCTCTTTAGCCTGAATGCCAAGCGTCACATCTGGCGGAAACCAGGCACCGCTGATCACCAAGCCAATACCATCCCTACGGTGAAGCATGGTTGTTGCAGCATCATGCTGTGGGGATGTATTTCAGCGACAGGGATTGGGAGACTAGTCAGGATCAAGGGAAAGATGGAGCAGGAGAAATCATTGATGAAAACCTGCTCCAGAGCGCTCAGGACCTCAGAATGGGGTGATGGTTCACCTTCCAACAGGACAACAACCCTAAGCACACAGCCAAGACAACGCAGGAGTGGCTTCAGGACAAGTCTCTGAATGACCTTGAGTGGCCCAGCCAGAGCCCGAACATGTCTGTAGAGACCTGAAAATAGCTGTGCAGCGAAGCTCCCCATCCAACCTGACAGAGCTTGAGAGGATCTGCAGAGAAGAATGGGAGAAACTACCCAAATACAGATGTGCCAAGATTGTAGCGTCATACCCAAGAAGACTTGAGGCTGTAATCGCTGCCAAAGGTGCTTCAACCCTAACTGAGTAAAGGGTCTGAATACTTACGTAAATGTGATATCAGTTTGCAAAAAAAAATAAAAATTTTTCCTTTGTCATTATGGGGTATTGTGTGTAGATTGATGAGGACTTTTTTTTCTCTTTAATCCATTTTAGAATAAGGCTAACATAACAAAATGTGGAAAAAGTCAAGGGGTTTGAATACTTTCCGAAGGCACTGTGAGTGTGTATATAAATATACACTGCTCAAAAAAATAAAGGGAACACTTAAACAACACAATGTAACTCCAAGTCAATCACACTTCTGTGAAATCAAACTGTCCACTTAGGAAGCAACACTGATTGACAATAAATGTCACATGCTGTTGTGCAAATGGAATAGACAACAGGTGGAAATTATAGGCAATTAGCAAGACACCCCCAATAAAGGAGTGGTTCTGCAGGTGGGGACCACAGACCACTTCTCAGTTCTTATGCTTCCTGGCTGATGTTTCGGTCACTTTTGAATGCTGGCGGTGCTTTCACTCTAGTGGTAGCATGAGACGGAGTCTACAACCCACACAAGTGGCACAGGTAGTGCAGCTCATCCAGGATGGCACATCAATGCGAGCTGTGGCAAGAAGGTTTGCTGTGTCTGTCAGCGTAGTGTCCAGAGCATGGAGGCGCTACCAGGAGACAGGCCAGTACATCAGGAGACGTGGAGGAGGCCGTAGGAGGGCAACAACCCAGCAGCAGGACCGCTACCTCCGCCTTTGTGCAAGGAGGAGCAGGAGGAGCACTGCCAGAGCCCTGCAAAATGACCTCCAGCAGGCCACAAATGTGCATGTGTCTGCTCAAACGGTCAGAAACAGACTCCATGAGGGTGGTATGAGGGCCCGACGTCCACAGGTGGGGGTTGTGCTTACAGCCCAACACCGTGCAGGACGTTTGGCATTTGCCAGAGAACACCAAGATTGGCAAATTCGCCACTGGCGCCCTGTGCTCTTCACAGATGAAAGCAGGTTCACACTGAGCACGTGACAGATGTGACAGAGTCTGGAGACGCCGTGGAGAACGTTCTGCTGCCTGCAACATCCTCCAGCATGACCGGTTTGGCGGTGGGTCAGTCATGGTGTGGGGTGGCATTTCTTTGGGGGGCCGCACAGCCCTCCATGTGCTCGCCAGAGGTAGCCTGACTGCCATTAGGTACTGAGATGAGATCCTCAGACCCCTTGTGAGACCATATGCAGGTGCGGTTGGCCCTGGGTTCCTCCTAATGCAAGACAATACTAGACCTCATGTGGCTGGAGTGTGTTAGCAGTTCCTGCAAGAGGAAGGCATTGATGCTATGGACTGTCCCGCCCGCTCCCCAGACCTGAATCCAATTGAGCACATCTGTGACATCATGTCTCGCTCCATCCACCAACGCCACGTTGCACCACAGACTGTCCAGAAGTTGGCGGATGCTTTAGTCCAGGTCTGGGAGGAGATCCCTCAGGAGACCATCCGCCACCTCATCAGGAGCATGCCCAGGCGTTGTAGGGAGGTCATACAGGCACGTGGAGACCACACACACTACTGAGCCTCATTTTGACCTGTTTTAAGGACATTACATCAAAGTTGGATCAGCCTGTAGTGTGGTTTTCCACTTTAATTTTGAGTGTGACTCCAAATCCAGACCTCCATGGGTAGATAAATTGGATTTCCATTGATTAATTTTGTGTGATTTTGTTGTCAGCACATTCAACTATGTAAAGAAAAAAAGTATTTAATAAGATTATTTCATTCATTCAGATCTAGGATGTGTTATTTTAGTGTTCCCTTTATTTTTTTGAGTAGTATATATAAACACACACACTCTCAACATGATGCAGGACTCCATCACTCTCCTTCGCCAAAAAGCCCTTACACAGCCCGGAGGTGTGTTGGGTCATTGTCCTGTTGAAAAACAAATGATAGTCCCACTAAGCGCAAACCAGATGTGATGGTGTATCGCTGCAGAATGCTGTGGTAGCCATGCTGGTTAAGTGTGCCTTGAATTCTAAACAAATCACAAAGTGTCACCAGCAAAGCACCCCCACACCATCACACCTCCATGCGTCACGGTGAAAACCACACGTGATGATCATCACTCACCTACTCTGCGTCTCACAAAGACACGGCGGTTGGAACCAATAATCTCAAATTTGCGCTCATCAGACCAAAGGACAGATTTCCACCAGTCTAATGTCCATTGCTCGTGTGTCTTGGCCCAAGCAAGTCGCTTCCTATTATTGGAGTCCTTTAGTAGTGGTTTCTTTGCAGCAATTCGGCCATGAAGGCCTGATTCACACAGTCTCCTCTGAACAGTTGATGTTGAGATGTGTCTGTTACTTGAACTTTGTGAAGCATTTATATGGGCTGCAATTTCTGAGGCTGGTAACTCTAATGAACGTATCCTCTGCAGCAGAGGTAACTCTGGGTCTTCATTTCCTGTGGCGGTCCTCATGAGAGCCAGTTTCATCATAGCACTTGATGGTTTTTGTGACTGCACTTCAAGAAACTTTAAAAGTTCTTTAAATTTTTCCCGGATTGACTGACCTTCATGTCTTAAAGTAATGATGGACTGTCATTTCTCTTTGCTTATTTGAGCTGGTCTTGCCATAATATGGACTTGGTCTTTTACCAAATAGGGCTATCTTCTGTATACCACTCCTACTTTGTCACAACACAACTAACTGATTGGCTCAAACGCATTAAGGAAAAAGCATCTTTAAGCAGAAAGAGTTAAAAGGGCTATTCCACGTGCATGTCGATATATTTCTGGGATGCAGGATAGGAAATCAAGCTATAGGTTCACAGAGAACAGCTGATCTTACGGTAAAGTGTTTAACATTCCTTGTCATGACATAAGCCACTAACATCTGTAGTTGTGGTTTCTAGACATACTGAACACGGATGTGTGGGGACGTTTGAGGAGGTTTTGCCAGGTGGATGTGTGGAGCTGTGCCTTTGAAATGCTAATGCTAGATACATATTCATCACAGATATTGCATTTCATGTCATAAATGACTGTGATCGATTTAGAGTGTGGATGGAAGAGCAAAGAAAACCTCAACCAATGACTCCAGAGATCCCCACCCTTGAGTTTTAGGGGACCAAAAATTACACTTCTAGGCCACAGCCAAGGCGGGACCAGGAACTGGCAAACATAATCATTACAATTACAACTCAACGTATCCTCTACAATGTGGGGTCAAACTTTATCAGAACTCCTCACATGTTCATCATGCTGAAAAATAAACATTACAGTTATTCCACAATGATGGGCAATACATGGTAACTAGTGTCATAATTATTTTACAACTTAGTAATTTAGCATACACTCTCCCAGTGCATACATTTTTCGTACTGGTCCCGCATGCGAATCGAACCCTACAACTCTGGCGTTGTAAGTGCCATGCTCTACCAGCTGAGCCACACGGGAATCATAAAACATACTGTACTTTACAGTTTCAGTTTCTAGGATGCCATTCAAGAACTACGCAGCACCGTCATCTTTTCAAATGTTTCAAATTAGCTTCTCACAGCTGGGTTTCATGACTGCTTAAGTTAAGAGTTTTAAAGAAACAGCTCTTTGTGTTAGCTTGCAGACGGGCACATTAAAGTGAAAAGACACTTCCTTCTCTCCCTCAACATCTACTCACTGTAACCACTGGCATTCCCTATAAATGAACATCCTCTCCACTGAGTCAGATCAGGACACATCAAGTTGTTGAATGATATCTGATGTACAACACACAACAGTCGATCACAACTTGTCGATGTGGTCATCCTGTTGATGACCTTGCTCTCTGTGATGCTACAATAAACTGTCTATTACAGTAATCTTATGCAAAGGCCCAATGATGATAACATAGATAGAGGTTTTGTAAGGCAGTGCACTATAACTGACACGTCCCACATCCCACAATCCATATAAGGAACATGGGCAATTCCATTCCCACACAGTTTATCATTCTGATTACAAGGAAACGTTGTGTATTTTTTTGGCAAGCCAACCTCCTCCCACAGCTTTCACTACAGGGAAGTGAAAGGCCAGGCATAACTTATCAACTTGGTTTGCTCCAGTGTGACTAATGCATTGTAACATGCAAACTCAGGTTGATACTTCAATGAGTCATGTTTCCTCTTCCCCAGGGACAGATTTAGCCTATGCGCATGCACACACGTGCATACAAGGTCTCTCTGCTTCTTCTCTCTCTCTCTCTCTCTCTCTATTTTACTTTCTCTCACCCCAGCAGGCCTCTTAGCAACAGAAGACTTCTTAAGCATCCTATTTCAAGGACACAAAGCAGACTAAATAAAATATAACAACATTCTAGAGCCTCTTAACTTCATCATCCCAATTGTAATTACCCAGCTGCTCACAAACTGATGTATAGCAGCAATAAGCTCAGATGCACCCTTCAATCTTAGCTTTAGTAGAACACACACCAGGGTGGTTTGCAATTGTCAGTCAATCCATATGGTCTGCAATATATGCCAAATGAGCCAAGTAGGAGCATACTACCAGGTAGGAGCATACTACCAGGGGTTGAAACATAAACCGTGTGGATTGTATCAGCACATTTGGGTATACAGGGCAGTTAAAAATAAACTGTACATTTTCTATGAGATTTCATACATTGTTATATCAGCCACTTCCTGGCAATACTATGCAACTCAATCCTTGCAAAGATTTTAATGAACGAAACCCAAAATCTTGCAGCATACTCCAAGCAGAATATGAATAATGAAAGATGGACAATGTAGCCTTTGTGTTTATTTCCTGCGATTTGCAAACACAGTGAAGTGAACACGGCTTCCCAGTGTCCTCCCTATGGATGGAATGGTAAACAGTTCACAGCCAATTCCCACTTCAGATTAGCAGGGAAAATGGCTAAATTGACCTCTATCTAGACTCATTCTCCTCAGAGATGGACAATTCATCCATATCCACTCCCTCTCATCTAATCTCTCCCTCCCCTTTTTATCCATCCGATGTCCAACTGCATACCTGATGCGACTGTAAAGGCTGCAGGATTAGATTTTATAGCTGTAATATAATTGTGCTTCTATGGCAACCATTGAATTATTCCTTAGGCAGATGGCAATCTGAATCTTTTCAGCAAACAATGTCAGAGCACGGAAGTGGATCTTGACATTCATATAACAACCCTGGGCAACCATGGGCGTGTTCTGTATGTGTTCTAGTGTATGAACCTAGTGAACAGAAAGATAATAAAAACAAGCGATTCATTCAACTACACATTTATTTAACCTATTCTGTGGTGTCAAACTGGTGCCGATAAAGAAAAGGAGATGAAGAGATACTCATGAATGGATTTAGCCAATGGTTCAGCCTTACTGAATGTGGTCACTGGTTAATTGAGTCATGATGAGGAAGTACATACACTTAGTACATAGGTTCAGTCAATGCTAAACCATTTTGAGTGAATTTAAACCAATAGTAACTCAAGATTCTAATAATCTGAACTAGTACTTCTGCTAAATTAGTTCAATTAGCCCTTCCTTCCTCTTCCTTGTAAGAGTAGGCACAGTATATTGAATGCTGAGGAGATACCAAACCGTTTGGTAAAATGTTTTGTCCAATCAAAAGCATAAAGAGTAATGTTGTTACAGCATGGGAATAGTACATATTTGTAAAGGTCCGAGTTACACACAAAATACACATACAGTATAAACTATGCCATTTGTTTGAAATGTCTGTCTTTAACTGAATTGCAATTAAGCAAAAGCCAAACCTGCGAAACACTTATTGAAGTGATTACCCACTACCCAGAATGTGAATCAGGACATGAAAAAAAAAGTAATCATGAAATGAATCATCTCCATTTGAGCAACACGTATCTAATCCCATCCCACATATCTCCAGGTCTGTAAAAAAGCCAATATATTATTCAGCGACTTCTGGATGAAGCATCTGTTTATCAGTCTAAAATTATCTAGATTTATTTTGGTCATTTGATCAGGGATAGAACTGAAGGATATTACAGCACTGATATTGTGAATGAATAACATCTATAATTCATGCGTGAGAATACTGATTAATTTGAATTCTAGGCCTATGTCACATATTGAACCAATTACTGCCAAATGTACCTCAGAGTCTATTTGCTGTTATACAGGCTAATAGGGTTTCTTCACATTAAACAGAGAAATGACTTGTTGCACGTGGTATATCCTTTCAATGATGTGCCTTTGTTAAGAGGATCGGATTTTAGAAAGGCGTGTAAAACAAACACAGCACACATTCAATCAATCCAGTCCCCCAGAAACCTGTCTGGAAGGTTAAATGCAGGCTCCTGTTATGAACATGACAGGAGAATCAACATTACCTAAACGAAGAGCACACATAAATGTATTTATACAATGGGTGGGTCTAAACCATGGACACTGATTGGTTAAAAGCTATGACGTTGAAATGCCTTTTTACTCAGTTGCCTCTCACTGCGCAATCCAATGTCTCATCAGCCCAGGCAGGGAAGTTATAAACTTGATCTCCACTATAAAAAGCATTGTCACGGTTGTCGTTGGTTAAGGAGGACCAAAACGCAGCAGGTATGTGCAGGCTCATCTTGATGTTTATTTACTTTCCAAAATGAACATACAAAAATAACAAAAAACGAAACCACAAACAACAAAACAGTCTGACTAGGCACAAGGCTAAGCACAGAACAATCACCCACGAATCACAAACACACCCCAATATATGGGACTCTCAATCAAAGGCAAAGAGAAAACACCTGCCTTCAATTGAGAGTCCCAACCCCAATTAATCACCCATAGACATACACTCACTAGATTCCACATTGACATACATAAACCTAGACCATAAACCAAAACCCCGGAAATACTAAATCAAACACCCTTTAAACAAACACACCACCCTGAACCACATAAAACAATACCCTCTGCCACGTCCTGACCAAACTACAATACTAATTAACCCTTATACTGGCCAGGACGTGACAGTACCCCCCCCTTAAAGGTGCTAACCCCGGAAGCACCTTTAAAACAAAAAACAAAACCAAAACAACAACCCCAAACAACAAAACAAAAATTCCCCTCTACTAAAGGGAGGGAAGGGAGGGTGGCTGCCGTCAACGACGGCACTGTGCTACACCCCCCCTCCCCAACCCACCTATATCAGGAGGTGGCTCCGGTTCTGGCCGTTCCGGGCAGTCGGGCCACTCTGGCAGTTTGGGGCAGTCTGGCAACTCGGGGCAGTCTGGGCAGTCTGGCAGCTCGGGACAGTCTGGGCAGTCTGGCAGCTCGGGACAGTCTGGGCAGTCTGGCCACTCCGGCAGTTCAGCGCAGTCTGGCCACTCCGGCAGTTCAGGGCAGTCTGGCCACTCCGGCAGTTCAGGGCAGTCTGGCCACTCCGGCAGTTCAGGGCAGTCTGGCCACTCCGGCAGTTCAGCGCAGTCTGGCCACTCCGGCAGTTCAGGGCAGTCTGGCCACTCCGGCAGTTCAGCGCAGTCTGGCCACTCCGGCAGTTCAGCGCAGTCTGGCCACTCCGGCAGTTCAGTGCAGTCTGGCCACTCCGGCAGTTCAGCGCAGTCTGGCCACTCCGGCGACTGTTGACTGGCGGGCAGCTCCGACGACTGTTGACTGGCGGGCAGCTCCGACGACTGTTGACTGGCGGGCAGCTCCGACGACTGTTGACTGGCGGGCAGCTCCGACGACTGTTGACTGGCGGGCAGCTCCGACGACTGTTGACTGGCGGGCAGCTCCGACGACTGTTGACTGGCGGGCAGCTCCGACGACTGTTGACTGGCGAGGCTGGGTTTACGCACTTGAAGGCTAGTGCGGGGAGCGGGAACAGGACGAGTCGGACTGGGTTGACGCACTTCCGGGTCCGCACGAGAGAAAGGAGCTGGAAACCCAGGGCTATGGAGGCGCACAGTCGGTCTAGATCTTACCTCCTGCACAACCCGCCTTGGCTGGATGGAACTAGTAGCCCTGTACGAGCGGGGTGCTCGTACAGGGCAGACTGGGCTGTGCAGGGGCCTGATGGTAGCCGTGCGTAGAGCGGGAGTTGGGTAGCCTGGTCCTCGGAGGCGTACCGGCGACCAGATGCGCTGCGCAGGCATCCTCCTACCAGGCTGGATGCCCGCTCTAGCACGGCACCTGCGAGGGGCTGGAATAACTCGCACCGGACTGTGCGTGCGTATGGGTGAGAGAGTGCGCTCCTCAGCGAAACATAGCACTCTCCACCCCATACGCTCCTCCATATAACCACGGGTAGCTGGCTTCCGGCTCTTCCTACGCCTAGCCAAACTACCCGTGTGCCCCCCCAAAAAATTTCTTGGGGGTGCCTCTCGTGCTTCTCCCTCAGCGCGTCCATGGCCTCGTACCTCCGCCTCTCTGCCTTGGCTGCCTCAATTTCCCACTGCGGGCGGCGATAATCCCCAGCCTGGTGCCAAGGTCCGGCCCCGTCCAGAACTTCCTCCCAGGTCCACTTCTCCCGCCAGTCCAACTCAAAGTCCCTCTGCTCCTTCCTCTGCTGCTTGGTCCATAGTTGGTGGGTGATTCTGTCACGGTTGTCGTCGGTTAAGGAGGACCAAAACGCAGCAGGTATGTGCAGGCTCATCTTGATGTTTATTTACTTTCCAAAATGAACATACAAAAATAACAAAAAATGAAACCACAAACAACAAAACAGTCTGACTAGGCACAAGGCTAAGCACAGAACAATCACCCACGAATCACAAACACAAACACACCCCAATATATGGGACTCTCAATCAAAGGCAAAGAGAAAACACCTGCCTTCAATTGAGAGTCCCAACCCCAATTAATCACCCATAGACATACACTCACTAGATTCCACATAGACATACATAAACCTAGACCATAAACCAAAACCCCGGAAATACTAAATCAAACACCCTTTAAACAAACACACCACCCTGAACCACATAAAACAAATATCCCCTGCCACATCCTGACCAAACTACAATACTAATTAACCCTTATACTGGCCAGGACGTGACAAGCATCTAGATATTATCTCACATTTCTTTTAGACAAACATGTAGTTTTCAACAGCAGAGATTTGTATAAACCTTGCTGTCTATCTCTCCAACATTTGCAACATTGTTCCAATAGCTGTGTTGTTGGCTAGCTCCCCTGAACAACAGTGTCCTAAAGAGAGAGCACATTTTCTATGCCAGGCGAAATCGTGCCTCATTAGGTCATTGTTACGGATGTCTCCAAATAAATGTCACTAGCAAACAGCTTAAACAAATGCAGCTACTGTGGTTATTCTGTCTGCACTGTTGGACTTGACTGTAAATTAGCCGTAGTTGGCTAGCTACAGTGGTTTGCGAAAGTATTTACCCACCTTGGCATTTTTCCTATTTTGTTGCCTTACAACCTGGAATTAAAATAGATTTTGGGGGGGGTTGTATCATTTGATTTACACAACATGCCTACCACTTTCAAGATGCAAAATATTTTTTGGTGAAACAAACAAGAAATAAGATGACCCCCCCCCCCAAAGGCAATACTTTGTAGAGGCACCTTTCGCAACAATTACAGCTGCAAGTCTCTTGGGGTATGTCTCTATAACTAGCCACTGGGATTTTTGCCCATTCTTCAAGGCAAAACTGCTCCAGCTCCATCAAGTTGGATGGTTCCGCTGGTGTACAGCAATCTTTAAGTGGGCTTTGACTAGGCCATTCTGGGCTTTGACTAGGCCATTCCAAGGCATTTAAATGTTTCCCCTTAAACCACTCGAGTGTTGCTTTAACAGTATGCTTAGGGTCATTGTCCTGCTGGAAGGTGAACCTCCATTACAGTCTCAAATCTCTGGAAGACTGAAACAGGTTTCTCCTCAAGAATTTCCCTGTATTTAGCACCATCCATCATTCCTTCAATTCTGACCAGTTTCCCAGTCCCTGCCAATGAAAATATTCCCCACAGCATGATGCTGCCACCACCATGCTTCACTGTGGGGATGGGGTTCTCGGGGTGATGAGAGGTGTTGGGTTTGCGCCAGACATAGCATTTTCCTTGATGGCCAAAAAGCTCAATTTTAGTCTCATCTGACCAGAGTACCTTCTTCCATATGTTTGGGGAGTCTCCCACATGCCTTTTGGTGAACACCAAACGTGTTTGCTTATTTTTTTCTTTAAGCAATGGCTTTTTTCTGGCCACTCTTCCTTAAAGCCCAGCTTTGTGGAGTGTACGGCTTAAAGTGGTCCTATGGATAGATACTCCAATCTCCGCTGTGGAGCTTTGCAGCTCCCTCAGGGTTATCTTTGGTCTCTTTGTTGCCTCTCTGATTAATGCCCTCCTTGCCTGGCCCTCTCTTGGCAGGTTTGTTGTGGTGTCATATTCTTTCCATTTCTTAATAATGGATTTAATGGTGCTCCATGGGATGTTCAAAGTAGTGGTGTGGCAGACTCTGGGGCCTTTCAGAACAGGTGTATATATACTGAGATCATGTGACAGATCATGTGACACTTAAATAAAGTCCATCTGTGTGCAATCTAACTAATTATGTGACTTCTGAAGGTAATTGGTTGCACCATATCTTACTTAGGGGCTTCATTACAAAGGGGGTGAATACATATGCAGGCACCACTTTTCTGTTTTTTACTTTTTTTTTTAAACAAGTTATTTTTTTACATTTCACATCACCAATTTGGACTATTTTGTGTATGTCCTTACTTGAAATCCAAATAAAATGTAATTTAAATTACAGGTTGTAATGCAACAAAATAGGAAAAACGCCAAAGGGGATGAATACTTTTGCAAGGCACTGTAGCCATAGCAAGCAAGGGATAAGAACGTTGCCAGCCAGTATGGCAATGGAACATTTAGAATGAACAACTGAGTTATGTTCATATACAGGAAAAAAATGTATGAAATGAAATGTATGCATTCACTACTGTAAGTCGCTCTGGATAAGAGCGTCTGCTAAATGACTAAAATGTAAATGTAATATTACAGAACAAAAAGACTGAATGACTGGGTCAGTCTCTGGCAACCGAACCAATGGAATAAACGACCAGCCGGATTGGGTAGCAACCCTAGATTTGTGTCGGGACTATATCTTGTGGAAGGATGAAATAGTATGAATAAATTCAGCAAAATAACGTTTTTAATTAAAAATATGTCAATCATTATTTTAATATGTTGGTAACCCTTTATATAAAAGTGATAATGCCCGAGAAGCCGGTATTTGGAGGATATATTGGCACTGGTTTGCAGGCCTGAGAGGAAAACCCATGCCAATATATCCTCCAAACACCGGCTTCTCGGGTGTTATCACTTAAGTATACAATGGGTGGGTCTAATCCTGAACATTGATTGGTTAAAACCACATTCTAGCCGGTGCCAATTCCACAAATTACCACTGGCTAAAGCTATTATGTTGAAATTTACTCTGTTCTATCTGACTGCGCAATCCACTGTCGATCAGTTCAGCAACACAATTTATAAAGTTGATCTCCACTGTAAAAAGCATCTAGCCATTATCTCCCATTTCTTTTAGACTAGACGTTGGTTTTCAATAGCAGAGTTTTGTATAAACCTTGCTGTCTGTTGCTCTGACATTGGCAACATTGTTTCCATACTGAAATTCGATCTCCAGCTGTCCCATAGTGAAGAACATGTAGGGGTTGGGAGTCGGGACGAGAAATACAGGCAGGCAGCTTTTATCAGCCAGTCGAAATCACGAATCAGCATAGTTTTTATGGATATATACAACGAAATGCAGCTAGTTTGCAGTCTTCCCAGCTTCGGTTTGACGTGATTGGGTTAGCTGTGTTGTTCGCTAGCTCCTCTGAAGAACAGTGTCCTGATGAGAGCACATTTTCTATGCCATGTGAAATATCGCATCATTAGCTAATTGTTATGAATGCCTCCAAATAAATGTCACTAGAAATAAATGTCTCCAAATAACCATTGCAATAGAACATTTAGAACGAAACGTTTGGGTCACGTCCATAGTTATAGAACAAAAATACTTAACGACCAGCCTGGCTTGGGTAGCAACCCTAGATTTGTGTCGGGGATATATATATCTTGTGGAAGGATGAAATGGTATGAATAAATTCATCAAAATAACGTTTTTTTTAATGAAAATATGTCAATCATTATGTTAATATGTTGGTAACCCGTTGTATAAAAGTGATTAATGCCCTCGAAGGTGGTGTTTGGAGGATATATTGGCATGGTTTGCCAGCCCTTGTAAAAACCCATGTCAATAGATAACATATCTACTGCACCCCTACCAATTACAGTATCGAGCAATTTCTTAGGTACACAGCTAGAATATCTACTTTTAAAAGATGCACATGTCTCATACAGCATCTTTCATTGAAGGTGGTCAAGGGTGAACCAAAGTTGTGACATTAGGCAACCTGCTGCTGTATTGGGTAGCCTACAAATAAATATCCAATGTGTTCTCTGCTCCTCGCCCCTGCCTGATTCCGTCTAAACCGGTGGGCTAACCTCAACACACTGTCCTTAGTGACGGTGTAAGATACTGCTGTTGAATATGAGCTTCGGAAGGCACAGAAAAGTGCAATATAAACAGGTTTAGATCCACAGTTATCAAACGTTATCAATGAATGCATTCGTGAAGATTCTTGGTGGTCGCAAGAGGAACGGGTTTGCTCTACATACTGTAGTGTAGACGTCGCCAACCTCGTATCATGCCAATTTAAGGAACTGCGGTACGCAAAATATCGAATTATTCATGTTGCATTCAAAGCTTGCACACAATATGCCATGGACAATATGAGCATAGATGTTTTGAAATCTGCCATATATAAATGCGCTAGGCCTATTCACAGTGCTCGTTGACACGGATTGAATTGTAAAACATGATTGGTTGGGTGGGCTATTACCGGATAGGTCTACATTAGAGAGCTATCTCAGAACTGTTTTTTTTATTTGTTCACTTGGCTCAGGTTGCTAGGCTCAGGCTGGCATATGAATAGAACTGGCATCATCAAAGCAGATACATTCTTACCGTAGAGATGTAGGAAATGTGATCTCGCAGCGTCTTGAGGAATTATATGGTTTATTGGCTGAGAAAAAAACTGTGTTTTTATTCGCTGGTGTTAATGAGATGTGGATATGAAAATGAGGACTATCTTCCATGCCGCAAAGCTCTTAGGAAAAGATTAATCTTGCTGCCCGGCCGATGATGCCGTAGTATAAAAGTCGCTATGAGCGAAGTAGACCTGGTCCGTCCCACGGGGCGCATAGGCTACATGAATCTGCATCAGGCAGGTCGGAGTGAGCATCACTGCAAAGCGGCGCATCATCTACATCCCTCAATTCGTAATGATGATAGCTGCTGGACGTTCCATGATAATCATTTTCTCTATGATTCTGTGTTTTTCCTGTAAACACGCCTACGTATTGAAATTAAATTAAAGTGATATCGCACAAGTAGGCTACTATCATACGTGTAATAGGCCTAATATATATATATATAATAAAAAGGCACGTGGTACATGAAGTGAAGAGAATTAAAGTCAGATGATTTTCTGGTAGCCTAAATATGTCGTTTTTGTTTTATGTTTAGGCCTTTCTAAGCTATTTATCCTACAATGACCAATTCCTGAACATAAGCTACACACTTAATTATTAGCCTACACCGTTTTATTTAAAGGTTGAATAACGTTGTTATCTTGTTCGAGAATCATACAATAACTACGGTAGGCTATCAGCAGAGCCATCTGCTGGTAAGAGAGAGCAAACAGCCTACAACACACACACAAACAATGGATAGCCAACAGTGTCTCAGGGCCTAGGGAGGTGAATAGTGATGGGAATTCCGTCTCTTTTCAGTGAGCCGGCTCGTTCGGCTCAACTCACCAAAAAGATCCGGCTCTTTTGGCTCCCAAACGGATCTTTAAAAAAATATGTTTTATATTTTTTCAAGTCAGTTTGCGATAGTTGGACTATGATTGGTATTAAAACAATTATTATTAAATCATACTTAACCACAATGTATTTAAAAATGCATTGTTTTTTTTATGAAAAAGAACGCTATTAAACATTTGCATTTAAAGTATAACATTATAATGTATATCAACAAAGTGCATGTAAATCTAACCATTCAAAACGAATACAATCTGAACAGCATAATTGTAATGATCGTCAAAAGGAGTAGACCAAGGTGCAGCGTGGTGAGTGCTCATGATACATTTATTTTTACTCAGACCACTAAATCAAAACAATAAACAACGTCACGTTCCGCAGGCTTAACTGAGCTGTACAAAAACAAGATCCCACACGGAAGGAGGGAAAAAGGGCTGCCTAAGTATGATTCCTAATCATAGACAGCTGCATCTGATTAGGAACCATACTCGGCTCAACACAAAGAAATAGAAAACATAGAATGGAACATAGAAATACCAAAACCTAGATTGCCCACCCCATATCACACCCTGACCTAACCAAACTAGAGGAAATAAAACGTCTCTAAGGTCAGGGCGTGACAATAATAGAATATTGAACCATATTAAAAAAATAAAAACATTTTTGCAAAACTGCAGCATCCCACTTAAAACATTAAACTGGCCCCTCTTTTCTCTGTTCTTTATTGCCATGTTATAACCAGCAGCACACAGCAATGCTGACCATATTTTGCTTTTATGAGAGATTTGCATTCAGAAATGGAAGCTGCCTCACTTTCGAGGGGCTGATGCGGTTTCTTCTCTCAGTAATTATTTGTTCCATTTTCGAGAAGACCCTCTCAGAGGGAACGGATGTGGCCACTATGCAGAGTCTCCCTGTAATGACTTTAGTATGCCGTGGGTAGACAGAGGCCTTGTTCTTCCACTAGCTCAGAGGATCTGCAGGATCAGGAGGTCGTCCAGCGCCTCCACCAGCCCCACTACAGCAGGCCCGACTGGCCACCCCTCCTTCACCCAGTCCCAGCGGAATTCGGCTCGCGCTCCCGAGGGAGTATGATGGGACGGCTGCCGGATGCAAGGGGTTCCTCCTCCAACTTGAGCTCTACCTGGCGACCGTCCACCCGGCTCCTTCGGGACGTGAGAGCGTGTCCGCCCTCGTCTCCTGCCTCTGAGGCAAAGCCCTGGAGTGGGCCAACGCCGTATGGAGTGAAGGAGACGTGGCGTTGGACCATTACGCAGAGTTCACCCGCAGCTTTTGGCAGTTTTCGACCACCCGCCTGAGGGTCGAGCGGCGGGTGAACGTCTGTTCTAGAGGTCGACCGATTATGATTTTTCAACGCCGATACCGATTATTGGAGGGGCAAAAAGGCCGGTGCCGATTAATCGGCCGATTTGTATTTATTTATTTGTAATAATGACAATTACAACAATACTGAATGAACACTTATTTGAGCTTAATATAATACATCAATAAAATCAATTTAGCCTCAAATAAATAATGAAACATGATCAATTTGGTTGAAATAATGCAAAAACAAAGTGTTGGAGAAAAAAGTAAAAGTGCAATATGTGCCATGTAAGAAAGCTAACGTTTAAGTTCCTTGCTCAGAACATGAGAACATATGAAAGCTGGTGGTTCCTTTTAACATGAGTCTTCAATATTCCCAGGTAAGAAGTTTTAGGTTGTAGTTATTATAGGAATATTTCTCTCTATACGATTTGTATTTCATATACCTTTGACTATTGGATGTTCTTATAGGCACTTTGGTATTGCCAGTGTAACAGTATAGCTTCCGTCCCTCTTCCTCGCTCCTGCCTGGGCTCGAACCAGGAACACATCGACAACAGCCACCCTCGAAGCAGCGTTACCCATGCAGAGCAAGTGACGTTTGAAACGCTATTAGCGCACACCCCGCTAACTAGCTAGCCATTTCACATTGGTTACACCAGCCTAATCTCGGGAGTTGATAGGTTTGAAGTCATAAACAGCGCAATACTTGAAGCATTGCGAAGAGCTGCTGGCAAAACGCACGAAAGTGCTGTTTGAATGAATGCTTACGAGCCTGCTGGTGCCTACCATCGCTCAGTCAGACTGCTCTATCAAATCATAGACTTAATTATAACATAATAACACACAGAAATACGAGCCTTAGTTCATTAATATGGTTGAATCCGTAAACTATCACGTTAATTCATTCAGTGAAATACAGAACCGTTCAGAACCGGCATCCATAAGTCTAAATATTCCTGTTACATTGCACAACCTTAAATGTTATGTCATAATTACGTAAAATTCTGGCAAATTAGTTCGCAACGTGCCAGGCGACCCAAACTGTTGCATATACCCTGACTCTGAGTGCAATGAACGCAAGAGAAGTGACACAATTTCACCTGGTTAATATTGCCTGCTAACCTGGATTTCTTTTAGCTAAATATGCAGGTTTAAAAATATATACTTCTGTGTATTGATTTTTAGAAAGGCATTGATGTTTATGGTTAGGTACATTCGTGCAACGATTGTGCTTTTTTCGGAAATGGGCTTTTGTTAAATCATCCCGCGTTTGGCGAAGTCGGCTGTCTTTGTTAGGAAGAAATAGTCTTCACACAGTTCGCAACGAGCCAGGCGGCCCAAACTGCTGCATATACCCTGACTCTGTTGCAAGAGAAGTGACACATTTTCCCTAGTTAAAATAAATATGTTAGCAGAGAATATTAACTAAATATGCAGGTTTAAAAATATATACTTGTGTATTGATTTTAAGAAAGGCATTGATGTTTATGGTTATGGAGCAACGTGTACCTAAGCGATTATATGCAACGCAGGACAGGCTAGATAAACTAGTAATATCATCAACCAGGTGTAGTTAACTAGTGATTATGATTGATTGATTGTTTTTTATAAGATAAGTTTAATGCTAGCTAGCAACTTACCTTGGCTTCTTACTGCATTCACGTAACAGGCAGGCTCCTCGTGGACTGCAATATAAAGCAGGTGGTTAGAGCGTTAGACTAGTTAACCGTAAGGTTGC
This sequence comes from Salmo trutta, assembly GCF_901001165.1. Taxonomy (NCBI): domain Eukaryota; kingdom Metazoa; phylum Chordata; class Actinopteri; order Salmoniformes; family Salmonidae; genus Salmo; species Salmo trutta. Next base: position 35,593,170 of record NC_042974.1, read on the forward strand.
AAGATTGAATCCCCGAGCTGACAAGGTAAAAATCTGTCATTCTGCCCCTAAACAAGGCAGTTAGTTCCTAGGCCGTCATTGAAAATGAGAATGTGTTCTTAACTGACTTATAAAAATAAATCGTCCAAATCGGTGTCCAAAAATATCGATTTACGATTGTTATGAAAACTTGAAATCAGCCCTAATTAATCAGCCATTCCGATTAATCGGTCGACCTCTAGTCTGTTCCACCTGAGGCAGGGGACGAGGAGCGCACAGGATTTCGCTTTGGACTTCCGGACCCTGGCCGCCAGTGCGGGATGGAATGACAGGGCCCTGATCGATCACTACCAGTGCAGTCTGCGCGAGGACATCCGTCGGGAGTTGGCCTGCCGAGACACCACCCTCACGTTGGACCAGCTGGTGGACCTGTCCATCCGGCTGGACAACCTGCTGGCTACCCGCGGACGTCCGGATCGGGGCCTGTCAGTTCCATCCTCCAGCACCACCGCTCCGACACCCATGGAGCTGGGAGGTGCTGCACTTAGGGCGACCGGAGGAGGGGCCATTCCCTGCACCATCTGTGGCCGCAGAGGGCACACTGCTGGTCGGTGCTGGGGGGGTTCTTCAGGGAGTCGAGGCAGCAGGCAGGGTACTATCGTGTCACCCCAGGTGAGTCGGCACCAGCCTCACCCAGAGCCCCCTGTTGCTCACATGTATGTGTTCATTAAATTTCCTGAGTTTTCCCCGCATTCCCAGCATAAGGCGCTTGTAGATTCAGGCGCAGCTGGGAATTTTATTGACCGTTCATTTGCTCATAGTTTAGGGATCCCCCTTGCTCCTGTAGATACATTTGGCCCTCCACTTCACCTGCCTCCTCGAGTTTCTTTTTTGTGAAGAAGAAGGATGGAGGTTTACGCCCGTGTATTGACTATCGGGGTATCAATCAGATCACAGGGAGGTACAGCTACCCGCTGCCTCTCATTGCCAGTGTGATCGAGTCAATGCACGGGGCGCGCTTCTTCACAAAATTGGGTCTCATGGGCACTTAGAACTGGGTGCGTATCCGGGAGGGGGACGAGGGGAAGACGGCATTTAGTACCACCTCAGGGCACTATGAGTGCCTCATCATGCCGTACGGGTTGATGAATGCTCCATCAGTCTTCCAGGCCTTTGTTGATGAGATTTTCCGGGACCTGCGCGGGCAGGGTGTAGTGGTGTATATCGACGACATTCTGATATACTCCGCTACATGCGCTGAGCATGTGTCCCTGGTGCGCAGGGTGCTTGGTCGACTGTTGGAGCATGACCTGTACGTCAAGGCTGAGAAATGTCTGTGCTTCCAACAGTCCGTCTCCTTTCTAGGGTACCGCATTTCCACTTCAGGGGTGGAGATGGAGAGTGACCGCATTTCAGCCGTGCGTAATTGGCCGACTCCCACCACGGTAAAGGAAGTGCAGCGGTTTCTAGGGTTTGCCAACTACTACCGGAGGTTTATCCGGGGTTTTGGTCAGGTTGCGGCTCCCATTACCTCACTGCTGAAGGGGGGACTGGTGCGACTGCAGTAGTCGGCTGAGGCGGACAGGGCTTTTGGTCACTTGAAGGCTCTGTTTACCTCGGCTCCCATGCTGGCTCATCCGGATCCCTCTTTGGCGTTCATAGTGGAGGTGGACGCGTCCGAGGCTGGGATAGGAGTCGTGCTCTCTCAGCGCTCGGGCACGCCACCAAAGCTCCGCCCCTGTGCTTTCTTTCCAAAGAAGCTCAGCCCTGCGGAGCCAAACTATGATGTGGGGGACCGGGAGCTGTTGGCTGTTGTCAAGGCTCTGAAGGCGTGGAGACATTGGCCTAGGGGTCTAAACACCCTTTCCTCATCTGGACTGACCACCGCAATCTGGAGTACATCCGGGCGACGAGGAGACTGAACCCTCGCCAAGCAAGGTGGGCCATGTTCTTTACCCGTTTTGTTTTGACAATGAGGTTCAGTCTCCCAGGTTCCCAGAACGCTAAGGCAGACGCACTGTCCTGGATGTATGACACAGAGGAGTGGTCCATAGATCCATGGACATCGAGCGGGCGTTACGCACAGAGCCCACTCCCCCTCAGTGTCCAGCTGGGCGCCTGTATGTTCCGTCTGCGACCGTCTAATCTACTGGGCCCACACGTCAACCTCCTCTGGTCATCCTGGCATCGGTCGGACGGTGCGTTGCCTTAGTGGGAAGTACTGGTGGTCCACCTTGGCCAAGGACGTGAGGGTTTATGTTTCCTCCTGCTCGGTGTGCACCCAGTGCAAGGCTCCCAGGCACCTGCCCAGAGGGAAGTTACAACCCCTACCCGTTCCACAACGGTCGTGGTTGCACCTGTCGGTGGACTTCCTGACGGATCTTCCTCCCTCACAGGGCAACACCACAATCCTGGTCGTTGTGGATCGGTTTTCTAAGTCCTGCCGTCTCCTCCCTTTGCCCGGTCTCCCTACGGCCCTACAGACTGCGGAGGCCCTGTTCACTCACGTCTTCCGGCACTACGGGGTTCCTGAGGTCCCCAGTTCATGTACAGGGTCTGGAGAGCGTTCATGGAACGTCTGGGGGTCTCGGTCAGCCTCACCTCAGGTTTTCACCCCGTGAGTAATGTGCAGGTGGAGAGAGTAAACCAGGATGTGGGTAGGTTTCTGCGGTCATATTGCCAGTACCGGCCGGGGGAGTGGGCGGCGTTCATCCCCTGGGCAGAGATGGCCCAAAACTCACTCCGCCACTCCTCCACTAACCTCTCTCCCTTCCAGTGCATACTGGGGTATCAGCCGGTTCTGGCACCTTGGCATCAGAGCCAGATGAAAGCTCCTGCGGTGGATGAATGGTTTAAGCACTCGGAGGAGACCTGGGACGCCGCACATGTGCACCTGCAACGGGCCGTGAGGCGGCAGAAGGCGAGCAACTACCACCACCGCAGTGAGGCCCGGGACCGGGTCTGGCTCTCGACCCGAAACCTGCCCCCCTGCCGGAAGCTGGGTCCGCGGTTTGTGGGGCCATTCAAAGTCCTGAGGAGACTGAACGAGGTATGCTACAGGTTACAGCTTCCCCCAGGTTACCGTATTAATCCCTCGTTCCATGTGTCTCTCCTCAGGCCGGTGGTGGCTGATTCACTCCAGGAGTCTGAGGTGCGGGGGGTTCCTCCACATCAAGAGGGGCCCCGGCGTATGCTGTTCGAGCCATCCTGGACTCGAGGCGTCGGGCGAGGGGCCTTCAGTACCTCGTGGAGTGGGAGGGGTACGGTCCGGAGGAGAGATGCTGGGTGCCGGTGGAGGACGTCTTGGACCCTTCGTTGCTACGGGATTTCCACCGTTTGCACCCGTATCGCCCTGCGCCTCGTCCTCCTGGTCGTCCACGATGTCGGCTCGCTGCTGGAGCCGCGCATAAAGGGGGGGTACTGTCACGACTTCCGCCAAAGTCGGTCCCTCTCCTTGTTCGGGCGGTGTTCGGCGGTCGACGTCACCGGCCTTCTAGGAATCGCCGATCCACTTTTCATTTTCCATTTGTTTTGTCTTTGTCTTACACGCCTGGTTTCAATCCCCCAATTACTTGTTCATTATTACCCTCTGTTCCCCCATGTTTGTTTGAGTAATTGTTTGCATGTAAGACGGTCCGTTATGTGGGCTTGCTTTATTGTATTATACTTGTCTATTTTGAGTAAATTACGTTTATTTACTCATATCTGCTGTCCTGCTCCTCTACACAAGGTACACACAGAGCACATTACACACCTCCTCCACCACCTCCCATTCCTCTTGGGTCAGAGCATCAACAGGTGCATTGACAATGGCCAGGGTAGAGATAAATGGCATCCTTTGACTCAAGAAACCACTTCAACATATAAAATATTTAATTCCACCTTGTAGTGCAGTCTTGTTTAGGCCTCATCTCAGGCATCCCCATCTGGCGTTGTGTAGACTTTAGTTTTCAGCACCTACTGTGCTCCTGTGGAAGTATTCCACAGCTGCATTCACTTTGTCCACAGTGGGCTTCATCACCTTCAAAGCATCTCTTACAAATCAGGTTGATTGTGTGGGCAAGAAATGGATGATGGGTCCATTTAAACATTTTCATGGCTTTGGTTATGTTAGCTGCATTGTCGCTAACACAACAGACCACTTTTCCATCTACTTGCCATTCTCTGGCCACTCTCAACAGTTCCTCTGCCAAGTTCTCTGAGGTGTGTTTGTCACTGGACTCAAAGCAGTCCAGAAGACAGTTAGACATCGAAAAATCTTCAATGAAGTGACATATAACCGACATGTAAGAAGTGGTTACTCTTGATGACCAGCAGTCAGTGGTAAGACAAACTGCAGTAGCCTTTTGGACTCTTTCCCGCACTGAAGCCTTTGTGCTCTCGTACAGTTGTGGAATAAGTGATTTTGAAAGGGTTTTCCTGCTTGGAATTATGTACATTGGATTTAGACTATTGCCATAATTTCTAAAACCTCTGTCCTCCACGATTTTGTTTTGGCAAATTCTACACTGTGCTCAATCATTGTCTACATTATGAAAATGCATCCAAATGCTGCTTCCGACTCATTTTCCAGCTGTTGTTTTCACAGCTGTCCTTCCTCTCTCTCCTCGGCTGCTAAGTGTGTGACTGAGTGAGTTGGCTCGGCCCTCCCTCATGCATCTTTGGTTCATTGGTTGACACTGCGTTTCTGATTGACAGGAACAACAGGTGAGGCTGTTAGTCTGAGCAGACAATCAGAACGAATGTGTATGCGCTTGAGCATTTAGGGCTGTATTATTTTATTTATTTTTTCGTTCTTTGAATTAGTTAATTCTATTCATTTCAATCTTTTGATTATTCATATCTTATTTTTTAAATAATTTTATAAATAGATTCGGCTCTTCTGATATGCGAGCCGGATCCCAATGTTTACCTACAGGAGCCGGCTCTTAGAGCCAACTCGTTCGCAAACGACCCATCACTAGAGATGATACCTACTGTCGGTCGGCAGCACAGGTTGCAAGATGATTTCCAATTGGTGCCGGATTTATTGAATAACGGGTTAGTGAGCTATCATTGGCGACAGCATTCATGTGCTCAAGACCAAGGAGAAATGAAGAAAAAAAGGAGCAAAATACATTGGCCCAAACTTGACATGGCTAACGTAGCAACACACAGCAGCACACACATTTACATTCTCCTTCTTCTCATTCTCCTTCTTCTCTCCTCAAACCAACCGATTCAAATACCCTCTGTGTCAGGAAGCTCACTCTATTCTTGCCATATGTAAACAGGTTGCGTCAGGTAAGTAGATTTTAGGGCAGTGTTAATTTTGTCAACAAAAATAGCACAGTTGGGATCAAGTCACTATTATTCGAGTAACAAACAAGTCTCAAGTCATAAGGTCCAAGTCTCAAGACAAGTCCCAAGTAGAACGGGTCGAGTGAAGTTCACATCGTGCATTTAAAGAGCAAGTCGAGTCGAGACAAGTTTTTAGGTTAAGACTCAAGTCAAGTAAAACAATTAATCTATACAGACAATGACTTGTTCAATTTACAAATCTGTGTCTATTTATTGAGACTACCAATCAGCCCTTATGTTAATCTCAACAACAAAATCCAAATGCAAACTTCATAAGTAAATTATAAATTTCAAGCAATTTTGACATACCAAAAGATGCTAGTAATTGTTGCTTGTTGCCCCATTGCATGTGACCTAGCAAAGTAAACGGTTAATATTCTTGATCACCAAACACTTTTTGTAGCTGCACAATCATTTACGGCAATCCTCTCTCCCTGCAATTTGAGTGTGGCCTGCAACCGATTTTATAGCTGTACGGCAAATCAGCAATCTGTTTGATGGCTCAGTAGTTTCCAAACTTTTTAACCCGCAACCCCAAAAGAGTAGTGGTTCAAAGCATCGAAACTCGCGCACGCATGCAATTTCTGCGCAAATAAATGGTGACGCATTTTCAAAACGCAAGATGCAGAAAGAAACAGTGTTTTACACCTGAATTTTGAGCTGAAAAGTAATTAATATTAGCATTCAATATCAACTAGGGATATCATGTCACACTGTCACTTCTCTGTAGTCCAGAGCAAGCAGAATCATAGGCCTGCCTACCTGTATGCACAGCCTGGTCTCATAGACTAGACGTCTATGAGTATGATACTGTATGTTACATTTGGTATGGTTACATAAGACAGAAGGTAACTTAATGCAAAAATGAAATAATGCGAATGTCTAGCAACCGAAAGGTTGCTTGTTCAAATCTGATCATGGACAACTTGAGCATTTTAACTAATTAGAAACTTTTCAATTAATTACTTATTTTTAGCTACTTTGCATTTAGCATGTTAGCTAAGCCTAACCTTAATCCTTTTAGCTAACCCTAACCCTAAACCTGACCTTAACCCTTTAACCATAACTCTTAACCCTAACCTTAACTTGAACCCCTAGCCTAGCTAACATTAGCCAGCTAGCTAATGTAAGTCTTAGCCACTTAGTCACCTGGCTAACATTATCCTACATTTTTAAAATTCATAACGTATCACACGCATTGTAATTCGTAACATAATATACGAATGGATGATGGACTTCCACAAATGAATATAAATCATATGAAAAGTAACATATCATACTAAATAGACTGCCCTCGGATTTACGCACAGAATAATATGAAATGCTCTGAGATCAGTTTGTATATATACTTCAGTGGTGGTACTGCATGTCTAAAGATAGCTGTAACATTGCACTACCTTCAATAATTATGGGATGAAGACATAACATATGAATTAATTACGATATGTGTGAGGAATAAAAAAGCTACAGACTGTTCATGCTTTCCATCCAATCCTGCAACCTCCACTGCAGACTATGTAACCATACCAAAATTTGAGTGTTCCGGATTTACTTTTACTGTTACGTGTAGTTTATTTATAACCCACCCAAACTATGTCTATCTGAAATATGAAAATTATAAATGTTGTGGCAAAGATGCGTCCATAGCAGATTTCTAAACAGTACTTTATATGTATAATATTAAGGTTCCGGTAGGTACACTACTCTGTTTTTGCCAGGCAATACAGGAGAAAATTAAACAAGGGCTTTCTGGTCACAAATATGGATGTGTGTGCCACCTTTGTGGCCAATGCTGATGACTGGTCATTAATCAACAGTGAAGACATGCAACTTTTTGGTTCTGAAGCACAGATTATATATTTTTTTAAACAATATTCTGGTGCAATGCCGTAGGCCTGTGTTAATGACCAGATAGAATAAGAAAATGTATAAATATAAAATACAAATGGAAGGCTAAAGTGCCTTCAGAAAATATTTCTCAAAAACAGGTTATAGGCTACTTGTGCACCACCAAGTCAGAACAGTAGGCAAAATTAAGAGGTGAAAATAGACCAAATTATTAGGGTGAGGCACATGGGTTACCAACAGCTTACTACACAACATTCACTTAGTATTACTTTCTTTGCTACAGTATACATATCTCCCTGGCATATTACATAATTTATACAGCAGCATACAGGCATTTTTGGACTCACCTTGTTGTGCTGTGTTCACTTGAACAGGAAGGTGGCGCGGTGGGCCTTCAAAGGCAAATTTTGTCATTAAACTTTGTCATCAAAGTCTGGCATTCTCTGGATTTATGGTGCTTTCAAGACAACTGGGAACTCAGGGGAAAAAAAGGTTGAATCATGATGATGTCAGTGATCTTCAGGTCATAGCTCTAGAAAGAGGCCAGAGGTCATTTGGATGAAAGTTCAAAACTTATTTTCCCAGTCGTAGCTCGTTTTCTCTGAAGATCCCAGTTGTCTTGAACTCACTAAAGTCAGATTTTGCAGTTGACAGTTGTTTTGAGCAAGGCACAAATCATGCTTCATTGACAGCATGGCCAATGTTGAATGTTTATAATTTTAAACTAGGAAAAGAGACCCTTAAGGCCAGGCACCATAGGCTAATATTGTAATTTACCAGTTGAAAGTATACATAAATAAAATATATTATTGTATTATTATAAGTTTTATTTATTTAAAATATGCAAATGACGCAAACCCTCCTTAAATATGAGCTAATTTCCATATGACTAGAATCTGTTTTTCAACACATTGCTTCAAGGCAGAATTGTTTATATATTTTTTTATTGTGACAAGACACTCAATGGTTAGACTTTTACAGATTATTTTATCAAAATATTGTAATTTCATGGAATTATTTAAACACTATTGACATGTATGACGGATGCATATTGTGCATATATTTACACATAAAATTACGCTTAAAATGAAAACGACACAAGATATAAAAAAAGCCTCTGTAAAAGTATGACAATAAGACCTAAGAACCTGTGTGTTGAATAATGTGAATGTACATCAAAGTCCTTTGAAGACTGAGAAAAATAAATTGCCGCACGGGGAATATGTCATTTTGAGAAAATTGCCGATAAAGATAAGCTAATGCAATTAAAATGTACTTTCCACAAATATGACAATTTATGTCACATTAATTCAGCTGTTATTCATATATCTCTTCTAAACTGACAAATAAATTAAATATACCTTTTACAAATACATTTGCACGTTTAATACATTTGTTTCAAGCAATAGAGCATTTGCTTTGAATACTGGTCTGTTGGGCAAATGTGCAGTTTTGGGCAAATTCTCATATCACTTTGCTCAATTTGTCACATACAAGGACTTTGATTAAATCCAATAAGCATTCAAGTTTATATGGTTTGGAGTTCGAAAATGTGAATAGAAATAATGATAAGATCAGAATACTCACTTGCCTAATAATTGTGCACGCAGTGTAGAAATGACAGGGCAATTACATTGACTGTTTGTGGACTAGCTAATGATATGCTCCGGAAAACAAGCATTTGAATGATGTATGATTCAACATGGGAGTTTTAAAAATATTGGTTAAAGTCCTATATGAAACATGCTATCAAGAACGACATTTATGGTAGGTGTGGTTGACAGAGTTGGGATAAAATTATACAAAAAGTATTTACATACATTATTGACGATTTATTTGTACATTTTATGAAAGTATGGAAGTTATAGTTGCAAAATATTCCAAAATCTGAAAATTGACAAATGGAAGCAAAATCCAAATTTTTGAAGATATGTGATTTGACGTAGTGTCCCCATGAGTGACAGAACATTGAGCCAATCACAGCGCAACGCTCTGTCACGTCCTGGCCAGTATAAGGGTTAATTGTTATTGTAGTTTGGTCAGGACGTGGCATAGGGTATTTGTTTTATGTGGTTCGGGGTGGTGTGTTTGTTGAAGGGCGTTTGATTTATTATTTCCGGGTTTTGGTTTATGTTCTATGTTTAGGTATTTCTATGTTTAGTCGAGTGAGTGTATTTCTATGTTAGGTTAATGGGGGGGTTGGGACTCTCAATTGGAGGCAGGTGCTTCCTCGTTGCCTCTGATTGAGAGTCCTATATATGGGTAATTGTTTGGTGTAGGTTTTGTGGGAGATTGTTTCTTGTCTAGCATGTGTGAGCCTGAGAAGACTGTTTCGTTGATCATGAGTTCGTTTTGTTATTTTGGTGTTCATTTTGAGTTAATAAAAGTTCAAGATGAGCAACGACAACCGTGACACGCTCAGTATTTTCTGCTGACTTGCCCCACCACAGAAAGCCAGAGCTAGGCTGAAACAGCTGCATTTTGAAGCTGTCTTACTCAAGAAAACAAAAGAAAGAGACCATTTTTGTATGCAGTTTTATTAACTCAATTATATTTTTTACATTGTTTGCAAACTGATATGTGACATGTATTATTGCCAAAATAGCATGCAAAACAGGAAAGCCCCCCAAAAATGTGGGCCTCAAAAGCCCCACCCGCCTTGAATGACAGGTAGCCACTGGCTAGAAAGGATATGGCTGAGACATGATGTTGCCAAATCACAATCTGCTCAGACGAGTAGAAAACTGAGTTTGCATAATCAATGCAACATGTAATCAACTAAACATTAGTTTATACACACGTTGCAAAACACCAAACACAATGTTTTCAGTGTGGGGCATAACGTGTAGCCTACACATTTTAAGTTAATAGCAACGTGAAAGAGTTTGTATGTAGGGAAATGGAGCTGTACAGTCACATGATGGTTGTTTTATGATAAAAACATTTATTACACACGTGCACATACACTTTATTTACATAGGCTACGTATCACAGGCAGACCCGGTGTGGTGAGAACTCGATCAGTTGGAATAAGGCGATTTAAGCACTTATTTCAAAGTGTGCTCCATAATCCACGGACCAGTGGGCAGAGCTAGGCATCTTGGACTGGGGCACGTTTTCATACAAAGAAAAAAACTCGATGGGTCCGAGTTACGATGGGTCCGCCGTGATTCTGTGTAGCCTAATTATGCTAATATATTTCAGACCACTGTATTGCTGTTCATTTCTTCTTTGACTTAATTAGTAAAATATCTTTGGGTAGTAAACATGGAAACAACGAGTCCCAGACAGTTCGCAATAGAACATACCAAAGGGGGGCATCGTTTACTAGGCTAAATCAATTATTGGGATCATCTGGTTACCACCAGTGTTTGGAATATATTGATTGAGTTGACAAAACAGTCCAGGGACCCCTTTTCACTCAGACATATATTTGTCAAAGGTCCACAGTAGTATTTCTAAGTAGCAGCCATATCAGCCAGGGAAACTACAGTGAGGGAAAAAATTTGATCCCTTGCTGATTTTGTACGTTTGCCCACTGACAAAGAAAAGATCAGTCTATAATTTTAATGGTAGGTTTATTTGAACAGTGAGAGACAGAATAACAACAAAAACATCCAGAAAAACGCATGTCAAAAATGTTATAAATTGATTTGCATTTTAATGAGGGAAATAAGTATTTGACCCCTCTGCAAAACATGACTTAGTACTTGGTGGCAAAACCCTTGTTGGCAATCACAGAGGTCAGACGTTTCTTGTAGTTGGCCACCAGGTTTGCGCACATCTCAGGAGGGATTTTGTCCCACTCCTCTTTGCAACTCAATTTATAACATTTTTGACATGTGTTTTTCTGGATTTTTTTGTTGTTATTCTGTCTCTCACAGTTCAAATAAACTTACCATTAAAATTATACATGGATCCTTTCTTTGTTGGTGGGCAAACGTACAAAATCAGCAGGGGATCAAATAATTTTTCCCCCCACTGTAATTGTTCTCACTTTGATAGACCATTCAGATTTTTCTGCCTGACTTTGTCGGTCTTGAATTGTTAGGATTTTCTTATCATCAAACAAAACAACTTATTTTTGCTCAAATAGATATCATTTAATTGTTTTCTTTTAAAAGAAGGGCCTGGCTGAGAATAGAACATTCCATTTTCTGCCTGAGTGTGGCGCTATTTACCGCAATTTTCTGGATTATCTTGTGACCAGAACAAAACGATTTATGTTAATAAACTAGATTGAAATAAATGGTGTTTCTTTATTAAAAAGATGGGCCTGGCTGACATGGGTGTTTCTCCACCTTACTTTCATTGTGGTTATCCATGGTTGTTTGTTATTTAACAGGTAACAAGAAAGGAAAACAAAATAATTGAATAAATGGTATTTCTTTGAAAAGTAGGACATTGAATGCTACCTGAATTGTAGGCCTACAGTATCACAGCCAGGTCAAACAAGTGTGTGTGCGTTAGTCAGATTATCCAGTGTCCACGGCAACACTATTGATTATTCTCTACTCCCAGTGCATTTGGTGTACTATGTTCTTAGCCATGCTCTCACTAACCATTCTTTTTTTAAATCTTTCGCTGTCTCTCCTTCCGGGGGGCCCGAGGCTCTTGGACCATGACTGAGGACACCCTGGCCTGACACCTGGACGTACCTGGCCCAATCCCACCTGGGCCCCCTCTACCTGCCTGCTACTTTAAAGTCCATAGTTAACCTATACAGCTCTGGATCCATTGTCTTACCGATTGTTACTACTACAACAACTTGTGTCAATTATTTTCTCTTTTATAGAATACCCTTTATTACTACAGACTCAAAGGTGTGTGACCATTAACTTTGGCTGCATATCCATTGTCCTTCTCCCAAAGGGTGGCTAGAGCTAGTTTTCCATCAAATTGGTGACAGATTTTCATGCGAATATTCTAATATCTGCATAAAAACAATATGCGCACTTCAGAGTTTCCTTTAGGAACATTTGCCGCCGGACAACGTGAACATGAAGATTTTAATTTACTGGACATTTGAGAAATTTACCAGACATCTATATGCATTCAGATCCAACCTGTTGCAAAAAGCGGCATCAATAAACAAGGGATATTGGCCAAATGAGCCACATTTACATTTCCAAACAGCCTATAACAACTTACAAAAACAGTATTCATTGGGTTTCGATGTGTAGAATATGCAAACTTTTTATAGTCTTTTTTTGGGGGGGGGGGGTTAGGCTACTTTCCAAAAACAATAATTGTTCATCTCACGGTTCAGCTGTCGGAGATTTGAGCACTAAATGCATCAGGGCATTGCATAAATAGGCAAAAGGCTTAGGTGTCCACTTTATGATATACAGTGCCTTCGGAAAGTATTCAGACAATTTTGACTTTTTCCACTTTGTTACGTTACAGCCTTATTCTAAAATTGATTCAATATTTTTTTCCCCTCAGCAATCTACACACAAAAGCCCATAATGACAAAGTGAAAACTCTTTTTTTGTTGTTGCTAATTTAGATATTTTTTGAAACAGAAATACCTTATTTACAGAAATATTCAGACCCTTTGCTACGAGACTCGAAATTGAGCTCAGATGCATCCTGTTTCCATTAAGCATCCTTGAGATGTTTCTACAACTTGATTGGAGTTCACCTGTGGTAAATTCAATTGATTGGACATGATTTGGAAAGGTACACACCTCTATATAAGGTCCCACAGTTGACAGTGCATGTCAGAGCAAAAATCAAGCCATAAGGTTGAAGGAATTGTCCATAGAGCTCCAAGACAGGACTGTGTTAAGGCACAGATCTGGGGAAGGGTACCAAAAAATGTCTGCTGCATTGAAGGTCCCCAAGAGCACAGTGGCCTCCATTTTTGAATGGAAGATGTTTGGAACCACCAAGACTCTTCCTAGAGCTGGCCGCCCGACCAAACTGAGCAATCGGAGAAGGGCCTTGGTCAGGGAGGTGACCTAGAACCAGATGGTCACTCTGACAGAGCTCTAGAGTTCCTCTGTGGAGATGGGAGAACCTTCCAGATGGACAACCATCACTGCAGCACTCCACCAATTAGGCCTTTATGGTAGAGTTGCCAGGGGGAAACCACTCCTCGGTAAAAGGCACATGCCAGCACACTTGGAGTTTGCAAAAAGGCACCTAAAGACTCTCAGACCATGAGAAACAAGATTCTCTGGTCTGATGAACCCAAGATTGAACTCTTTGGCCTGAATGCCAAGCGTCACGTCTGGAGGAAACCTGGCACCATCCCTACGGTGAAACATGGTGGTGGCAGCAGCATGCTGTGGGGATGTTTGTCAGAGGCAGGGACTGGGAGGCTAGTCAGGATCGAGGCAAAGATGAACAGACCAAAGTACAGCGAGATCCTTGATGAAAACCTGCTCCAGTGCGCTCAGAACCTCAGACTGGGGGAGAAGGTTCACCTTCCAAATGACCCTAAGCACACAGCCAAAACAACGCAGGAGTGTCTTTGGGGAAAGTCTCTGAATGTCCTTGAGTGGCCCAGCCAGAGCCCGGACCTGAACCCAATCGAAAATCTCTGGAGAGACCTGAAAATAGCTATTTAGCAACGTTCCCCATCCAACCTGACAGAGCTTGAGAGGACCTGCAGAGAAGAATGGGAAAAACTCCAAGTACAGGTGTGCCAAGCTTGTAGCGCAATACCCACTAGGTATCCCCCAATCCCTTTCCAAGAAAACTCAAGGCTGTAATCGCTGCGAAAGGTACTTCAACAAAGTACTGAATAAAGGGTCTCAATACTTATGTAAATGTAATGTTTTCATTTGTTATTGTTTATAAATTTGCTAACATTTCTAAAAAACTGTTTTTGCTTTTTCGTTATGGGTTATTATGTGTAGATTGATGAGGGGGAAAAAAATATTGAATACATTTTTGAATAAGGCTGTAACATAACAAAATGTGGAAAAGATCAAGGGGTCTGAATACTTTCCGAATGCACTGTAAGTGGTCACATTATCATGGAACAACTTGGGAGAATGATGATCTGCAACCGACAGCGCATTCAGTATCAGAAGTAAGAATACAGCCAGACTGGCTTGCTACTGTGGCTTTCTAGACCTTATAAACTGTCGAGTAGATTCACATTGAATGAAACATTCAAATCACAGGGATTTTGTGCCGTTATTGAAATTACATTTTCACTGCAGACTAGAATAGAATTTTGTACTTGCTTGAAAACAACAATGAAATTATTAATTAATTAGGCTAGTCTAGGTAGGATCATTTTATTGTCCCTAAACAAGATCAATAGGGGAGCTTTTTAAGCGGTGTGTCATGTCTTCGCTGTTATTTAATGCGAAATGATGCACCTGGCCTCTCCACTGCCTATCATCTATTCCAAAATAAGTGGTTTTGTTGTGATCACAAGGAAATCCTACCAATTCAGGTAAAGAGCACCAGTCAGGCAGAAAAATCTTAATGTTCTATCATAAAGTGAGAACAATTAGTTTCCCTTGCTGGTATGCTGCTACTTAGAAATACTATAACAGTAAATGAATAGATGACATTCACTGCTATAAACCTGTCTCCAATATAACCGCATAGTTTACACAGACCCACCGTGGACCTTTAACAAATAAATATCTGTGTGAAAAGGCATCCCGTGGTCTGTTTGTCAACTCACTCAATGTATTCCAATATATTGGCATAACTAGCATACACAGAACCAGGGTGGACCCATTGTAAAATTAGAGGCTTTTCTTCATATTAAAACGTGTCCCAGTCCATCATGCCTAGCTCTGCCCACTGGGGCGTGGCTTACGGAGCACTCTTTGAAATAAGCTCTCCTATGGCCTTATTCCAAGGGATCGAGTTATATCACCACACCGGCACCAGGATAAATTAACTAAGAGAGCAGTTGAAGTCGGCAGGGTGCAACATTTCCTGGGGTCCTTCCAATGGAATTATATTGAATTCTGCTTATATAATCAAGCTATACCACAATAAACATAACGTTTAAATGCAGAGAATCCGAGATCATTAAGAGATTTTGATCTCTGCTGCTCTGTATCAGCACAATGGACAGTGCCCTACAGCTAGGCCATTTTGGTGATGAATATAAGCTACAAGATAGATAGGCTGTTTGTAATAGGTGAATTGACCTATGTGAATCCAGCCATACACACAGCTGTCTTATCAAAATAATAGGACCTGCGAGTAAATGCTGAAAGTCATAGCTTAGTTATTCATGCATGCAACCAAAAATACTGAACAGCAGTTTGGCTTAGAATACCGACACAACAGCGAATGCAAACAAATGTGAACAGAACAAAACAGTGATGCGAAATATCAAATCGTTAAAGAACTGACCTACGCCTTGACCTCTTTCTCCCCTCTCTCCAGAAGAAATCATGCCACTGGTGATGTCTGGCTGCCCGACAACCAGCCTGCTTGATCCCATCCTCTCCTCCCTTTTCCATACCATCTCTGGAGACCTCCTATTATGAAAAAGAATTCAACAACGCCAGTAATGTTTTCAATTAGACTTTTGCTTTCAAAGGCACCTCAAACATGAACATGTAAGAATGAACTATAGCCATTGAATTCTACCATTACAGGGAATTAAACCACAGCATTGTTAAACCACAGCATTGTTGAATACTCATTTCTGATTGGCAAGAAGGGCATTCTCGAATGGACATTACAACCAGATAATGGATAACGGGACAGTTGGAAAAGATATCGGGACACTGAAAGCTAAACCAACAACTAAACAAACAGAAATTGGATACATTGTAAATGCAGGTCCAAAGAGGAAAACACGTAGCTTGCATTGATTTGCTTTTTGCAGAGGTATATGTTCTTGGCGCATCTGATGGCCTAACGTGGAGAGTGATGAACATTAATTTCTACGGTCCCCTCCGCCGCTACGGCTGTGAAATCTTCCCACGTGGTTCTATTTTGACCAGCTGTTTTCAGCAACTGATAGTGTTTTATATAGGTTGTCATGTTGGCAGGTTTGCTAGCAACGAACTATTTAGCTAGCTTCTAGCATCTTGTTTGAAATGCAATGTGATCTCCTCGTAATTATCAGTCAGTGTTGACGAGTGTCCTGACAAGGCGGCAAACATTTCTAGCTATGCCAGGTAAAATCAGGCATTATCAGCTCATTGTTATGGATGTATCCAAATGAATGTCAATAGAAAACAGTAACTATTCTGGCTGCAGATTTAGTAGTAGCTAGCTGGCTAGTTAGCAGCAAGCAAGGGATAAGAACTTTGCCAGCGAGCAATGCAACTGAACACAAAGAACGAACGAGTGGGTCGCGTCTGTAACAAATCGGCTTTTGGAGCATCTGTCACATAAACGATGTCATTTATTTTAGGACTAATAGATTATTTCTGAGGCACTCACAACCCAATCACACGCTTTATAGCAGTGACCGGCTTCATCTTAATTGTCACCGCAAGGTTAGGCTTTTTGATTATTTGCAGCGTTTTTTGTTTCATTACATGAGGTAGGGTAGTCAGTTTATTTCTGTTATTTTCTTTGCATTCATTTTCTGAGTTGCCTCAGATTTTTTTTATTTTACCTTACATTGATTTGAGGTTTTATTATGCTATCCGATGTTCATGTTCCTTGTTGTTTTCCAAACATTAAAATGCACCAAACCTCTTCGTTCATGTGATGCCATTCACTTGAATATGAGAACTGATGCAACTCTTTGTCAATTTATGTAATGTTCACAAACACTGTATTGGCTTCTGCTGTGTATTTTCCAAACATTAAAATCACCAAATTGCCTCATTCTTGTGATGCCATTCACTTGTGCAACTTCTGACAGGCTAATAGTATCTTAAACACGCCTATGTTATTGCATTTTTCCCAACAGGTGTAGGTTTACAACACAAGCATGCTACATACATTTCCCACCCCCCATGTTATTTCGGAAATACTCCCAACCATTATATGTCAGGCTAAGAATGAAGGTGGCGCCCTGACTATATGTTAAATTGCAGGTATCTTTGGATGATTGTAAAGCCCTATATCTAAGATACTCGGGATATGGTCGACCGTCAATTTTTGTCCATGGGAAAATGTTGTTATATTGCTATATAAGTAGGTTATATTGCATGCTAATGAAATGCATGCACTTGGTGGCAAAACCCTTGTTGGCAATCACAGAGGTCAGACGTTTCTTGTAGTTGGCCACCAGGTTTGCACACATCTCAGGAGGGATTTTGTCCCACTCCTCTTTGCAGATCTTCACCAAGTCATTAAGGTTTCGAGGCTGACGTTTGGCAACTCGAAACTTTAGCTCCCTCCACAGATTTTCTATGGGATTAAGGTCTGGAGACTGGCTAGGCCACTCCAGGACCTTAATGTGCTTCTTCTTGAGCCACTCCTTTGTTGCCTTGGCCGTGTGTTTTGGGTCATTGTCATGCTGGAATACCCATCCATGACCCATTTTCAATGCCCTGGCTGAGGGAAGGAGGTTCTCACCCAAGATTTGACAGTACATGGCCCCATCCATCGTCCCTTTGATGCGATGAAGTTGTCCTGTTGTTGTCTGCTAAGTTGTCCCCTTAGCAGAAAAACACCCCCAAAGCATGTTTCCACCTCCATGGTTGACGGTGGGGATGATGTTCTTGGGGTCATAGGCAGCATTCCTTCTCCTCCAAACACGGCGAGTTGAGTTGATGCCAAAGAGCGCCATTTTGGTCTCATCTGACCACAACACTTTCACCCAGTTGTCCTCTGAATCATTCAGATGTTCATTGGCAAACTTCAGACGGGCATGTATATGCGCTTTCTTGAGCAGGGGGACCTTGCGGGCGCTGCAGGATTTCAGTCCTTCACGGCGTAGTGTGTTACCAATTGTTTTCTTGGTGACTATGGTCCCAGCTGCCTTGAGATAATTGACAAGATTCTCCCGTGTAGTTCTGGGCTGATTCCTCACCGTTCTCATGATCATTGCAACTCCACGAGGTGAGATCTTGCATGGAGCCCCAGGCCGAGGGAGATTGACAGTTCTTTTGTGTTCCATTTGTGAATAATCGCACCAACTGTTGTCACCTTCTCACCAAGCTGCTTGGCGATGGTCTTGTAGCCCATTCCAGCCTTGTGTAGGTCTACAATCTTGTCCCTGACATCCTTGGAGAGCTCTTTGGTCTTGGCCATGGTGGAGAGTTTGGAATCTGATTGATTGATTGCTTCTGTGGACAGGTGTCTTTTATACAGGTAACAAGCTGAGATTAGGAGCACTCCCTTTAAGAGTGTGCTCCTAATCTCAGCTCGTTACCTGTATAAAAGACACCTGGGAGCCAGAAATCTTTCTGATTGAGAGGGGGTCAAATACTTATTTCCCTCATTAAAATGCAAATCAATTTACACTAGGATCTACACTAGTACTACCTTGTCCAGTTGGAAAATAAGGGATTCCCACATAGCTAATGTTGTACCCGCCTGATGTGCCAGCCCATCAATAACGTGCATACCGCAAAATAGCTTATTGACAAGAGAAAGTCTAGCCTTTTCTGTGTCATCTACAATATCTGATAATGTTTTGACCTGAACTGGGATAGAATCTCATTACATTTTTTTTCTCTATGCTCGCTCTGTCACCAATTAAGTTTGTTATTTTTGTAAATATGTGTTTGATGTGATGATCACGTGAAAACTATGTTTTACCACTATTGACAACGTCCTGTACCATTTCAACAATGGTGTCAAACGTGTATTGCGCAGAACCAGATGCCTATTGTCTTAAACCCTAAATGAAGCCTAGAGCTGTCTTTAAAACAAAAACCTGCTGTTCCGTATTTATGACCCAGCTTTCTGGTCCCATCAGTGGTCAGCGTGACCTCGTTTTCATGCATCATTCATATCTTGAATTTGCTGCAATGACACCTGTCTTGCCACCAGTGTAATATTTTTACATGGCGATATGCTAGATAACCTATCAATTTGCATCTCTCCCATATTTTCTACTACGCAATCTATTGCTTGAGGTGCTTTGTTACTACTGACCCCCAATGCACAGGTCAGCTCCATCACTGTCTGCCTAGTGTTGTCACTGAACACACAACCATCCAAGGCCCCTACCTGTTTCTTCTGTGCTTTGTTGGGATTGCCAGTAAACTCTCTCATTGTTTAAATCATCCATTTTATCTGGCAATTCATTTTCCTTTCTCTTCTTACACTTAAGTTTATTTAAATTGCTCTCTTTTCCACGCTTAAGGTTTTTAATTTTTACTTGCAGCACCTCAACATTTCTCTCCAACTATAAATTAACCTGCTCTAATCTGTGATTCTCTCCTTTCTGCTCCGGGATTTTAGTTTGAAGTAAATCTATTTGAACATCTTTCCATTTACTGCGTTTGTTTGAATTTCGCAAGGTCTCTTGCACGCTCTAATATTTATTTGTAAGGGAGATAATGTTTCTTTGACTGTTGAAGCCCATGCTCCATTTCATTGCGTTGAATCTTTAGTCTAGAAATTTGTGCATCTAAATTCTCTTAGCTCTCTCTTGTTTGATGGTAAACTGTGAACTCCTTGTTTAACCCAATAACAATTTCATTTGCATTTCTTACACAATCTATTTTATCTGTATCGAGATAGGGAGTGGGAGGGCAAGCGCTAGCAGCCAATGTTTCTCCCGTGAACTCTGGCTGTTCAGAGTGGAAGTGTAAACACTTGATGCCTGAATGTTTCTTTGTCATTTGGACAAATTAACTTCTTGTCTGAGACTTGTTTGGCTATCGAAAATACTAGTTTACTTGCAACCTGGTCACTTAAATTGAAATTATTAGCTAAAATGTCATACATTAGACTAGTGGTCGACGCAGGAGAAGATCTCAGAGGAATTGTCAGAATTTCAATCATTACTCCGTTTGTTAATGATTCTAATGCAAATTTGGGCGATCTGCTACCACAACTTAATTCTACATTTGCACCTAACTGCACGCATCATTTATATTGTTGCTCCCACTCACCTGTAGTTATCTTTTTAAATGATATTGCAGTCATGTTTGCAGTCCTCTTAGTCAGTTCTTCCTCTTGCGTTAGCAGTGTGGAAAGGGACAGACAAAAAGCGTATGAGGGAGTTTTCCTGGGAGTGGTGTATCCAGGGAGAACTAATCTTGAGAAATGCCATTTGTGGTCTTATTGGAAATATTTAGCAGGACCATAAACAATGTCACCAAATAAGTGTATAGTAATCCTTACTGAAGTAGTAATTACTCAGAATTGCTAAATATAAAATGTGTTAGTTCATTTTATCACGTACAACCATAAAATAGCCATTTACAGCATGACAATGAACAATGGTCCATATACCCTTAAACCAAATACACCATATATTTAGTTAATTATGAAAAACACTTTGTGTAGCATTATCTGCCAAAGTAACACCCCCTTAAAGTGCCAATCAGCAGTTGAAACAAAACAAAGTGGTCTCCCGACACTATTTCCCCAATACAGTGGCAATGTCTGTATTTCGCCAAATAACTCAAAATTGATGTTGAGCTCTGTGCTCATTAAACGCTAGCCTTTCAAATATCAGAAATTACACATTACTGTTGTAACTCTGAGGAGGCCCCATTGTTTCCCTATGGGGAAATTCTACACAGACATGCATGTCTATTTCGCCAAATATCTCACAATGTGTATATTTAGATTTTTTTCAAGTCAGACACCATTTTAATCAGGAGAATCTCCTCTTTGTAATGATGTAAGTCTGGGCAGTGAGCTCGGTTGTCATCAAATGCTAGCCCCAAAATACTTTTTGCCCTTGAAATCCTGAGCTCCGCTCATTGTTTTCCTATGGAGAGGCATGCCGGTCTATTTCGCCAAATATCTCACAATTTGTGTGTTTAAATTTTTTCAAGTCGGACACCATTTTAATCAGAAGAATCTCCCCTTTGTAATTATGTAAGTCTGGGTAGCGAGCATGGTTGTCCTCGATCACTAGAAAATAAATAGTCGAGTTTTCATTTTTTTCCCAACTTCCTCATTACGCAGACATAAGCACCGTTGACACCATCGAGGTGCGGATGTTTACTTTCTACACAAGTTTTGTTTTTCTTCAGTTTCGCCCTAAGAACAGATTGTAGTGGTAAAATTAAAAGGGCTACGTTTTTTTGTGCCATTTAGGCAAAATGGAATTCTAAGCATCACGCCAGTCAGAAGAGGCTCAGCAAAGGTTAGTTTCAATTCATTTGCTATGGCCTCCCGCTAGTGTTCCAGCTCAGCCTACGTTATTTTGCTGTTTTTCAGCCTATTGTCCAGCCTACTAAGAGTGAAGCAGCTTCAACTGTAAACTTTCCCCCGCCCCTATAAATCCAAATAAAATATTACAGGCGGAGGGGTATCACGTTATTCACTTAGCCTAACTACACAACGATGAGAACCTTTCCCCCGCTTTTTATGGAAACCCAAGAGTCATACCTAACCTCCCAGTGGCTTTCCATAACCCCCCTACACACACACACAACAGCCAGCCCTAGCCCTGTCTATTGTCCTAACACAGCGCAGAAGAGACACATTTATTTTGCCCTCAACCTGTCATTCAATTATAACTTATTTGCTATTTATATATAGGGACATAAAACAAAAACTGAGGGGGCTAAAGTTGGATGCAAAAAGCCACTGGGGCTATTACATTTACGTCATTTAGCAGACGCTCTTATCCAGAGCGACTTACAAATTGTTGCATTCACCTTATGATATCCAGTGGAACAACCACTTTACAATAGTACATTTAGATTTTTTTTGGCGAAGGTGGGTGGGTTAGAAGGATTACTTTATCCTATCCCAGGTATTCCTTAAAGAGGTGGGGTTTCAGGTGTCTCCGGAAGGTGGTGATTGACTCCGCTGTCCTGGCGTCGTGAGGGAGGTTGTTCCACCATTGGGGTGCCAGAGCAGCAAACAGTTTTGACTGGGCTGAGCGGGAACTGCTTCCGCAGAGATAGGGAGGCGAGCAGGCCAGAGATATTACACTGGATCTTTCTTGAATAAGTTCCTCCATTTCTTTTTGTTTTTCCTCTAACTTATTCTGTGCTTCTATGGTACAGTTTTTATTGCTATCTAACTGTACTGTTAGTCCTTCAATTTCCTTTGTTAATATGGACTCTTTTGATCTAAATTGCTTTTGTTTTATAGATGAATACTGAATTATAATTATAAAGACACATTTAAAAGTTTCCCATACAATAAGGGGATCTGCTGTACCTATGTTATTGTCACGGGTGTCGTAGGGTGTAGACCAAAACGCAGTGGGAAAATGTATACTCAGGAAAACACAAACAATGTATACAAAAACAAACGAACTAGACAGTCTCGTCAGGCACACAGCAAAACAAGAAACAATCTCCCACAAAATCCCATGACAAACACATTCCTATTTATAGGACCTTCAATCAGAGGCAACGATAGACAGCTGCCTCCAACTGAAGGCCCCAACACCAATTAGCTAAACATAGAAATACAAATGACTAGACTGAACATAGAAATAAACTAACATAGAACAATAACCAAAACCCTGGACTAATAAATCAAATACCCCTCTATATACACAACCACCCCGAACCATATAAACCAAATACCCCCTCTACATGAACACATACACAAACACACCCTGAACCACATAAAACAAATACCCCCTGCCACGTCCTGACCAAACTATAAGAACAAATAATCCCTTTACTGGTCAGGACATGACAGTTATGTCTGAAAAAGTAAGTTATAAATTCTTCTGTCCTAGTTCTAAACAATTTATCATCTCGTAGGCTTTGATAAAATTTCCAATATCCTCGCCCACGTGGAAATTCTGTAAGAGTAAAATATATGCCAATTATGTGATGATCCGACCGCATTCTGTCCCGTCAACACTTTTTAAACTTTTGGTGGCAGAGAGAATGGCATAAGAAAGTAGTCAAGACGACTAGCTTGATTAAGCCTCCGCCATGTATATCTCACTAGGTCAGGGTATTTAAATCTCCATATATTCACTAATTCCAATATATCCATGACATTCATGATTTCCTTAAGTGTCTGAGGGTGATAGTTTGTAGTGTGATTTCCTTTCCAGTCCATAGAGGTATTTAAGACCGTATTAAAATCTCCCACCATAATAATAGAGTCTAGTGTTGCTTGTAGAGTTGATCAATTCTTTATATATTTTCAAAGAAGCTTGGATCATCATTATTTGGACCGTATAGGTTAATAAGCCATATCTGTTTTTTGTCCAATAACATATTTAAAATAATCCATCTACCTTGATGATCTGTTTGGACAATTTGCACATTTGGATCAAAATGACTGGTAATTAAAACCATCACCCCTTTTGAATTTCTGAGTGTCTATATAGCTGTACCATGATATTTGCATTGCTACTAAGTAAACCTCCAACTGATCCCCACTATTCCACCCGCTAAAAGCCCTCCTTATCCCGAGTTGGGTTGTCATCCCAATGCCCGGCAGACCACCCCCGATCCCCCATATCCCATAGCCCTGAAAAGACTGGGATCCATCCTTCGAAAAGAGCATACAGTGCCATTTACAGAACAGAAGAAGATCAACCGCCAAATGCATTTCCATCGCCCTCACCTGGATTTCTATTGTGTATATATAGCAATCAAAAAATATACAGTTGAAGTCGGAAGTTTACATACACCTCAGCGAAATACATTTAAACTCAGCTTTTCACAAGGAAAAAGTTTTAATCCAAGTAAAAATTCCCTTTCTTAGGTCAGTTAGGATCACCACTTTATTTTAAGAATGTGAAATGTCAGAATAATAGCAGAGAGAATGATTTATTTCATATTTTATTTCTTTCATCACATTCCCAGTGGGTCAGAAGTTTACATACTAAATTAGTATTTGGTAGCATTGCCTTTAAATTGTTTAACTTTGGTCAAACGTTTCAGGTAGCCTTCCACAAGCTTCCCACAATAAGTTGGGTGAATTATGGCCCATTCCTCCTGATAGAGCTGGTGTAACTGAGTCGGGTTTGTAGGCCTCCTTGCTCGACACACCTTTTCAGTTCTGCCCACAAATGTTCTATAGGGTTGAGGTCAGGGCTTTGTGATGGCCACTCCAATACCTTGACTTTGTTGTCCTTAAGCCATTTTGCCACAACTTTGGATGTATGCTTGGGGTGATTGTCAATTTGGAACACCCATTTGCAACCAAGCTTTAACTTCCTGACTGATGTCTTGAGATGTTGCTTCAATATATCCACATCATTTTATTTCCTTATGATGCCATCTATTTTGTGAAGTGCACCAGTCCCTCCTGCAGCAAAGCACCCCCACAACATGATGCTGCCACCCCCGTGCTTCACGATTGGGATGGTGTTCTTCGGCTTGTAAGCCTTCCCATTTTTCCTCCAAACATAACGATGGTCATTATGGCCAAACAGTTCTATTTTTGTTTCATCAGACCCGAGGATATTTCTCCAAAAAGTACGATCTTTGTCCCCATGTGCAGTTGCAAACCGTAGTCTGGCTTTTTTATGGCGGGTTTGGAGCAGTGGCTTCTTCCTTGCTGAGAGGCCTTTCAGGTTATGTCGATATAGGACTCGTTTTACTGTGGCTATAGATACTTTTGTACCTGTTTCCTCCAGCATCTTCACAAGGTCCTTTGCTGTTGTTCTGGGATTGATTTGCACTTTTCGCACCAAAGTACGTCCATCTCTAGGAGACAGAACGCGTCTCCTTCCTGAGCGGTATGATGGCTGCGTGGTCCCATGGTGTTTATACTTGCGTACTATTGTTTGTACAGAGGAACGTGGTACCTTCAGACGTTTGGAAATTGCTCCCAAGAATGAACCAGACTTGTGGAGGTCTACGATTTTTTTTTCGGGGTCGTAGCTGATTTATTTTTATTTTCTCATGATGTCAAGCAAAGAGGCACTGAGTCTGAAGGTAGGCCTTGAAATACATCCACATGTACACCTCCAATTGACTCATATGATTTCAATTAGCCTATCAGAAGCTTCTAAAGCCATGACATCATTTTCTGGAATTTTCCAAGCTGTTTAAAGGCACAGTCAACTTAGTGTGTGTAATCTTCTGACCCACTGGAATTGTGATAGAGTGAAATGTGTCTGTAAACAATTGTTGGAAAAATGACTTGTTTATTGTTAAAACGAGAGGCTGCCTGGATCTTTAATTTAAAGACACTTGCTCCCTTCGGTCTCAACAGACTTTGATCTGAAGCCATTCTTGTGATTATTGTGATTTTGCCATTGTAATTGTTTGTTAGATACTTTTTAGACTACAAATGCTATGATCATGTTATCCATTTGTTTGTCTTTTTGTATGTTTCTTGTATACCATTTTTTTAATATTTCAGTTAACCAATGATATTAGGCCATACTTGGCCATGATTACAAACACCTGTATGTCTCTTGACACTATATATGACTCATCTCCCAGTGTTTGTGATGATACCCTGATGAAGACAGCTTAGCTGTCGAAACGTTGGTTATTAAAATTTTTTTTTGCATCTGAGCTCTTAGAGTGTGCGGCTTTCCTTTATTTTCTAAGGAAAAATGACTTGTGTCATGCACAAAGTAGATGTCCTAACCGACTTGCCAAAACTATAGTTTGTTAACAAGAAATTTGTGGAGTGGTTGAAAATCAAGTTTTAATGACTCCAACCTAAGTGTATGTAAACTTCCGACTTCAACTATATCACTTAACTGCATTTTGTGTTGACTTGGGTTATCTTTGTGTAATATTTCAATTTGTTTGATGATCTGAAACATTTTAGTGTGACAAATGTGCAAAAAAATAAGAAATCAGGAAGGGGGCAAATACTTTTTCACAGCACTGTATACATATTGTTTTAAATCCTGTTTCTTAATTTCCATAATTAGCTATTCATATTTGTAGTAATGTAGGCAATTTATGCAAAGGATTTTATCTCTCACCAGTCTCGCCATTACCAAAATTACATTATTGCAAGCAATTATTATATCAGCAAACAATTCTTGGGAATCATCCTATATTGTCCCTAGCATCTTTTACTCCTTTGCAATAGTTGTGGGATACGCACATACACGCTCAACCCTTTCACCCCACACAACCATAGGCTCATAATTCTCAACAGTTGCACCATCCCAGAGTCCAACTCAAAAAAGGTCTTGATTTACGAATGCATATACAGTTGCAGCTATATGAGAAAGCCTGCAAGACTGTGCAAAAAAAAGGGTATAAATGGAAAGATTTTATTAATCATTGTCACATCCTAGATGACGGAGGTCAAATGTACACCTTTTCCATGAAACACCCACAACACAGTCCCCCGTATTGACCATACGCCCAAGTATCTCCATGCAGTCAGAATTTTGATTTTGTTCCACCAGGGTCACAATAATATACCCCCTCTCTGAATGTCCGAGTGTGACCCCCTCCCCATGGGTTACTGCAGCTAGTGTTGCCAGCACTGCCACTGCCTGGGTCGGGGCACCCCACCAGAATCCCCACCGGCTAGGTACAAGGTCGTCAAGGTTCTCATTAGCAGCTTTGAGAATTTCCTTGTGTAGTACGCTGTCCCTTTAGGGGGCTTTGGCTTTGCAGGACCAACCCTGCCAAGCAGGCTCAGAATCTTGAGGGGGCAGTGCTGCTGTAGGTCTCTGACCGCATTTTGGCTGCATACAGACCGCTTACAGCAGGCCCATAAAACAGTTAGGGACTTCTCCTTAGTATCTGGGTCATTCAGGTGGGTGTCTAAGGTATAGGGTTGTGGACCGTTCCATCAATATAGGATCATAAATAAATAAATTAGATATGATTTATTTTTAAAATGTAGTTCCCCGTGATAGGATCCACAATAAATAAATCAAATGTATAATTTATTTGAAACACTGTTCCACCATGATAGGACAATAAATAAATAAATAAATAAACAAGACGTATAATTCATTATAAAAAGGAAATCCATCATCTGAACAACATTGAAAGCACTCTCACACCCCCGCTCACAGCAATACATTGGTTCTGGGATATGCAACCATTTCCTTTCTCACTCAACGCCACACGTTCCCAAACATAACAAAAAAAACACACACTGCACCATCCACACATACTGTGCCTTCTGTTTACTGAGTTTTAATCTTCACCATGTTGAATTAGTGCTTGAGTTCCAATTAGTTATATTTGAAGATATATAGAAAAGCTATATTTTGTATTGTATTATTATAATCCATAACCGGGCTAGAATTGTGTTTCATTATTTTCCACGTCTATAAGAACGTTGTAATTTTTTAAATAGCCATGGAGTAGTCTTTGTGTCTCTGAACAACTGGTTATCAATATATAGTTTATCGACGACGAGAGCTACTCGTTTCCCTTTTAATCTATTTTCCTTGAAAATTGGATACAGAACTTTACGCCGTTCTGAAATTTCCTTCGGGAACTGGTCATTCATGCAAGTCTTTTACCCAGGCTTTTAACCATTATTTGATCTTTAAATGAAGCAAATTTGACAACGATTGGGCGTTCATTCCTCTGCCCTCTCTGTCCGAAGCGGTGTACACGTTCGAGTTGGATTTTGTCGATAGCTTCACGTGGAATCTGCAGCGCTGTAAGAAGGAACTCTTTAACTACGGACTCAGGAACTTTTCCTTCTTTCTCTTGGATACCTGTAAGTACCAGATACTTTCTCATGGATCTAGTCTGTATGTCAAGTAAGGCTTCTCTTAGAACGGTGTTCTCCTTTTTAAGTTCATTCACTTTGGTTTCAATCTTATTGACTGTCACTTTTAGCTTGCTTGTTTCCTTCTCCAATGTCGCAGCTTTTTCATCGCTCATCTCGAGGCTTGCCTTCAACTCTTTTATATCCTTACTGACTAATTGAAGTATACCTAGTTTGTCATTTGTCATCATTTGTCATTTGTCATCACTGTAGTATCCAAGATGGCGTAGCAGTTCAGACGTCCTGTCGTGTCCCGTGTATATATATATATATATATATATATATATATTTACATATTTTTTCTTCACTTATCTTTTTACATTTTTTTTTATTTCTAAATACTCAACCTCAAAGCACTCTCCTGCAACCCGCCTCATCAATTAAAAAAAAAAAATAGTATTATTTACCTCATCTGAATTCCACGACAGAAGCTAGCCAGAGGTTAGCCATTTTTCACTGGCTAACGTTGAAGTTCAGCTAGCTACGGTTAGCTGTCCTCAGCTATCCATTAGCTCGAAAAGCTATCGCCAGTTTTTGTATAGCGCGACTCAGACCAGAGCATATCGGACCTATTCTCTCTCCTTTCCTCGATTTCTACCGCAGGCTCTGGACATTTACACCTGGATCTTGCAGCTAACTAGCTGCTACCTGAGTGACTATTGGCAACGTCGGTCACGGAATTTAACACACACTATTACGGAGCTTGCTAGCTAGCCAGCTGAAGAGTTCCGTCAGCCACTCGTGGGCTATTCCTGAGCTAGCCAGCTGAAGTGTCTCCTGGCCTACAACTGTCCTATCCTGACCCGTTTTACTGCCGATGCGGAGCCCCATTGGGTCTTCACGACTGGATCACCGACGTTATCTACCCGAGGGAGTTGTACAACTGGCCCCTCCGTCGCGACGTAACCTGATCGCCCATCTGCGGCCAGCTAATCGTTAGCTGTCTTTTCGGCTGCGATCTGAATAGGTCTGTCGGACACTTTTCTTGGGCCACTATAACTATTTTGCCAACTTGGACAGGTCCCCCCTTCCACACGGAACCCCACTAACCCACAGACGGAAACGCACGAGGCGGCTAAAAACAGACCTCCCTCCCATCTTCCACCAGCTTGCTACCTATGGCCCGGCTAGCTGTCTGAATCTCACTGGACCCTCTGATCACTCGGCTAAGCATGCCTCTCCTTAATGTCAATATGCCTTGTCCATTGCTGTTCTGGTTAGTGTTTATTGGCTTATTTCACTGTAGAGCCTCTAGCCCTGCTCATTATACCTTATCCAACCTCTCAGTTCCTCCACCCACACATGCTATGACATCTTCTGGTTTCAATGATGTTTCTAGAGACAATATCTCTCTCATAATCACTAAATGCCTAGGTTTACCTCCTCTGTACTCACATCCCACCATACCTTTGTCTGTACATTATACCTTGAAGCTATTTTATCGCCCCCAGATACCTGCTCCTTTTTCTCTCTATTCTGGACGTCACAGACGACCAATTCTTATAGCTTTTAGCCGTACCCTCATACTTATTCTTCTCTGCTCCGCTGGGGATGTAGAGGTGAATCCAGGCCCTGCAGTGCCTGGCTCCACTTCTACTCCCCAGGCGCTCTCTTTTGATGACTTCTGTAACCGTAATAGCCTTGGTTTCATGCATGTTAACATTAGAAGCCTCCTCCCATGCTTAACACCCCAGCCATTCTACAATCCAAGCTTGATGCCCTCAATCTCACACAAATTATTAATGAACCCACCAGGTACAACCCCAAAGCCGCAAACACTGGCACCCTCATAGATATCATCCTAACCAATGTGCCCTCTAATTACACCTCTGCTGTTTTCAACCAAGATCTCAGCGATCACTGCCTCATTGCCTGCACCCGTAATGGGTCAGCGGTCAAACGACCTCCACTCATCACTGTCAAACGCTCCCTGAAACATTTCAACGAGCAAGCCTTTCTAATCGACCTGGCCCTGGTATCCTGGAAGGATATTGACCTCATCCCGTCAGTAGAGGATGCCTGGTTATTTTTTAAAAATGCCTTCCTCTCCATCTTAAATAAGCATGCCCCTTTCAAGAAATTTAGAACCAGGAACAGATATAGCCCTTGGTTCTCCCCAGACCTGACTGCCCTTAACCAACACAAAAATATCCTGTGGCGTTCTGCATTAGCATCGAACTGCCCCCGCGATATGCAACTTTTTAGGGAAGTTAGAAACCAATACACACAGGCAGTTAGAAACGCCAAGGCTAGCTTTTTCAAACAGAAATTTGCTTCGTGCAACTCCAACTCTAAAAAGTTCTGGGACATTGTAAAGTCCATGGAGAATAAGAACACCTCCTCCCAACTGCCCACTGCACTGAGGATAGGAAACTCTGTCACCACCGATAAGCCCACTATAATTGAGAATTTCAATAAGCATTTTTCTACGGCTGGCCATGCTTTCCACCTAACTACCCCTACTGCATTCAACAGCACTGCACCCCCCACAGCTACTCGCCCAAGCCTCCCCCATTTCTCCTTCTCCCAAATCCATTCAGCTGATGTTCTGAAAGAGCTGCAAAATCTGGACCCCTACAAATCAGCTGGGCTTGACAATCTGGACCCTTTCTTTCTAAAATTATCTGCCGAAATTATTGCAACCCCTATTACTAGCCTGTTCAACCTCTCTTTCGTGTCGTCTGAGATTCCCATAGATTGGAAAGCAGCTGCTGTCATCCCCCTCTTCAAAGGAGGTGACACTCTTGACCCAAATTGCTACAGACCTATATCCATCCTACCCTGCCTTTCTAAGGTCTTCGAAAGCCAAGTCAACAAACAGATTACCGACTATTTTGAATCCCACCGCACCCTCTCCGCTATGCAATCTGGTTTCAGAGCTGGTCATGGGTGCACCTCAGCCACGCTCAAGGTCCTAAACGACATCGTAACCGCCATCGATAAGAAACATTACTGTGCTGCCGTATTCATTGACCTGGCCAAAGCTTTTGACTCTGTTAATCACCACATCCTCATCGGCAGACTTAGTAGCCTTGGTTTCTCAAACGATTGCGTCGCCTGGTTCACCAACTACTTCTCTGACAGAGTTCAGTGTGTCAAATCGGAGGGCCTACTGTCTGGACCTCTGGCAGTCTCTATGGGGGTACCACAGGGTTCAATTCTTGGGCCAACTCTTTTCTCTGTATACATAAATGATGTCGCTCTTGCTGCTGGTGAATCTCTGATCCACCTCTACGCAGACGACACCATTTTGTATACTTCTGGCCCTTCTTTGGACACTGTGTTAACAACCCTCCAGACGAGCTTCAATGCCATTCAACTCTCCTTCCGTGGTCTCCAACTGCTCCTAAACACAAGTAAAACTAAATGCATGCTCTTCAACCGATCGCTGCCTGCACCTGCCCGCCCATCCAGCATAACTTCTCTGGACGGTTCTAACTTAGAATTTGTGGACAACTACAAATACCTAGGTGTCTGGTTAGACTGTAAACTCTCCTTCCAGACTCACATCAATCATCTCCAATCCAAAGTGAAATCTAGAATTGGCTTCCTATTTCGCAACAAAGCATCCTTCACTCATGCTGCCAAACATACCCTCGTAAAACTGACCATCCTACCAATCCTCGACTTCGGCGATGTCATTTACAAAATAGCCTCCAATACCCTACTCAACAAGCTGGATGCAGTCTATCACAGTGCCATCCGTTTTGTCACCAAAGCCCCATATACAACCCACCACTGCGACCTGTATGCTCTCGTTGGCTGGCCTTCACTTCATAATCGTCGCCAAACACATTGGCTCCAGGTCATCTACAAGACCCTGCTAGGTAAAGTCCCCCCTTATCTCCGCTTACTGGTCACCATAGCAGCACCCACCTGTAGCACGCGCTCCAGCAGGTATATCTCTCTGGTCACCCCTAAAGCCAACTCCTCCTTTGGTCGTCTCTCCTTCCAGTTCTCAGCTGCCAATGACTGGAACGAACTACAAAAATCTCTAAAACTGGAAACACTTATCTCCCTCACTAGCTTTAAGCACCAGCTGTCAGAGCAGCTCACAGATCTCTGCACCTGTACATAGCCCATCTTTAATTGAGCCCAAACTACTACCTTTTCCCCTACTGTATTTATTTATTTTATTTATTTTGCTCCTTTGCACCATATTATTTATATTTTAACTTTTAACTTTCTTCAAACTACAAATCTACCATTCCAGTGTTTTTCTTGCCATACTTTATTTACTCTGCCACCATGGCATTTTTTTGCCTTTACCTCCATTATCTCACATCATTTGCTCACATTGTATATAGTCTTATTTTTTTCTACTGCATCATTGGTTGTATGTTGTTTTACTCCATGTGTAACTCTGTGTTTTTGTATGTTGTCGAACTGCTTTGCTTTATCTTGGCCAGGTCGCAATTGTAAATGAGAACTTGTTCTCAACTTGCCTACCTGGTTAAATAAAGGTGAAATAAAAAATAAATAAAAATTTATTGATTTTAAAAGATCGGTTTCGATGTTTACCATTCCTTGTGGTGAAAATATTAAATTGTCTGTGTCTGTAGAAGAGTCAAGTTTTCGTTTAGAAATTGGTTCCCCTGTCTTACTCTCCGTCATGTTTGGGTGTCGCTTGTTTTCGTAATATTTGTCGATACATTTCTCTAGTCTTAAGATTTGTTTTGTGTTATTATCCAGATTGAACGTTATCACCCACCAGATTGTGTAGTGCGAATATTTAGTCTAACTTGCCGATATTGAATATTACGCTTTTATCTTGAGGTGCTCTACATAACTACGTTCAGTCCGCCATTACCTGTCTCAGTCCCGCCCCTTCAAGTGGGCCAGGTGGCCCCGGTGCACAACTGAGCAAGAGGACAAGTATATTAAGAGTGTCTAGTTTGAGATACAGACGTCTCACAAGTCCTCAACTGGCAGCTTCATTAAACAGTACCCGCAAAACAGCAGTCTCAACGTCAACAGTGAAGAGGTGACTCCTGGATGCTGGCCTTCCAGGCAGAGTTGCAAAGAAAAAGCCATATCTCAGACTGGCCAATAAAAAGATGCGTTGAAGATGAGCAAAAGAACACAGACACTGGACAGAGGAACTCTGCCTAGAAGGCCAACATCCCGGAGTTGCCTCCTCACTGTTGACGTTGAGACTGGTGTTTTTACTATGAAGCTGCCAGTTGAGGATTTGTGAGGCGTCTGTTTCTCAAACTACTTGTCCTCTTGCTCAATTGTGCACCGGGACCTTCCACTTCTCTTTCTATTCTGGTTGTAGCCAGTTTGCGGTGTTCTGTGAAGGTATCAGTACACAGCGTTGTACGAGATCTTCAGTTTCTTGGCAATTTCTCGCATGGAATAGCCTTCATTTCTCAGACCAAGAATAGACAAGGGAGTTTCAGAAGAAAGTTATTTGTTTCTGCCCATTTTGAGCCTGTAATCAAACCCACAAATGCTGATGCTCCAGATACTCAACTAGTCTAAAGAAGGCCAGTTTTATTACTTCTTTAATCAGAACAACAATTTTCCGCTGTGCTAACATAATTGCAAAAGGGTTTTATAATGATCAATTATCCTTTTAAAAATTATAAACTTGGATTAGCTAACACAACGTGCCATTGGAACACAGGAGTGATGGCAGCTGATAATGGGCCTCTGTATGCCTATGTAGATATTCCATAAAAAACCTGCTGTTTCCAGCTACAATAGTCATTTACAACATGAACAATGTTTACACTGTATTTCTGATACATTTTATGTAATTTCATGGACAAAAAATGTGCTTTTCTTTCAAAAACAAGGACATCTCTAAGTAATCCCAAACTTTTGAACGGTAGTGTGTGTGTGTGTATGTATATATATTTACACCCAGTATCGTTCAAAATGTTGGGGTCACTTATAGATTTCCTACACATCCTGTGTTGTGTGCATATTATTTTACATGGTACTGCAGGAATGACTACCAATGGCATACCCATCTTTTTGTGAGAAATATAAATAGCGGTCACTTTAGATTAGGGACTGCAAAACTATTTTACTAATAATTAGTAAATAGTTTATAAATGTGTGAGTAATGATTAATAAACGGTTAACTACACAATTTATAAATGGTTTAATACATTCCCTTACAGTGAAGTGTTACCGAACAGGGTACAAAAATACATTTATTGGAAGAACTGTGCAGATGTTCTTTTTTAAGTGACCACATTTTCCAAAAACGAAATATCTGCTCTGATTAAGATTTAAAGATGTCTGCAGATAGAATGGGGTGTCATCTATGACATGACACCTTGACTTTGAAAACATATATTTTGGTTATTGAACTACAGTAAGTGAAGTGGATTTACATCCGGTAACAGAATTATGGTAACGGATTTACATCATGGGTCCCTTGTCCCTTGTCTGTACTACAGGAATGCATAATTATCGATCTGAATATGATCTCTTCATGGTGATGTATCCTGAAAAGGTACAAGAAGGTAAAAATATGCCATATCCTCCTTTGCATATTTGCGTATTATTCTACACACTGGCTATTCTAATGAGCTCAGCCCCCAAACAAGACCACATTTAGTTGGTCCGGACCAAATAGGAACCAATCATAGACGTCTGTTACAAAAGTTTGGACATCACAGTAGAGCACTGTAGATTACAGTAGAATAGAGTTCAGTACACTACAGTACAAAATATACAGTATAATCCTGTTCTAGATTGATATATAGCCCTATATATAGATGTCCTACCTTACCTCTTTCAGGTAATGCAGTCAATGCAGTATTAGCCTTATATTTAGTGAATTAATGATGGGTTATGCATAATAATCTGCTAATTTATAGCCTCTGATTCTTGCGCAATACGCACTCGTCCCATGCAGGAAAAGATAGACTAGAATAGATTGCATGACATACATTTTTTTACAAATTCTTATACCAATAGACTATTCGAGGAGGTACGCAAGCTCTTGTTTGCTGAATGTTAAATACAGCAGCCAATCGCCTCATGGGTAGTTTGAAAGCAGAGCGAATGCGCTAGGCTAGCAGTTATTTATTCAGACCCATAACTGTTCGTGAAGAGAAGTGAAAGCCTTCTGCATCTAATTCTAGTCCTATATTATTCAAGGATATCATTAGAATGATGAAGATAAGGACAACTTATTTAATTTAAGTTGTTGATATTGAGAAAGGAATGAAGCAACAATAGAGAGATAAAGAGGAGGTAGGCTAATAATATTAGGGGAACTATTATGAAAGGTATATATGCGTCAGCCTACTAATTATACAAATAGGCCGTAATATATTTAAAAATTAAAATCTAATTCGCTAGCCTATTCTTGTACATTTGTAGGCTGCATGTGCTGCACCAGAATCACATGTTCTCTCCCTACTTTATTATTGTTTGAACGATGTGCGTGAAGACCACTCCATCTAATATAGTATAATACAGTACAGTAATATAGTTCACACTCAAAAAGATTAGTCTACTGGAGCTTGTTTAATTTATTTACACAAGAGAGCATATATTGTAGCTACAGTGGTTCCTCCTTTAAAAGTTGAGTTTACACCGCAGGACTTAGGAGGTACCCAGCTTCACGACTTCATTGCTCCAGACCACCACACGGGGGAGTTAGAGCACTCATTATGCGTTTGGGTCCCAAGGTTTTAAATGAACAATCATATCAAGTGGTTCCAATGGCGAATTTGATGGGAGCCACTGGTGACTTTCTTCAGCAAAGATGGCTGACAAAACATTACGGGGGAATCAAATGTAAGTAGTTATAACGTCATAACGAGTCAAGCAAAAAATGTACAATTGAGAGGGATATGCTAGTTAATGTAGGGACAAACGATTGTGCATATTCTTTTGTTATAAAGTTAATTCACGAAAATCGCTATTTAGCATGTTTTTTTCTCAGTCATATCCAATACCAGGTGTATCAAACGCCATTCTGTGAATGATGCTGTGTCTGCATGTATGTATTACAATTATACACTTCAACAGTGTTTACCACTCCTGCTCCTGGGACATCAATTATTACACATTGTAACTACGCAATAGACTAGAAACATGATTTAAGTAAAGGCTGATATGTAATTCATATACACAGAATAAAAACAGTACATCCTGCCAGCACGCCCACAAGCGTGCTGAATGACGCGTGGAAGAGAGCGAGGAATGAGATGGGAGTAACAAACCAGGCTATTTGCTATGAGACGAGCATAATAATGTAATGAAACGAGCAGGGAGCAGGTTTCAAACCCTCAACATTCTATCCCGAAGTCCAGCGGGCTATTGATTGTGCCCAAATATATTAATTGGGGTTGGGGCCGATTGTGGCTAAAAACACTTTTTCAATTGGAATCTTTAACATTTTGAAAGGGGAAAAAGTATTATTATTAGTTTTTCACAAGCGTAGCAGCATGGGGTATTAGGTGAACAATAGACTATTCAACCTTTACTAAAGAATTGTCTAGTAGCTGAGCTAGGTGTGAACCCCCCAACTTGAGTTAGGTGTGAACCCCCCCCAAAATTGCAACAAATCATTTGTATCTGTCTTTCCACATCTACCTACAGTACACACGGTTAATGTTCAGATTTGTGTATGTGTATATATATATATATATATATATTATTATTATATACACAGTTGAAGTTGGAAGTTTACATAGTGTACACCTTAGCCAAATAAATTTAAACTCAGTTTTTCACAATTCCTGACATTTAATCCTAGTAAAAATTCCCTGTCTCAGGTTAGTTAGGATCACCACTTAATTTTAAGAATGTGAAATGTCTAATAGTAGAGAGAATGATTTATTTCAGGTTTTATTTCTTTCATCACATTCCCAGTGGGTCAGAAGTTTACATACACTCAATTCGTTTTAGGTAGCACTGCCTTTACATTTTTTACTTGTGTCAAACGTTTCGGGTAGCCTTCAACAAGCGTCCCAGTTGGGTGAATTTTGGCCCATTCTTCCTGACAGAGCTGGTGTAAGTGAGTCTGGTTTGTAGGCCTCCTTGCTCGCACACACTTTTTCAGTTCTGCCCACAAATCTTCTATAGGATTGAGGTCAGGGCTTTGTGATGGCCACTCCAATACCTTGACTTTGTTGTCCTTAAGCCATTTTGCCACAACTCTGGAAGTATGCTTGGGGTCATTGTCCATTTGGAAGACCCATTTGCGACAAGCTTTAACTTCCTGACTGATGTCTTGAGATGTTGCTTCAATATATCCACATAATTTCCCTTTCTCATGATGCCATCTATTTTGTGAAGTGCACCAGTTCCTCCTGCAGCAAAGCACCCCCACAACATGATGCTGCCACCCCTGTACTTCATGGTTGGGATGGTGTTCTTCGGCTTGCAAGCCTCCCCCTTTTTCCTCCAAACATAACGATGGTCGTTATGGCCAAAAAGTTATATTTTTGTTTCATCAGACCAGAGAACATTTCTCCAAAAAGTACGATCTTTGTCGCCATGTGCAGTTGCAAACCGTAGTCTGGTTATTTTATTGCTGGTTTTGGAGCAGTGGCTTCTTCTTTGCTGAGTGGCCTTTCAGGTTATGTCGATATAGGACTCGTTTTACTGTGGATATTGATACTTTTGTACCTGTTTCCTCCAGCATCTTCATAAGGTCCTTTGCTGTTGTTCTGGGATTGATTTGCACTTTTCGCACCAAAGTATGTTCATCTCTAGGAGACAGAACGCGTCTCCTTTCTGAGCGGTATGATGGCTGCGTGGTCCCATGGTGTTTATACTTGCGTACTATTGTTTGTACAGATGAACGTGGTACCTTCAGGCGTTTGGAAATTGCTCCCAAGGATGAACCAGACTAATATATATGTTGGTCATGGCTCCTGAGTGGCGCATTGGTCTAAGTCACTGCATCTTGGTGTAAGAGGCTTTATTAAAGTCCCTGGGTCAAATTCAGGATGTATCACATCCGACCATGATTGGGAGTGCCATAGGGCAGCGCACAATTGACCCAGCGACATCCGGGTTTGCCCGGGGGTAGGTCTTCATTGTAAATAAGAATCAGTTCATACCTGACTTGCCTAGTTAATTAAAGGTTCAATTTAAAAAACAACTAGCCGCAACCGCAGCGCAATCAATAGGAGGTGAACGTATGCTGGTGCTGAAAATGTAGCTAACTTGTTATGCAAGTGTTGCACACCAACAGATGAAGAAAACCTACACCAGTCGAGCAATTCATTTCAACAATAATCTTCATTTTATTTTGACTTTACAAACAACGAGGACTTAATTGGAGTCTATTTCTTCGGAGCCTAGACCTATATAAAATAACTTAACTGGCTGAGGTAGGCTATGAGGCTTAACAGCCTAATAGAAGTAGATTTTTTTAAAGGCCTACTTCCAATTGCAACTGGTCAAAAATGTAGCATCCTACATAAAACAATCATTTATAGAAAAAAAGTCTGCACGTTCAAACTTAAACAATATAGCTAATAATTAAAGCGCGCATTTGTAAATCCCAAACTCAAAGTAATTGGAACGGTAGATACAAATGATATGTGACATTGCGGTTATAATAAAGAATATAGCCCATCATGCAAATGTTTCCTATTAGCAGGACAATATACTTTTTATAGCCCGGCTACTGTTGTGGAAATCCCTCAACTTGCAATGTAAATCATTTCTCGAAAATGAAATATGTGTTGATATTAGTTGGCAGGTGTCTATACTTCAACATTATTGTTTTTCTGGTAAATGTTGTCTAAGACCTATTTTCCATCTGTTTGACCAGCAATCAAAGCCTTTGCTTATTCCTAATTCTTAGGATGGAAAATGGTTGAAAAATGTATTATGCCTTATTTTCACAAATATAGACTCTTAGCTTTCACTTGACACCCAATTTGACATGCTCCTATGAACTTCACATGTTGATGCTCATGGGTCCTTTTACATGGAAATGTCCCAGAGCAGTTATTCAAACACTGAGTGAAACTTCAACTTGACTCGTAATTTGGACTCACTCTTAGACATACACACAGTTTACTGCCTTAATCAAATGGACACTTTGAGGTCAGCTACACCATCACTCTACATGTTTGTCCCCCTAGAGTTACCACAACACCTTCCACTAAACACTTGATGGATGGTATATGCTGTGGTCTGCACTCAAATAGGATGGGAGTGAATATAGATATGCCCTCTTTAAAGGGTGAAATGCAAGGTCAAGTGAATGTTTTGTTGTGGTCTGTTTTTAGATAAAATAATGTTTTGCTTAAATTGTATTAGAGTTTGATCAGTACTAGAACTAATTTGCTGTCGACCTTCATGTAATAAGGGATAACCTAAACCATTCAGACTACAATGTCCTAGAACGATTCTGAACCAGTCTGCACCTCGGTGCTGCACACCATCAATGGGCTCTTCTCAGGGTCATTCTGATACTCTGTCCAACTGACCAGGAGTTAATTCCAGGTCATCTGGTTTCAATTCAGCATATCTACCTCCCCACATACCAAAAAAAACATATAAGCACAGCAATGGAGATGCCCTTCAGTTAAGTGACATGGAGTGGAAGTATTATACATCTGGATCTGTGTGAATGTGCCATATCAGACTTTGATTGATTGATGTTGTACACGTCTAATGGCTGATTTAAAAATACAACATTGACTCAAGCAACTGGGAAAAAACTGATTGAATCAACGTTGTTTCCATATTTCAACCCAAAAATAAATGTGATGACGTTGAATCAACGTGGAAAACTGATTGGATTTGCAAAAAGTAATCAACCCAAGGGAATTGAGTATTTTTTCACTCAACTTTTAACTTAAATCCAATGACAGGGTGAAAGTTTTGGTTGAATTCATGATAGTTGACAAAAATAGATGTTGAACTGACTCCGACGTGGAACTGACTCCTGTGCCCAGCGGGAAAGCATGTTACAGGGCATCAGAAGGATTTTGTTTGTAGTACATTTTGTCTGTAGGAGGGAACTAAGCCAAAATATGGAATTATTTTAAGATGGTCATACCATGGATCATTTTGCTATATGATTTTGAATTTTAGGACCCCTTTAGGTATATAAAGAAATATATACTTACATTAAGGCTTGAAGTGACAAATCCGAACTGCCCACTTCGTGGAAATCTGTCTTAATGCGATATCTTTTCCTATGATGACATACCATTTTTTTTCAACCTATGTTTCATTTCAGGGCTGCGTTTTTATTTGAATGTTACCACCCACCAGCATGGCATTGTTTATTATTCATAAACAGATGCAAAGTTATTCCTGTTTGCGATTGAGTTGAGCCAAACAGCCTCGTGTCCACTTAGCACCTTGGCCTGAGCCATGGACCAAATTTGACCACTAAAGTTTTGCTTCACTACACATTCAACTGTTTTGACTGAAATAACATTAGCTAGAAACCAAGTGTCTATCCAGATAATGAGAAGGCACCTGCAATAGAACATTCAAGGAACTTACAAAGTGAATGTACATATAACTATATAAGTCGCTCTGGATAAGAGCGTCTGCTAAATGACGTAAACGTAAACGTGTCATTTGCAGCATGCATGATCATGAGCAAAGTCATTGTAGCCTATCATTTTACTTCCCCTGTGAGAACCATGAGCACAGGCTGACTTGGCTTTCCTAGCTAGCTAGATACGGTTAGCATGCTAGCTAGCTACACTGGTACAGTAGCTGTTAGTGCCCTATTTGTTGATGTTAAATCAACTCCACGTGGAAATTCCCATACCCAATTTGTGAATATGTACACTAAAAACATCAGGGTATTGCATGAATAGGCTATAGGCTTAGGTGTCCACTGTATGATATACAGTGCCTTCGGGAAAGTATTCAGAACCCTTGAATTTTACGTTAGAGCCTGATTCTAAAATGGATTGAATGTTTTTTTTGTTCTTATCAATCTACACACACTATCCCATAATGATGAAGCAAAAACTTTTTTTTTTTTTGCAAATGTATTAAATACAAAAAAGATGAATTATTACATTTACATAAGTATTCAGACCCTTTACTCAGTACTTTGTTGAAGCACCTTTGGCAGGGATTACAGCCTCAAGTCTTCTTGGGTATGACACTACAAGCTTGACACACCTGTATTTGGGGAGTATCTCCCATTCTTCTCTGCAGATTCTCTCAAGCTCTGTCAGCTTGGATTGGGAGCGTCGCTGTACAGCTATTTTCAGGTCTCTCCAGAGATGTTAGATCGGGTTCAAGTCTGGCCTCTGGCTCGGTCATTCAATGACATTCAGAGACTTGTCCCGAAGCCAATTCTGCATTGTCTTGGCTGTGTGCTTAAGGTCGTTGTCCTGTTTGAAGGTGAACCTGGAGCAGGTTTTCATCAAGGATCTCTCTGTACTTTGCTCCTGCAATCTTTCCCTTGATCCTGACTAGTCTCCAAGTCCCTGCCACTGAAAAACATCCCCACAGCATGATTCTGCCACCACCATGCTTCACCGTAGGGTTGGTGCCAGGTTTCCTCCAGACGTGACACTTGGCATTCAGGCCAAATAATTCAGTGTTGGTTTCATCAGACCAGAGAATCCTGTTTCTCATGGTCTGAGAGTCTTTACAGTAGGTGCTTTTGGCAAACTCTAAGTGGGCTGTCATGTGCCTTTTACTGAGGAGTGGCTTCCATCTGGCTACTCTTCCCTAAAGGCCTGATTGGTAGAGTGCTGCAGAGATGTTTGCCCTTCTGGATGGTTCTCGTATCTCCACAGAGTATCTCTCTGTCATAGTGACCATCTGGTTCTTGGTCACCTCCCTGACCAAGGCCCTTCTCCGCCGATTGCTCAGTTTGGGCGAGCGTCCAGCTCTAGGAAGAGTCTTGGTGGTTCCAAACTTCTTCCATTCAAGAATGATGGAGGCTGCTGTGTTCTTGGGGACCTTCAATGCTGCAGAAATGTTTAGGTACCCTTCCCAAGATCTGTGCCTCGACACAATCCTGTCTTGGAGCTCTACGGAAAATTCCTTTGAACTCATGGCTTGGTTTTTATCTCTGACATGCACTGTCAACTATGGGACCTTATATAGACCAGTGTGGGCCTTTCCAAATCATGTCCAATGAATTTACCACAAGTGAACTCCAAGTTGTAGAAACATCTCAAGGATGATAAATGGAAACAAGATGCACCTGAACACAATCTCAATTGTGTTCCTGAACACAATCTCAATATAATGTTGTGATTGATTAGCAGTCAAAAACTTGTGATCTGTCACACAATTATTTACTGTGGAAAACCAGTAATGCGTAAATGTCAAAGGGTTGCCATGTTGTCTCCAGCATAGAGTTAAGTGAAAATGTGAAGGATTCAGCCTTTATGGAGACATTCACACTGTCATCACAGTGACAAAGCACTTTGGCTCTGTGGAAAAATCACTAGAAAAAGACATTGTCTGGAAAGGGAATGAGATGCAATGGAGTACATTCACTCCCCTAAGGGCCCAGGAGACCTTTTGAGAGTTACATATTTTTCCTCTGCATGTCAAATAGACTACTGTCTTTCTAAAGGTGAATGTTTTCAGTGAATGAAATTGCAAGTTCAATTTGTTTAACATTTTTATGTGTGATATAAAATGCACAATATCACTACGTATGCAATGCATGTTTTGGCATCAGCAAAGGAAACTGGTCCAAAATGGATTGCATTTTGGAAGAAGAAACTGTTGTGGAAGACCTCAACTATTTTATTTGAGCAACATTTTATTTATTTAACCTTTATTTAACTAGGCAAGTTAAGAACAAATTCTTATCTACAATGACGGCTAAACTGTAAACCCCCCCCGCCATAC
This sequence comes from Salmo trutta, assembly GCF_901001165.1. Lineage (NCBI taxonomy): Eukaryota > Metazoa > Chordata > Actinopteri > Salmoniformes > Salmonidae > Salmo > Salmo trutta. Next base: position 35,635,794 of record NC_042974.1, read on the forward strand.
CCTTCCCTAACCCAGATGATGCTGGGCCAATTTTGCACCGCCTTCTACATCTACAGTTGAAGTCGTAAGTTTACTTAAACTTAGGTCATTATAACCCGTTTTTCAACCACTCCACAAATTTCTTGTTAACAAACTATAGTTTTGGCAAGTTGGTTAGGACATCTACTTTGTGCATGACACAAGTAATCTTTCCAACAATTGTTTACTGACAGATTATTTCACTTATAATTCACTGTATCACAATTCCAGTGGGTCAGAAGTTTACATAAACTAAGTTGACTGTGCCTTTAAAGAGCTTGGAAAATTCCAGAAAATGATGTCATGGCTTTAGAAGCTTCTGATAGGCTAATTGACGTAATTTGGGTCAATTGGAGGTGTACCTGTGGATGTATTTCAAGTCTGATTCATCCTTGGGAGCAATTTCCAAACGCCTGAAGGTACCACGTTCATCTGTACAAACCGAAGTATAAACACCATGGGACCACGCAGCCGTCATACTGCTCAGGAAGGAGACGCGTTCTGTCTCCTAGAGATGAACGTACTTGGTGCAAAAAGTGCAAATCAATCCCAGAACAACAGCAAAGGACCTTGTGAAGATGCTGAAGGAACAGGTACAAAAGTATCTATATCCACAGTAAAATGAGTCCTATATCGACATAACCTGAAAGGCCGCTCAGCAACCTCTGAAAACCGCTCGGCGGTTTTGCAGCCAGTGCTCCAAAACCGCCATAAAACTGCACATGGCGACAAAGATTTGACTTTTTGGAGAAATGTCCTCTGGTCTGATAAAACAAAAATAGAACTGTTTGGCCGTAATGATCATCATTATGTTTGGAGGAAAAAGGCGGAGGCTTGCAAGCCGAAGAACACCATCCCAACCGTGAAGCACGGGGTGGCAGCATCATGTTGTGGGGGTGCTTTGCTGCAGGAGGAACTGGTGCACTTCTCAAAATAGATGGCATCATGAGGCAAGGAAAATTATGTGGATATATTGAAGCAACATCTCAAGACATCAGTCAGGAAGTTAAAGCTTGTCGCAAATGGGTCTTCCAAATGGACAATGACCCCAAGCATACTTCCAAAGTTGTGGCAAAATGGCTTAAGGACAACAAATTTAAGGTATTGGAGTGGCCATCACAAAGCCCGGACCTCAATCCTATGGAACATTTGTGGGCAGAACTGAAAAAGCGTGTGCGAGCAAGGAGGCCTACAAACCTGACTCAGTCACACCAGCTCTGCAGGAGGAATGAGCCAACATTTACCCATTTTATTGTGGGAATCTTGTGGAAGGCTACCCAAAACGTTTGACTCAAGTTAAACAATTTAAACGCAGTGCTACCAAATACTAATTGAGTGTATGTAAACTTCTGACCCACTGGGAATGTGATGAAAGAAATCATTCTCTCTACTGTTATTCTGACATTTCACATTCTTAACTGACAGGGACTTTTTACTTGGAGTAAATGTCAGGAATTGTATAAAAAAAAACAGTTTAAATGTTTATGTAAACTTCCGACTTCAACTGTATGTCCTTGTACTTGACACATCCACTTGTAATGCTACATGATATAGTATTCTGAAGTAGGACGCTATGACAAGTTGTTCTGAAGTGACCGGTGTCACTGCATCCCTCTTCTTTAACTGCATGTCGACACAAACGAGACACAAGGTGCTCTGCTTTATGACAAAGTCCTTTCTCCCCCATTAACCTTCACAGTGTAGGTATCGAGAGGGGATTTGAGTCCAGGAAAACTATCAGTGTCACAAGGCTGGTGTGTCACTGTGCAGACAGGATACAGCAAGCAAGTGGGAGAATTCTGCTGTCCTTCATTCTTCCTCTCTACATAATGGTCATTATTTGGTTTAGCTCTGGCAGATTCTACTGTTAAAAAATTAAGTATAGCAGATTCTGCTGCAACCGAATCTACTTGTGAAAACGCTACCTGAGGAAATGGCAGGTTATAATACTGCATGTGAAATATAAGTATTTCAGATTGAGTGACTGGAAGGACCTGGGATTCTTTCATGCTTTTCATTCCTGTGTGAGTGCTATATTTATTGTCATATTTTTGTCTGTGTAATCGATCCGTGCACAGATATTAGCCAAATAACTGTTATTAAAACATGTTGACTGTTTAGGCAGGATCACACACACAAAACCCTCTTCTGTTATTTACACACACCTGTGAGAATCAGTCCACAGAGATCAACAAATCAGCCATTAAATTCCCTTGGTGATGCGTCTGGGCACGCATGAAAATGGAAATGGCAGCTTGTGATCTATAGATGGGGGACAATGCAGAGGCCTTTCATTAGAGCTGGGCACTGTCTATTAGGCCTCTAATCCCCCTCACAAACAGCTCCACACACAGCCACGGACACAGCCACGGACGACCTTGTCAGGCAGGACAGGAACCATCGGAACAGTCTTGTTAAAGAATTCTCAAAAATAAGATATGAACGTGAGAGCGATTGGTTACTGCAGGCGAAGATGATTTGGGGGTATGGTAACGTTGTTGTAAGACTTAGATAATTGTATTCTGTATATCTCTGGTTCTGATATTTCCTGCATGCAGAAACAACTCCTGCTATATAACAAACATACAGGACATAGTGACAGAAATGAGATATTATACTATGACAGTTCTATAGAAAATCACTCCAAAATAACAATTCTTAAACTTTAAATGTTTTGCTCAATGTTGTATAAGATGAGCTGTTAAATCCAGATGCCTTTATTTTATTTGACTGGGGGGGATCATCAGGATTCCGACAGGCACCTCGTTTTTATGTGTCTGTGGAGAGCTTGAGTAATGATGAATACTGGCTTGATTTGTTTTCTATAGACAGTTCTGACCTTTCCAATTGGCACATCCTCTTACGAAAATGAACACTTTTCTTTCCTGAAACCAGGAATGATCTTGCATTAAGTATACACATACATTACATTTGCCCACTTGCCACCTGGAGGTGAAAACACTAACAGAGGAGGCTCCTCAGAGGAGGAAGGGAAAACCATCCTAATAATTTAATAAAAGTAAAAATTGTGAAACATTAAAAAAGTAGTAATTAACAGCTAAAATCACTGCAGTGCATAAAATGTGGTGAGTAGTTGACTCAAAGAGAGACAATAGCTGAACAGTTTTTAACAAATTAAAGAACAGTTTTTAACAAATTAAAGAAGCAGCAGAGAACTATGTTTCATTGTAATTTTTGTTCTTCTTAGAATACCTTTCACTTAGCTAATGCAGCTAATTTAGCCTTCTCAACAACCTGACTCAAACAGAGAGGAATGTTATTTATGTTAGGACCAGAAGTTGCTAGCCAGATAGCTATCTGGCTAGGACCAGAAGTCCCCACTAGAATAGTAAACAAATGTCCCCAGTAAACCAACTGGGGACATTTTGTTAGTCCCCACAAGGTCAAATGATATTTCTAGGGGTTTTAGGGTTAAGGTTAGAATTAGGTTTAGGGTTAGGATCTAGGGTTAGTTTTATGGTTAGGGTTGGGAGCTAGGGTTAGGTTTATGGTAAGGGGTTAGGGAAAATGCTGTAGGTTAGTTATACAAGACTCTGTGTGTGTGTGTGTGTGTGTGTGTGTGTGTGTGTGTGTGTGTTTGTTCATGTGTGTTCACACAGTACATTCTCCCACCAGGGTTTATGTTATGAAAATGTGGCGCCGGACATTTGACCGACAGCATCCACAGTGCTCAGAATGACAGAAATCACTTTTCGATTATGGTAATTAATCTTAACAGAACATGCAAGTCGAGGATGCAATGACGTGTCTGCGCACTTTGAAGATGTTAGAATAACTGTCCACACTTAGTTTCTCAGCCAACAAGACTAGTAACTGAACAGCAAAATCACTAGCCTATGCATCAACCTGGTTTCAGAGCATTTCGTATTATTCTGTACATAAATCCGAGACTCACCATTTAATATGATATGTTACGTTTGGTATGGTTACATAAGACATATGGTTACTTAAGGCCAAAGGTTGTGAGTTTGAATCTCATGGCACTGACACAACAATGATAAAGGGTGAATATACGCAGTGAGAACTCACCAGGGGATATGGCCGATCCTCTTCGCTGGTGCCAATAAGATGTTTTGTGCCAAGATACTGTTTGCTCAACTAAAAGACAAATTAGAGTATTTTCATTGTCTTCTCTTTACAGCAATAGACATTTGCTTTCCAAACTATGTTTTCCCACAATTGAATTTCGAAGTATTGCCATATGCCTGGCTGGTTCTCTCTACTTTTCACTGACAGGTGCAACTCAACAATCATCTATTTTGTATTTGCAGCGCGGGCTGCCTTTATTTTCATCTGAAACTTGTCAGTCTATTCTTGTTCTGAGAAATGAAGGCTATTCTATTCTAAACTGAAGATCTTGTACAACGCTGTGTACTACTCTCTTCACAGAACAGCACAAACTGGCCCTAACCAGAATAGAAAGAGGAGTGGGAGGCCCCGGTGCACAACTGAGCAAGAGGACAAGTACATTAGCGTGTCTAGATTGAAAAAGACTCCTCACAAGTCCTCAAGTGGCAGCTTCATTAAATAGTACCCACAAAACACCAGTCTCAACGTCAACAGTGAAGAGGCGACTCCGGGATGCTGGCATTCTAGGCAGAGTTGCAAAGAAAAAGCCATCTCTCAGAGTGGCCAATACAAATAAACGATTAAGATGGGCAAAAGAACACAGACACTGGACAGAGGAGGATTGGAAAAAAGTGTTATGGACAACCGAATCTAAGTTTGAGATGTTCGGATCACTAAGAAGAACATTCGTGAGACGCAGAAAAATGTAAAAGATACTGTTGGAGTGCTTGACGCCATCTGTCAAGCATGGTGGAGGCAATGTGATGGTCTGTGGGGGGCTTTGGTGGTGGTAAAGTGGGGGATTTGTACAGGGTAAAAGGGATCTTGAAGAAGGAAGGCTGTCACTCCATTTTGCAACGCCATGCCATTCCCTATGGACGGCGCTGAATTGGATCCAATTTCATCCTACAACAGGACAATGACCCAAAGCACAGCTCCAAACTATGCAAGAACTATTTAGGGAAGAAGCAGTCAGCTGGTATTATGTCTATATTGGAATGGCCAGCACAGTCACCGGATCTCAAACCTATTGAGCTGTTGTGGGAGCAGCTTGACCATATGGTACGTAAGAAGTGCCCATCAAGCCAATCCAACTTGTGGGAGGTGCTTCAGGAAGCATGGGGTGATATCTCTTCAGATAACCTCAACAAATTGACAACTAGAATGCCAAAGGTCTGCAGGACTGTAATTGCTTCAAATTGAGGATTCTTTGACGAAAGCAAAGTTTGAAGGGACAATTATTATTTTAATTAAAAATCATTATTTATAACCTTGTCAATATCTTGACTATATTTCCTATTCATTTTTAACTCATTTCATGTATGTTTCAACGGAAAATGAGGACATTTCTAAGTGATCCCAAACTTTTGAATGGTAGTGTGTATGGTAGTAGTGTGTGAATGGTAGTGTGTGTGTGTGTGTATACAGTGAGGGAAAAAAGTATTTGATCCCCTGCTGATTTTGTGCGTTTGCCCACTGACAAAGAAATGATCAGTCTATAATGTTAATGGTAGGTTTATTTGAACAGTGAGAGACAGAAAAACAACAAAAATCCAGAAAAACACATGTCAAAAATGTTATAAAATTATTTGCGTTTTAATGAGGGAAATAAGTATTTGACCCCTCTGCAAAACATGACTTAGTACTTGGTGGCAAAACCCTTGTTGGCAATCACAGAGGTCAGACATTTGTTGTAGTTGGCCACCAGCTTTGCACACATCTCAAGAGGGATTTTGTCCCACTCCTCTTTGCAGATCTTCTCCAAGTCATTAAGGTTTCAAGGCTGACGTTTGGCAACTCGAACCTCCAGCTCCCTCCACAGATTTTGTATGGGATTAAGGTCTGGAGACTGGCTAGGCCACTCCAGGACCTTAATGTGCTTCTTCTTGAGCGACTCCCTTGTTGCCTTGGCCGTGTGTTTTGGGTCATTGTCATGCTGGAAGACCCATCCACGACCCATTTCCAATGTCCTGGCTGAGGGAAGGAGGTTCTCACCCAATATTTGACAGTACATGGCCCCGTCCATCGTCCCTTTGATGCGGTGAAGTTGTCCTGTCCCCGTAGCAGAAAAACACCCCCAAAGCATAATGTTTCCACCTCCATGTTTGACGGTGGGGATGTTGTCCTTGGGGTCATAGGCAGCATTCCTTGTCCTCCAAACACGGCGAGTTGAGTTGATGCCAAAGAGCTCCATTTTGGTCTCATCTGACCACAACACTTTCACCCAGTTGTCCTCTGAATCATTCAGATGTTCATTGACAAACATCAGACGGGCATGTATATGTGCTTTCTTGAGCAGGGGGACCTTACGGGCGCTGCAGGATTTCAGTCCTTCACGGCGTAGTGTGTTACCAATTGTTTTCTTAGTGACTATGGTCCCAGCTACCTTGAGATCATTGACAACATCCTCCCGTGTAGTTCTGGGCTGATTCCTCACCGTTCTCATGATCATTGCAACTCCACGAGGTGAGATCTTGCATGGAGCCCCAGGCCGAGGGAGATTGACAGTTCTTTTGTGTTTCTTCCATTTGCGAGTCATCGCACCAACTGTTGTCACCTTCTCACCAAGCTGCTTGGCGATGGCCTTGTAGCCCATTCCAGCCTTGTGTAGGTCTACAATCTTGTCCCTGACATCCTTGGAGAGCTCTTTGGTCTTGGCCATGCTGGAGAGTTTGGAATCTGATTGATTGCTTCTGTGGACAGGTGTCTTTTACACAGGTAACTAGCTGAGATTAGGAGCACTCCCTTTAAGAGTGTGCTCCTAATCTCAGCTCGTTACCTGTATAAACGACACCTGGGAGCCAGAAATCTTTCTGATTGAGAGGGGGTCAAATACTTATTTCCCTCATTAACCTCTCTAGGGTAGGTGGCACCAAATCGTCCCACCAACGTAACAGCCAGTGGAATCATGTGGCGCGTTATTCAAATACCTTAGAAATGCTATTACTTCAATTTCTCAAACATATGACTATTTTACAGCATTTTAAAGACAAGACTCTTGTTAATCTAACCACACTGTCCGATTTCAAAAAGGCTTTACAACGAAAGCAAAACATTAGATTATGTCAGCAGAGTACCCAGACAGAAATAATCAGACACCCATTTTTCAAGCTAGCATATAATGTCACAAAAACCCAGAAGACAGCTAAATGCAGCACTAACCTTTGATGATCTTCATCAGATGACACACCTAGGATATTATGTTATACAATACATGCATGTTTTGTTCAATCAAGTTCATATTTATATCAAAAACCAGCTTTTTACATTAGCATGTGACTTTCAGAACTAGCATACCCCCCGCAAACTTCCGGAGAATTTACTAACAATTTACTAAATTACTCACGATAAACGTTCACAAAAAGCATAACAATTATTTTAAGAATTATAGATACAGAACTCCTCTATGCACTCGATATGTCTGATTTTAAAATAGCTTTTTGGTGAAAGCACATTGTGCAATATTCTAAGTAGATAGCCCGGCATCACAGGGCTAGCTATTTAGACACCCAGCAAGTTTAGCCTTCACCAAACTCCGATTTACTATTAGAAGTTTGATTACCTTTGGTGTTCTTCGTCAGAATGCACTCCCAGGACTTCTACTTCAATAACGAATGTTGGTTTGGTCCCAAATAATCCATAGTTATATCCAAACAGCGGCGTTTTGTTCGTGCCTTCAAGACACTATCCGAAAGGGTAAATAAGGTTTACGAGCACGGCGCATTTCGTGACAAAATATTACTAAATATTCCATTACCGTACTTCGAAGCATGTCAACCGCTGTTTAAAATAAAAAGCGATAATATTCCGACCGGGAATCTGCGTTTAGGTAAATAGACGAAAGAAAATAAAGCACGGGGTCGACTCGTGCATGCGCCTAAGCCCATTATCCTCTGATCGGCCACTAGCCAAAAGCGCAAATGTGTTTCAGCCTGGGGCTGCCTCGATATCATTCAGCTTTTTCCCGGGCTCTGAGAGCCTATGGGAGCCGTAGGAAGTGTCACGTTACAGCAAAGATCCTCAGTCTTCAATAAACAGAGACAAGAAGAACAAGATCTTGTCAGAGAGGGCACTTCCTGTAAGGAATCTTCTCAGGTTTTTGCCTGCCATATGAGTTCTGTTATACTCACAGAGTTCAAACAGTTTTAGAAACTTTAGGGTGTTTTCTATCCAAAGCCAATAATTATATGCATATTCTAGTTACTGGGTAGGAGTAGTAACCAGATTAAATCAGGTACGTTTTTTATCCGGCCGTGTAAATACTGCCCCCTAGCCCTAACAGGTTAAAATGCAAATCAATTAATAACATTTTTGACATTTGTTTTTCTGGATTCTTTTGTTGTTATTCTGTCTCTCACTGTTCAAATAAACCTACCATTAAAATTATAGACTGATCATTTCTTTGTCAGTGGCCAAATGTACAAAATCAGCAGGGGATCAAATACTTTTTTCCCTCACTGTATATAAATATATATTCCCCCCCCCCCCAAAAAAAAAAAAAAAGTATATATATATATATATATATATACACTGCTCAAAAGAAATAAAGGGAACACTCAAACAACACAATGTAGCTCCAAGTCAATTACACTTCTGTGAAATCAAACTGTCCACTTAGGAAGCAACACTGATTGACAATAAATTTCACATGCTGTTGTGCAAATGGAATAGACAACAGGTGGAAATTATAGGCAATTAGCAAGACACCCCCAATAAAGGAGTGGTTCTGCAGGTGGGGACCACAGACCACTTCTCAGTTCCTATGCTTCCTGGCTGATGTTTTGGTCACTTTTGAATGCTGGCGGTGCTTTCACTCTAGTGGTAGCATGAGACGGAGTCTACAACCCACACAAGTGGCTTAGGTAGTGCAGCTCATCCAGGATGGCACATCAATGTGAGCTGTGGCAAGAAGGTTTGCTGTGTCTGTCAGCGTAGTGTCCAGAGCATGGAGGCGCTACCAGGAAACAGGCCAGTACATCAGGAGACGTGGAGGAGGCCGTAGGAGGGCAACAACCCAGCAGCAGGACCGCTACCTCTGCCTTTGTGCAAGGAGGAGCAGGAGGAGCACTTCCAGAGCCCTGCAAAATGACCTCCAGCAGGCCACAAATGTGCATGTGTCTGCTCAAACGGTCAGAAACAGACTCCATGAGGGTGGTATGAGGGCCCAACGTCCACAGGTGGGGGTGTGCTTACAGCCCAACACCGTGCAGGACGTTTGGCATTTGCCAGAGAACACCAAGATTGGCAAATTCGCCACTGGCGCCCTGTGCTCTTTACAGATGAAAGCAGGTTCACAATGAGCACGTGACAGACGTGACAGAGTCTGGAGACGCCGTGGAGAACGTTCTGCTGCCTGCAACATCCTCCAGCATGACCGTTTTGGCGGTGGGTCAGTCATGGTGTGGGGTGGCATTTCTTTGGGGGGCCGCACAGCCCTCCATGTGCTCGCCAGAGGTAGCCTGAAAGCCATTAGGTACCAAGATGAGATCCTCAGACCCCTTGTGAGACCATATGCTGGTGCGGTTGGCCCTGGGTTCCTCCTACTGCAAGACAATGCTAGACCTCATGTGGCTGGAGTGTGTCAGCAGTTCCTGCACGAGGAAGGCATTGATGCTATGGACTGGCCCGCCCGTTCCCCAGACCTGAATCCAATTGAGCACATCTGGGACATCATGTCTCGCTCCATCCACCAACGCCACGTTGCACCACAGACTGTCCAGGAGTTGGCGGATGCTTTAGTCCAGGTCTGGGAGGAGATCCCTCAGGAGACCATCCGCCACCTCATCAGGAGCATGCCCAGGCGTTGTAGGGAGGTCATACAGGCACGAGGAGGCCACACACACTACTGAGCCTCATTTTGACTTGTTTTAAGGACATTACATCAAAGTTGGATCAGCCTGTAGTGTGGTTTTCCACTTTCATTTTGAGTGTGACTCCAAATACAGACCTCCATGGGTTGATAAATTGGATTTCCATTGATTATTTTTGTGTGATTTTGTTGTCAGCACATTCAACTATGTAAAGAAAAAAGTATTTAATAAGATTATTTCTTTCATTCAGATCTAGGATGTGTTGTTTAAGTGTTCCCTTTATTTTTTTGAGCAGTATATATTTTTTTTAAAACCTTTATTTAACTTGGCAAGTCAGTTAAGAACACATTCTTATTTTCAATGACGGCCTAGGAACAGTGGGTTAACTGCCTTGTTCAGGGGCAGAACGACAGATTTTTACCTTGTCAGCTTGGGGATGCAACCTTTAACTAGCCCAACGCTCTAACCACCTGCTTTACGTTGCCAAGGTAAGTTGCTAGCTAACATTAAACTTATCTTATAAAAAAACAATCAATCAATCATAAACACTAGTTAACTACACATGGTTGATGATATTACTAGTTTATCTAGCCTGTCCTGCTTTGCATATAATCGATGTGGTGCGCATTCGCAAAAAAGGACTGTCTTTGCTCCGACATGTACCTAACCATAAACATCAATGTCTTTCTTAAAATCAATACACAAGTATATATTTTTAAACCTGCATATTTAGTTAATATTGCCTGCTAACATGAATTTCTTTTAACTAGGGAAAATGTGTCACTTCTCTTGCAAACAGAGTCAGGGTATATGCAGCAGTTTGGGCCGCCTGGCTTGTTGAAAACTATTTCTTCCTAACAGAGACAGCAGACTTTGCCAAACGGGGATGATTTAACAAAAGCGCATTTGCGAAAAAAAAGCACAATCGTTGCACCAATGTACCTAACCATAAACATCAATGCCTTTCTTAAAATCAATACACAGAAGTATATATTTTTAAACCTGCATATTTAGCTAAAAGAAATCCAGGTTAGCAGGCAATATTAACCAGGTGAAATTGTGTCAGTTCTCTTGCGTTCGTTGCACGCAGAATCAGGGTATACAGAATCTGGCTCGTTGCGAACTAATTTGCCAGAATTTTACGGAACTATGAAATAACATTGTAGGTTGTGCGATGTAACAGGAATATTTAGACTTATGGATGCCAGCCGTTAGATAAAATACGGAAAGGTTCTCTATGTCACTGAAAGAATAATGTTTTCGAGATGATTTGACCATATTAATGACCTAAGGTTTATTATATTATAGTTAAGTCTATGATTTGATATTTGATAGAGCAGTCTGACTGAGCGGTGGTAGGCAGCAGCAGGCTCGTAATAGTCAAAGATATATGGTTTAGAGAGAAATAGTCGCGGCGTCATAATTCCTGTAATAACTTGCGGCTGAACTTGAAAGGGGTTCCTTCGTTATTTTACAACTCATGTCTTCCATAGAGAATGTCTTGATCTACTTCAAATAAGGTCTGTGTTTTGTGCTTAAACCGCCTCGGCGTTTTGATACCCGTGTAAATCTCACTAGGTAAAGTTTGTCAACATATTTTCATAAATCCACTCTACAAAAAAAAGTATCTTCGCTTATATTGATCAGAGTTATATCCTATGGATATCTACACAGTTATAAAATTGGCAAGCAACACAGACCTTATTTTAAGTTAATCTAAAAATATCCTATGGAATAAATGAAGGAACCGCTTTTCAGATTTTGCTAGAAGGTGTCATGGGAATTGTGATTCGCACTTTGGTAGTCAATTCTTACCATGCCCATTATTAAAATAGGATTTCATGCATATAGAAATTACAGTTTTTGTTTTCAGCATTCATCACAGGTAACTTAAACTCTATTTTTATTATTCAAACAGTTGAGAGTATTTGTCTCCTAAGCAGACTCTTCAGTATCGTTGTCACTTCAGAGCTGTGTGTGTGTAAAAAAAATCATAAATCGGTCGATTAATCGGTATCTGGGTTTTTGGGCCTCCAATAATCCGTATCGGGATCGGCATTGAAAAATCATAATCGGTCGACCTCTACTCTCGACCTTTGCCGAGTCTGTAGGGGAGTTGCAGCGATGGGACAAGACTGTAACTACTAATTGGGGAGAAAAAGGTGTACAATTTTTTTTTGTAAAAATACCATGGCAGTGAACCTTTAAATCACATCTTGAAGAATAAACGTGTCTTCTTTAACCTCTAACTTATTTAGGCGATCGGGGACGGGGTCCAAGACCGCAATGTGCTCGAGCCCCGCCTCCCGGTGTCCATCCCCCGGTAAGAAGAGGCTGGTCCCAGCACAGATTCTGTGCCTCAGGTGGCTTCAACAACAACAAGAGGCAAGCCTGTGGTTGAGGACATCGTTTCTGACCTGCTACCCGCACAAATGATGGGAGAGAAGAGTTCTAGAGGCTCCTCAGTGTTTAACTATGAAGGTGTTACAAAGTAAATCTGATATTCAGTCAATGACAATTGTCCTCTGGACTGTCATTTTGCTTAAGACAGCAATTTGTTCTTGAGGGCTGTCATCTTTCTTTTTATTATTTTTTTATTTAACCTTTATTTAACTAGGCAAGTCAGTTAAGAATAAATTATTATTTACAATGACGGCCTACTCTTGACTGTGAGATTTCAGCAGTCCAGCTCCACAAACAGTTTCTGGAATGCCTCAAACATGTACTTCAGCTTTTTTGGGTAGCTAATATTCAGAGCATGTTATGACAAGAAGAAAGCCTGTGCAACACTGCCCAGACCTGGTGATCACTTGGACATGCTCTAGGTCAATGCCTATCTCCTCTGGACCATCACTCACCAGGGCAACCTCCTTGTTGATCATGTTGTGTAAGGTCCTGCAGGACATCATCCCCTTCAGCTTCCTGTAAAAATATAAAAAATACAGACATTCTTTTAATGTTGGGATCAAACTTTACATGCAAATTTTAATCAAGATAGATTACGAGATGCCCTTATTTTTATCAGAATGCAGTGAACATTCACTCACACACACACACACACACACACACACCACACAGGTGATCGAATATTTAGGTCAGAAAATGCTTTATTGCCCTCATATTTGGTAGTCTTTAACCCTGTGTTTCCCCCCCATGTCCTTGTCCAGAATTGTTTATTGTAAGTGCTTGTGCACGTTATTCTGGTGTGCGACGGGCTTTGCACCCATTGTATTTATTGTTCTGTTTACGGTGATTTTTATTATTAAACTGCGCCGTTGGAAACAGTTTTTGCCGCCAAAAACTTCTCTGCCGCCAGTATGCACCCCTTCCATCCATCTTTAGCCAGGTAGTCAATCAAGAAACGTAAACCACTTCTCTTGTCTTATCATTGGGGGTACTGCTTGGGTTCTGAAAGAAGGTATTCAACACAAACCATATACCATTAATTGCTCATTGCTCAGTAATACTCAACAAAAAGTCCTCAGTAACACTGAGCAAAAATTCCTCACTGAACTCACATCATGACCCTGACATAGAATAAAATCACTGTCCTCATTGGATTGAATCTATGCCTGTGAAGGAGTGAAATCTATGCATTCACCTATCCAAGTATCCTATTACTAAAAGGCGTACAATGCAATGCTAGCAGAGCAGGGCCTGTGGCTTAAATTGCAGCACCAAACATCAGCCAGCTAAATATTTAAGTTATTTTTTTTCTGAGAATACTTTACCTGGAGTAAGATGGTGCCGGAGGGTAGGGCTGCTGTCTTATTGGCTCTTAACCAACTATGCTATTTTATTTGTTTTTTTGCGTTGTTCGTAACTTGTTTTGTACATAATGTTGCTGCTGCCATCTCTTATGACCGAAAAGAACTTCTAAACATCAGAACTGGGATTACGCACCTCAAATTGGACGAGGAGTTCTTCTTTAATGAGTCGGACGCGAGGGATATACCAGACACCCGACCAGGCCCAGATCCCCGTGATTCGCTGGAAAAGAAAACGTAGGTTTCGCTGAAAGAGATCAGGATGCCTTGTGAGGATCAGGCGACGAGTGGCTAATCTGTCCTTGCCTTCCGTTCTGCTAGCTAACATTCAATATCTTGGAAATAAATGGGACAAACTGAAAGCACGTATATCCTACCAACGGGATATTAAAAACTGTAATATCTTATGTTTCACTGAGCCGTGGCTGAACGACGACATTAAGAACATACAGCTGGCGGGTTATACACTCTATCGGCAGGACAGAACAGCAGCCTTTGGTAAGACACGGGGCGGGAGCCTATGCATATTCATAAACAATAGCTGGTGCACAATATCTAAGGAAGTCTCAGTGTTTTGCTCGCCTGAGATAGAGTATCTCATGATAAACTGTAGACCACACTATCTACAGTTTTCATCTGTATTTTTCGTAGCTGTCTACATACCACCAGAGACCGAGGCTAGGACTAAAACCTCACTGAATGAGCTGTATTCCACCATAAGCAAACAGGAAAAACGCTCATCCAGAGGCGGCGCTCCTAGTGGCCAGGGACTTTAATCCAGGGAAACTTAAATCCGTTTTACCTAATTTCTATCAGCATGTTAAAATGTGCAACCAGAGGGAAAATAATTCTAGACCACCTGTACTCCACACACAGAGACACGTGCAAAACTCTCTCTCGCCCTCCATTTGGCTCTGGATAAGAGCGTCTGCTAAATGACTTAAATGTAAATGTAATGTAAAATTTGGTAAATCTGACCATAACTCTATCCTCCTGATTCCTGCTGACAATCAAAAATTAAAGCAGGAAGCACCAGTGACTCGGTCTATAAAAAAGTGTTCAGATGAAGCAGATGCTAAACTACAGGACTGTTTTGCTAGCACAGACTGGAATATGTTCCGGGATTCTTCCACTGGCATTGAGAACAACCACATCAATCACTGGCTTTCACAATAAGTGCATTGAGGACGTCATCTTTACAGTGACTGTATGCACATACCCAAAGCAGAAGCCATGGATTACAGGCAACATTGGCACTGAGCTAAAGGGTAGACCTGCCGCTTTCAAACAGCGGGACTCTAACCTGGAAGCTTATAAGAAATCCCCCTATGCCCGCCGACAAACCATCAAACAGGCAAAGCGTAAATATAGGATTAAGATCGAATCGTACTACACCGGCTCCGACGCTCGTCGGATGTGGCAGGGCTTGCAAACTATTACAGGGCTTCACAGCCGAGAGCTGTCCAGTGACACGAGCCTACCATTTGAGCTTAATAAATTCTATGCTCGCTTCGAGGTAAGTTAAACTGAAACATGCATGAGAGCATCAGCTGTTCCAGACGACTGTGTGACCACGCTCTCTGCAGCCGATGTAAGACCTTTAAACAGGTCAACATTCACAAGGCCGCTGGGCCAGACAGATTACCAAGACATGGTCAGCGCATGCTCGGAGTACAACTGGCAAGTGTCTTCACTGACATTTTCAACCTGTCCCTGACTGAGTCTGTAATACCAACATGTTTCAAGCAGACCACCATAGTATTCTTGGGCACAGGGACTAAGGTAACCTGCCTAAATGACTACTGACCCATAGCACTCACGTCTGTTGCCATGAAATACTTTGTAAGGCTGGTCATGGCTCACATCAACACCATTATCACAGAAACCCTAGACCCACTCCAATTTGCATACCTCACCAACAGAGCCACAGACGACGCAATCTCTATTGCACTCCACACTGCGCTTTCCCACCTGGACAAAAGGAACACCTATGTGAGAACGCTATTCATTTACTACAGCTCAGCATTCAACACCATAGTGCCCTCTAAACTGTCCTTACAATAATGCATATTTCTCAATCATAGATTTGTTTTTGGCCGCCAAATGTGGCAGATTTTTGTCCATCGCATCGAGCTAGTTAGAACACGTTAACGTTAGCTAGCTAGCTAACCTTGCACCTGCAAGCTAAAGAAGTAGCCATGAGAATTGTTATTTTTAATTTTGGCCCCAAAAATATTTTTTAATCCAGGATGGCATTTGGAATTGTTGGGCAATGATTAGGCTTATAAAATATTTTCTGTTAAAAGTCTCTGCATCTGTATGCTGTGCTTGTGATAAATAAGCCCAACCTGGTCAAATGTATTTCCATCAACTAGTATTTCCATCAATGAATAGGCTAAAAAGCATTATTTTTCAATGGGATTTTTTTTCTTCTCCTGAACAATTGGCCGGTGTCAATTTTATTAATCTGCTTTTCAAAAAAAAAAAAAAAGATGGCCAAAAGCTTTTACTGGCTAACTGAAACCCTGGCTCCCACCCATCCCAAGTGACAACCAGGGATTTGATGTGCAGAGAGAGTGACAGTTGTACATATTTCCACAATAGGAGAGCTTAAAACATGGCTTACGATGTACAGTATGTTTGATATAGGTTTATTGGAGGTATATTTCTGGTGTATCCTACTTGAGTATTCTGTGTTTCCTTCACATCAATTTAAGAACCACAAAGATTAATCAATATTCCATACACTCACAAAAGAAGGAAACATAATGACTGAGCATTCAGAGCCACTACACGGCTTCCTAGCAGCCATGCCATGCTGACTGAAGAGAAACAGTGGGTTGCCTCAGGCTCTCTTAACATAGTGCCTCCTCCTTTCTGTGTGTACACAGCAAGCCATTAAAGGGCAATCAGCAGTTGAAACGATAACAAAACGTATTCCCTGCCCCTGGTTGGGTGATAGATAAGGGATGGGGCTGAAGAAATGTAACCACTCTAATTCATAGACAGAGCAATGGATGCAACGACTGACCATCCATGGTATCAAAATTGTATTAGTTTTAGCCATGTTTTGAGGCTATATTCGGTTAGTTTACAATTACTTTGTTTACAAACATTGGAGTAAAACAATTTTTCTATTTTGGGTTTTTATGGGGTACGACAGTTGAATCAATGGGTATATACAGTATACTTAATTAAGTCCAAAATGGATGTAGCAACTGCAGATTGCTGTCATGCCCTAACCATAGAGAGCCCTCGGTTCTCTATGGTGTTTAGGTCAGAGCGTGACTAGGGGGGTGTTCTAGTCATTGTATTTCTATGTTGGTGGTTTGTATGGTTCCCAATTAGAGGCAGCTGGTAATCGTTGCCTCTATTTGGGGATCATATTTAGGAAGCCCTTTCTCCCACCTGCTTTGTGGGATGTTGTTTTGTTGAGTGCTGATGTGCGCTCTGTTTGTTCATGGTCGGTGTTTGTTTATTGTTTGTTGTAGTTTCACTTAGGATTAAAAGTATGTGGAACTCAAATCACGTTGCGCCTTGGTCCGTCTTTCCTCACGATCGTGACAGAATATCCCACCACAAAGCAAAAACTAAGCAGCGTGTGACGGAGGTAAAGGAGTTTTGGACCTGGGAAGAAATCATGGGAGGACACGAGACCCTTCCTTGGCGGGAGTCGCAGAGGACTCAGGAAGGACAGCGACGACGCTGGGGACCGCGGCCACAGAAACCCCAATAATTCTTTGGGGGGGGGCACGAGGGATGGTCAGCCGATCCAAGTAGAGAGCCAGAGCCCGCCTGGGAGTCGATGGAGCAGTGTGAGGAGGGATATCGGAGAATGATGTTGGCAAGGAGTATGCTGCAGCGCAGGCGTGCTGAAGAGCGTGACACCAGTCCGGTGCCACCTGTGCCGGCTCCACGCACCAGACCTCCAGTGCGCCTCCCCAGTCTGGTACGTCCTGTGCCAGCTCCCCACACTCTCCCTGAAGTGCGTGCCACCTGTGCCGGCTCCACGCATCAGGCCTCCAGTGCACCTCCCCAGTCCGGTACATCCTGTGCCAGCTCCCCTCACTCGCCCTGAAGTGCGTGTCACCAGTCCGGTGCCACCTGTGCCGGCTCCACGCAGCAGACCTCCAGTGCGCCTCCCCAGTCCAGTACGTCCTGTGCCAGCTCCTCGCACTCGCCCTGAAGTGCGTGTCAACAGTCCGTTGCCACCTGTACCGGCTCCACGCACTAGGCTTCCAGTGCGCCTCTCCAGCCTGGAGTGTCCTGTGCCGGCTCCACGCACTTGACCTGAGGAGCGTGTCATCAGTCCGGTGCAACCTGCGCCGATGTCCAGGCATGGCATCCAGTCCTGCTCCATGGCAGGAGCCTTCCTCTGTGCCGGTGCCCAGTCCAGGCATGGCGTCCAGTCCCGCTCCGAGGCCGGAGCCTTCCTCTGCACCGGTGCCCAGTCCAGGCACGGTGTCCAGGCCCGCTCCATGGCAGGAGCTTTCCTCTGCGCCGGTGCCCAGTCCAGGCATGGCGTTCAGTCCCGCTCCAAGGCCGGAGCCTTCCTCTGCGCCGGTGCCCAGTCCAGGCACGGCGTCCAACCCAGCTCCATGGCCAGAGCCGCCTTCTGCGCTGGTGCCCAGTCCAGCCACGGCATCCAGTACCGCTCCAAGGCCGGAGCCTTCCTCTGCGCCGGTGCCCAGTCCGGGTGCGGCGTCCAGCCCAACTCCATGGCCGGATCCGTGGTCTGGGCGGGGGCTATGACCCGCACCGGAGCCGCCACCGAGCCCTTTCTCCCATCTGCTTTGTGGGATATTGTTTTGTTGAGTACTGATGTGCGCTCTGTTTGTTCATGGTTGGTGTTTGTTTGTTTGTTTTAGTTTCACTTTGGATTAAAAGTATGTGGAACTCAAATCACGTTGAGCCTTGGTCCGTCTTTCTTCACGATCGTGACAATTGCCCCTTTAATAACACCACTCAAAATGGTCAAGGTACCAAAGGCAGGTCCTGTTGCAGTTATTCATTTGGAGTTGAATGGATTGGGATTACTTCAAGTCAGATTTGAATATGTCTGCTCTGTTACAAAAATGTTTTGAAATAATTTTTAGAATGTAAGTCATTGTTTATTTTTAGCAATGTAGCACAAAAGTTATGTACTAATATATATATATATATATATATATGTATATATATATATTTTTTTTTTCTCGAAAGAGAATGTTAGTTTATTTTGTGTTTTGTTTTTGTTCTGATGTGTCACGTCCTGACCAGCAGATGGAGCTGTTGTAGTAGTTTGGGGGTCAGGACGTGGCAGTCTTGTGTGTGTGTGTTTGAATGTTCTCTGTGTCTTGTGACTCCTGATCAGGAACAGCTGGGGATCGTTGTTCCTGATTGGGAGTCATATATGTAGGAGTATGTTTTTTTTGGTTTAGCCTGCGACCCTGTCGTATCGTGAGTACTGTTCATTGTTTTGTTTATTGTTTTTTCCAGTGGATACTTTACTTGTTTTGTTAATTAAAGAAACATGAGTGTCCACACTTCTGCTGCGCCTTGGTCCTCCTTTCAAATCCACGATGGATACTGTGACAGAATTCCCCACCAACACAGGACCAAGCAGCGGAAGAAGGCTGGCGAGGACTGGGAGACTCGACGGGTAAGGGAGACCGAGAGGCACCCCCAAGAATTTTTTAGGGGGGGGCACAAGGGCTGTTTGACGGGGCAGGAGCTGCCCGCCAGTCAACAGTCGCCAGAGCTGCCCGCCAGTCAACAGTCGCCAGAGCTGCCCACCAGTCAACAGTCGCCAGAGCTGCCCGCCAGTCAACAGTCGTCAGAGCTGCCCGCCAGTCAACAGTCGTCAGAGCTGCCCGCCAGTCAACAGTCGTCAGAGCTGCCCGCCAGTCAACAGTCATCAGAGCTGCCCGCAAGTCAACAGTCGTCAGAGCTGCCCGCCAGTCAACAGTCGCCAGAGAGGCCAGACTGCCCCGAGCTGCCGGAGTGGCCAGACTGCCCCGAGCTGCCGGACTGGCCAGACTGCCCCGAGCTGCCGGACTGGCCAGACTGCCCCGAGCTGCCGGACTGGCCAGACTGCCCCGAGCTGCCGGAGTGGCCAGACTGCCCCGAGCTGCCGGAGTGGCCAGACTGCCCCGAGCTGTCGGAGTGGCCAGACTGCCCCGAGCTGCCGGAGTGGCCAGACTGCCCCGAGCTGCCGGAGTGGCCAGACTGCCCCGAGCTGCCGGACTGGCCAGACTGCCCCGAGCTGCCGGACTGGCCAGACTGCCCCGAGCTGCCGGACTGGCCAGACTGCCCCGAGCTGCCGGACTGGCCAGACTGTCCCGAGCTGCCAGACTGTCCCGAGCTGCCAGACTGTCCCGAGCTGCCAGACCGCCCCGAGAGGCCAGACCGCCCCGACAGCCTGGAACGGCCAGCACCTGAGCCACCTCCAGGATAGGTGGGTTGGGGAGGGAGGGTGTAGCACAGTGCAGTCGGTGACGGCAGCCACCCTCCCTTCCCTCATTGTTTAAGGGTTAGTGTTTATGGGTTTTGTTGGGGATTTTGTT
This sequence comes from Salmo trutta, assembly GCF_901001165.1. Lineage (NCBI taxonomy): Eukaryota > Metazoa > Chordata > Actinopteri > Salmoniformes > Salmonidae > Salmo > Salmo trutta. Next base: position 35,656,023 of record NC_042974.1, read on the forward strand.
TGTTGGTGATTTGTTTTGTGGTTAGGTGCATTCCGGGGTCTGCACCTTGAGGGGGGGGGGGGTACTGTCACGTCCTGACCAGCAGATGGAGCTGTTGTAGTAGTTTGGGGGTCAGGACGTGGCAGTCTTGTGTGTGTGTGTTTTAATGTTCTCTGTGTCTTGTGATCCTGATCAGGAAGAGCTGGGGATCGTTGTTCCTGATTGGGAGTCATATATGTAGGAGTATGTTTGTCACTGGGGGTTGTGGGGAATTGTGGTGAGAACTGCTTTTTTTTGGTTTAGCCTGCTACCCTGTCGTATCGTGAGTACTGTTCATTGTTTTGTTTATTGTTTTTTCCAGTGGATACTTTACTTGTTTTGTTAATTAAAGAAACATGAGTGTCCACACTTCCGCTGCGCCTTGGTCCTCCTTTCAAATCCACGATGGATACCGTGACATGATGTTTTGCAGTGAACTAGTTTAGTTAAACCAATCAACAAGAATTTACTCTTGCTTGTTTTCTACAAACCAAATCTATTAGGATGAAATGTAATTGGACCATTGTAATACTTTGACCATGAAAGCCAGAGCATTAACTTCCTACAGTTATACTGCCTGTATTGTCTGTCTACATTGTAACAGCAGTCTGTTCATTGTTGTGTTTTTTTTAACAGTAATTTCTATCAGAAAGGTGAGATTTGTATCTTTCTGGCACTATGCAACGTTACTAGGATACTGCAGATGACTCAGTCTAGATGCCTTTATACAGCCCTTTTAATACCACAGTTAGCTGTTCCTTGATGGTGTCAATCAAAGCACTAATTCAGATATCAGAGCAAACACCACATCAGAGCCTCCGTTACAACTTTCACATACTGTAGAGCATGGTTGAAGCTTTTAGTCAGAAAAGTACATGGAAATAGAAAACTCTTTCTTTTCACTCACAGGGATATCTATTGCCAACCGTTGTTTGATCCGCTTTGATACTTCAACAACACTTAACACGATGATAAACTGTAGGTACATCACTAAACATCCTAACAGGAGACAACGATAGAGGACATATAATTTGCCTTACAGCAAGTACAATTAGGCCTACACCCACCCCTTTGCGCTGAGGTTGCATTACAGATAATGTATTGCTTTGAGATTGGGGACAGTGTTGATGGGAGAAGGCCAAAACCATTGTTTACTCAGATGGATTAGCTTTCTATTAGGGGGGGGGGAAGGTACGGTCATACATAATAGGAGATAATAATGTCAAATGAACTTGCAGTGGGTATTGGAACAAATAACTCAAACATGAAGTGGATGTGAATATTTCTGTTAGATTTGGCATCAATGACACCCTGACTGTTTTGAGCTGTGCAAACAACTGGCATTCCATCAAGGGCTAAATCAAATCAAACTTTATTTGTCACGTGCCGAATACAACAAGTGTAGACCTTACCGTGAAATGCTTACTTACAAGCCCTTAACCAACAGTGCAGTTTTTGAAGAGTTAAGAAAATATTTACCAAATAAACTAAAGTAGAAAATAAAAAGTAACACAATAACATAACACTAACGAGGCTATATACAGGGGGTATCGTTACCAAGTCAGTGTGCGGGGGGGTACAGGTTAGTTGAGGTAATTTGTACATGTAGGGGTGAAGGGACTATGCATAGATAATAAACAGTGAGTAGCAGCAGTGTACAAAACAAATGGGGGAGGGGGGGGTCAATGTAAATAGTCAGTTGGCCATTTCATTAATTGTTCAGCAGTTTTATGGCTTGGGGGTAGAAGCTGTTAAGGAGCCTTTTGGTCCTAGACTTGGCGCTCCGGTACCGCTTGCCGTGCGGTAGCAGAGAAAACAGTCTATGACTTGGGTGACTGGAGTCTCTGACAATTTTCTGGGCTTTCCTCTGAAATTGCATATTATATCGGTCCTGGATGGCAGGAAGCTGGGCCCCACTGATGTAATGGGCCGTACGCACTACCCTCTGTAGCGCCTTATGGTCAGTTGCCGAGCAGTTGCCATTCCAGGCGGTGATGCAGCCAGTCAGGATGCTCTCGATGGTGCAGCTGTAGAACTTTTTGAAGATCTGGGGACCCATGCCAAATCTTTTCAGTCTCCTGAAGGGGAAAAGGTTTTGTCGTGCCCTCTTCACGACTGTCTTGGTGTGTTTGGACCATGATAGTTCGTTGGTGATGTGGACACCAAGGAACTTGAAACTCTCGACCCGCTCCACTATAGCCCCATTGACGTTAATGGGGGCCTGTTCGGCCCGCCTTTTCCAGTAGTCCACGCCTTTTCCTGTAAATCACCAAACTTATCTGGAATGAACAATGGATGGAATGCAACCATTTCAATATATCTGGAGCCGTATCAGCAACATCCAATATTAAACTGATATTCTTTACAGCAAGCAAAACAGCAGAATCCAACCAATGTCTAGACACTGCATATACAGTGAATACATAAGTCTAGCATTTGTTTCTGGAACTAATAATATTGACAGCAGAGCAGAATGAAGGGAAAATAAAAGCAAGCTTTGATGAGTGTTACAGCGAGGAAATGGTAGGTTGTATTGACCCATGATTATGTACTATAGCTGATGAGTAGCATCACAAGTACAGTGCCTTGATGAATGGCTTTTGTTTTTTTCATTACACTGGGAGGAATAATGCAATTTTAGTGAGCTGAATAGAGGGATTCCTCTTTCCAACTGCGAGGACGAAGAGAACAAAGAGTGTATTCCAGCCGGCTCTCTCTATGGGAGTGTTAATGTTTTTTTGCTGTGGTCTCTGTTACACAATGCACTGGCTTCCTATTTCGCATCAAAGCATCCTTCACTCATGCTGCCAAACATACCCTCGTAAAACTGACTATCCTACCGATCCTTGACTTCAGCGATGTCATTTACAAAATAGCCTCCAACACTCTACTCAACAAATTGGATGCAGTCTAACACAGTTCCATCCGTTTTGTCACCAAAGCCCCATATACTACCCATCACTGCGACCTGTATGCTCTCATTGGCTGGCCCTCGCTTCATATTCGTTGCCAAACCCACTGGCTCCAGGTCATCTATAAGTCTTTGCTAGGTAAAGCCCCGCCTTATCTCAGCTCACTGGTCACCATAGCAGCACCCACCCTTATACCTGCTGGAGCGCGTCCTATCTCATTGGTCACCCCCAAAGCCAATTCCTCTTTTGGCTGCCTTTCCTTCCAGTTCTCTGCTGCCAATGACTGGAACGAACTGCAAAAATCACTGAGCTGGAGACATATCTCCCTCACTAACTTTAAGCACCAGCTGTCAGAGCAGCTCACAGATCACTGCACCTGTACATAGCCCATCTGTAAATAGCCCATCCAACTACCTCATCACCCATACTGTTATTTATTTTGCTCCTTTGCACCCATGTCTCTACTTGCATACTCATCTTTTGTATATCTATCACTCCAGTGTTTAATTGCTATATTGTAATTATTTCACCACCATGGCCTATTTATTGCCTTACCTCCCTTATCCTACCTCTTTTGCACACACTGTATATAGACCTTTTCAATTGTATTATTGACTGCATGTTTGTGTATTCCATGTGTAACTCTGTGTTGTTGTTTGTGTCGCACTGCTTTGCTTTATCTTGGCCAGGTCGCAGTTGTAAATGAGAACTTGTTCTCAACTAGTCTACCTGGTTAAATAAAGGTGAAATAAAAAAATAAAATAAAAGATTGATGTCTACTGCTTCACTGTCTGTCGAGGCAATCTATGGCAGTGGAAATCTAAAGTTTACCCCTACACACACACACACATCCTGCTTCATAATCTTCTCTCTTTACAAGCATCTGGTACGTACCTACGTAGGCCTTTTAGCTCACTCCACCTAGCACATCACAATTCCCATGTTCCAACAGCAATTGCAGGTAAGGGAGTGGGAAACCTTCAATCTAGAACATTCTAAACATGGTCCTTGGTAATGATGACCGGAGGCACATTGACCATCTGCAGCGTCTGTTCCCTTCGTCAGGGAACTGGAGAAGGATGCGCTGTCAGTCTAACAGGGGAAACATTTGTTCCCAATAAATCACTCTGGCCTCGCCATGCAAGTTATCTATCTGTGCTGTTCTGAATTTTACTGCCGTAGTCCTGTGCTTTTCTAAAAGGGGATAAAACATGGTTAGTTAAGAGAGAGTGAGTTTCTTCTCTGGTTCTCTCTTCTCTCAATGATTAAGAACAGGGACTGTCCCCAAGTGAAATGATAGAGGGTTAATCACCACATCCATCAACTACCCTGTCACTGGGTAGGGCTAAAGAGAGGAACAGTTCTACCATTCTACACTTGGTAAAGTAGTAACAATATTGTCATTATGTGGTATGTGTAAGAGCATTTGCACATTGCGGTACTTGGGTGACGGGTCACACCTCTTCACTTGGTGCATCCAAAACCTATCCAGTCATCCCATGGCAGACACAAGACAGGTTTATGTATCATGGGAGGTATGGGGGTTCAGGTGAGAGGATGGGAGAATGGGAGGATGAAATATGTCTTGAGGGTAAAGACATTGTGGGATAAGAGGGAGGGGAGGGAGGGAGAAATGAAAGGAGAGAATCCTGGTGTGTGACAAAGTGAAGTGGCCACCAGAACACTAAAAATAGACATCCAATAATGAAGCACAACCAAAAAACAAAACAGAATCTTAACAATGATGGGATTTCTGTCTCCCAAAACGATGACCCAATGTCCTTGTTATGAGAGACAGAAATGAAGTACTGCATTTCCAGATAAGGACAAATAATTCCAATATCAAGAGGTTGTGAAAAAGGGTGATGAAATGTCCACACAAATATAAAAAGCACCAGTCCATATACCACAGGATGCCATTTGACCTGGAAAGATCATCTAAATCATTATACAACCTCTGTAGGGACAATGAGGAAGATTGAATGGATTGAGGGCCATTTAGTAATGATATCGTGTACACCTTTTATATTGGTATAACTTTTATTGGTTATATTCTTTACAGGACAATGATTAGCAGCAGTGATACACACATCTGTAAATACAAATGCCTCAAGTGTGATGTATGTCAGCAGTTTGCTGTTGACATCCATATTTTTGCTTCTATTATGTCATGGGCAATTCATATCACTGCTGACCAAAGATTTTATATTACTGCACTCATAAACTGCTACATTATCCATCATTTAGTATTTATTCTTGTGTTACATTACACAGACAGACATCAATGCATTAGAGCAAAGCAAAACACAAATAACACTAAAAACACTAACACAGTCTTGAAGGAGTTCCCACATATGCTGAACACTTGTTAGCTGCTTTTCCTTCACTCTGCAGTCCAACTCATCACAAACCATCTCAATTGGGTTGAGGTCAGGTGATTGTGGAGGCCAGGTCGTCTGATGCAGTACTCCATCACTCTCTTTGATCAAATAGCCCTTACACAGCCTGGAGGTGTGTTTTGGTTCAATGTCGTGTTGAAAAACAAATGATATTCCCACTAAACGCAAACCAGATGGGATGGCATATCGCTGCAGAATGCTGTGGTAGCCATGCTGGTTAAGTGTGCCTTGAATTCTAAATAAATCACTGACAGTGTCACCAGCAAAGCACCCCCATACCATCACACCTCCTCCTCCATGCTTCACAGTGGGAACCACACATGCGGAGATAATCTGTTCACCTATTCTGCGTCTCACAAAGACAGCGGTTGGAAACAAAAATCTCAAATGTGGACTCATCAGACCAAAGGACAGATTTCCACCTGTCTAATGTACATTGCTTGTGTTTCTTGGCCCAAGCAAGTCTCTACTTCTTATTGGTGTACTTTAGTAGTGGTTTCTTTGCAGCAATTTGCCCATGAAGGCTTGACTCATGCAGGCCACTCTTTATTTTTTTATTTGATTTGACTTTTATTTAACTATGCAAGTCAGTTAAGAACAATTTCTTATTTACAATGACTGCCTACACCTGTCAAACCCGGACGCTGGGCCAATTGTGCACCACCCAAAAGGGACTCCCAATCACGGCTGGATGTGATACAGCCTCTGAACAGTTGATGTTGAGATGTGTCTGTTACTTGAACTCTGTGAAGCATTTATTTGGGCTGCAATCTGAGGTGCAGTTAACTCTAATGAACTTATCCTCTACAGCAGAGGTAACTCTGGGTCTTCCTTTACTATGCTCATGAGAGCCAGTTTCATCATAGCGCTTTATGGTTTTTGCGACTGGTCTTGAAGAACCTTTCAAAGTTCTTGAAATTTTCCATATTGATTGACCTTCATGTCTTAAAGTAATGATGGACTGTCATTTCTCTTTGCTTATTTGACCTGTTCTTGCCATAATATGGACTGGGTCTTTTACCAAATTAGGCAATCTTCTGTATACCACCCCTACCTTTTCACAACACAACTGATTGTCTCAAACACATTAAGAAGGAAAAAAATCCACAAATGAACATTTAACAAGGCACACCTGTTAATTGAAATGCATTCCAGGTGACTTCCTCATGAAGCTGGTTGAGAGAATGCCAAGCGTGTGCAAAGCTGTCATCAAGGCAAAGGGTGGCTACTTTGAAGAATCTCAAATATAAAGTATATGTTTATTTGTTTAACACAGTAGCCTAGTGGTTAGAGCATTGGGCCAGTGACCAAAAGGTTGCTAGATCAAATCCCTTAGCTGACAAGGTAAAAACCTGTCGTTCTGCCCCGGAACAAGGCAGTTAACCCACTGTTCCTAGGTTGTCATTGTAAAGAAGAATTTGTTCTTAACTGACTTGCCAAGTTAAACAAAGTATAAATAAAAACACTTTTTTGGTTACTAGTGTTATTTCATAGTTTAGATTTTTTCACTATTGTTCTACAATGTAGAAAATAATAAAAATAAAGAAAAACCCTTGAATGAGTAGGTGTGTCCAAACTTGTGACTGGTACTGTATGTACAGTGCCTTCAGAAAGTAATCACACACCTTGAATTTTTCCACATTTTGTTGTGTTAAAGCCTGAATTTAAAATGGATAAAAATTCGATTTTTTTATCACTGGCTTACAAATAATATCCCATAATGTCAAAGTGGAATTATGATCTTTGTGTTGTGTGTGTGTATGTATATATATATCTATATACATATATATATCTTGTTTGTACAGATGAACGTGGTACCTTCAGGCATTTGGAAATTGCTCCCAAGGATGAACCAGACTTGTGGAGGTCTACAAGAGGTCTTGGCTGATTTCTTTTGATTTTCCCATGATGTCAAGCAAAGAGGCACTGAGTTTGAAGGTAGGCCTTGAAATACATCCACAGGTACACCTCCAATTGACTCAAATTATGTCAATTAGCCTATCAGAAGCTTCTAAAGCCATGACATGATTTTCTGGAATTTTCCAAGCTGTTTAAAGGCACAGTCAACTTAGTGTATGTAAACTTCTGACCCACTGGAATTGTATGTGACCCACTGGAATTACATTTTTTCTTATAGTAAATCTGACTTTGGTGAGTGCTAAACTTGCTGGGTGTCTAAATAGCTAGCCCTGTGATGCCGGGCTATCTACTCAGAATATTGCAAAATGTGCTTTCACCGAAAAGCTATTTTAAAATCGGACATATCGAGTGCATAGTGGAGTTCTGTATGTATAATTCTTGAAATGATTGTTATGGTTTTTGTGAACGTTTATCGTGAGTCATTTTGTAAATTTTTTGTAAATTCACCGGAAGTTTGCGGGGGGTATGCTCACATGCTAATGTAAAAAGCTGGTTTTTGATATAAATATGAACTTGATTGAACAAAACATGCATGTATTGTATAACATAATGTCCTAGGTGTGTCATCTGATGAAGATCATCAAAGGTTAGTGCTGCATTTAGCTGTGGTTTGGGTTTATGTGACATTATATGCTAGCTTGAAAAATGGGTGTCTGATTATTTCTGGCTGGGTACTCTGCTGACATAATCTAATGTTTGCTTTCGTTGTAAAGCCTTTTTGAAATCGGACAGTGTGGTTAGATAAAGGAGAGCATTAGCATGTGATGTTCAGAACTAGCATACCCACCGAAAACTTCCGGTGAATTTACTAAATTGCTTATGATAAACGTTGACAAAATACATAACAATTATTTTAAGAATTATAGATACAGAACTCCTTTATGCAATCGCTATGTCTGATTTTAAAATAGCTTTTCGGCGAAAGCACATTTTGCAATATTCTAAGTACATAGCTCGGCCATCACAGGCTAGCTAATTTGACACCCACCAAGTTTGGGGCTCACTAAACTCAGAATTACTATTAGAAAAATTGGATTACCTTTGCTGTTCTTCATCAGAATGCACTCCCAGGACTTCTACTTCAACAACAAATGTTGTTTTGGTTCCAAATAATCCATAGTTATATCCAAATACCTCCGTTTTGTTCGTGCGTTCAGGTCACTATCCGAAGGGTAACGCGCGAGAGCATTTCGTGACAAAAGATTTCAAAATATTCCATTACCATACTTAGAGGCATGTCAAACGCTGTTTAAAATCAATTTTTATGCTATTTTTCTCGTAAAATAGAGATAATATTCCAACCGGGCAACGTTGTATTCATTCAAAGGCTGAAAGAAAAAAAATGAAGAAGTCTCGTGAACGCACATCTTAGTCTCACTGTCCCCAGGCTGACCACTTACAAACTCTGCTGTTGTACTTTGCCCAGAGACAGCAGACACCCCATTCCACTTTCTGGCAGCTTTAGAGAGCCAATGGAAGCCTTAGAAAGTGTCACGTTACAGCACAGATGCTGTAATGTCGATAGAGATGCAACAGAAGGACAACAAATTGTCAGACAGGGCACTTCCTGTATGGAATCTTCTCAGGTTTTGACCTGCCATATGAGTTCTGTTATACTCACAGACACCATTCAAACAGTTTTAGAAACTTTAGAGTGTTTTCTATCCAAATCTACTAATTACATGCATATTCTGGGCAGGAGTAGTAACCAGATTAAATCGGGTACGTTTTTTATCCGGCCGTGAAAATACTGCCCCCTATCCCAAAGAAGTTAAACAAAGGGGCTGAATGCTTATGCAACGACTATATTTTATTTATAAAAGTTTTATTTATATTAAAATATATATATAATTTCTTCCACGTTGACAGAGTATTTTGTGTAGATTGTTGAATTTTTTTTTACATTAAATCCATTTTAATCCCACTTTGTAAGACATTAAAATGTAAAGACATCCAAAGGGTCTGAAAACTTTTGCAAGGCACTGTATTGTATCTTGTACATTCCATTCCCAAACCAAATTGAATTCCAGTGCTTTAAAATATACGTTTCTTCTCACTACACAGGAACGATCGATCAGTCTGGGTGTAAAAGCATTGGTAATCAATTAGTAATTATTCTTTCAATGTGAAGCAAAATGAATATTCAAAGAGGAAAGACAGAGAGGCTCAGTAATTGTAATTTAGTTTTATTTCTTCTGATGAAATACGGTTAAGTCTGGTGATGAGACAAATAGTATATTTCACTAACACCGCTATCTACTGGTCCCTGTGTCTATAATTGTACATAGTAGCCATAAACATTTCACAAGCAAGATATTATTGGTTCCTTATTGTCTGTATGTAGATATTTACAGAGCTTTGCAGTTCCGTCTTGGCAGATTCATTTTTTTCAGTTATAAACAATGTTTGTTAATACACATTTACCCTTCAAACTAAGTACTTCACAGCAGCAGCTGCAACTTCTATACATCATAAACAATGATTCATGCGAGCCACTGTGGATATATTTATGGGTAATTCTCAGCAACAAAAGAGTGATCAAATTAAGATCCTACATTTGTAACTGTATATTTCATAGTAGTGAGTTATCATAACATCGTATTGTTAAACTTAAAACGACAATTTTACAGAATGTCTGCTGCTGCAGCTACCGTGTGTACTCAGAAGAATTGGAATGAGCATTACTGTTGTGTAAAACAGGTTCGTCACAGAGGCAGCTCCCACAAATGCGCCCATGTCCTTGAGATCTCACGATAGTGCAACACATTCATCACTCCACACACACCACAGTGGAGGCTCTTCAGAGGAGGAAGGAGAGGACCATCCTCAGTGAATTTCAGAAACAAATAGTGAAACATTAAAAAAAAAGTTAACATTTTTAGAAAAAACTATACTAAATATATTCACATCATCAAATAATTGATTAAGCCACTGTTTTGCAATGAAGGTCTACAATAGCCTCAGCAGCACTCTGTAGCTTCTATTCTCCTCTGAGTACATTGACTTCAATGCAAAACCTAGGAGGCTTATGCTTCTCACCCCCTTCCATAGACTTACACAGTAATTATGACTTCCGGAGGACTTATCAGAGCTCTTGCAGCATGAATTGACATGTTATCCACCCATTCCAATGTTCAGATAATGAATCTAGCACTGAAAGCTACAGGTAGCTAGCACTGCAGTGAATACAATGTGAAAGAGTGAGAAAGACAATAGTTGAAAAGTTTTTAACAAATTAATTTCTTCCAAAATTAAGGAAAAGCAAGAGATCGAGAGAGTGAGAGATATTTAGTAGTATATACACTACCGTTCAAAAGTTTGGCGTCACTTAGAAATGTCTGTGTTTTCCATGAAAACATACATGAAATTAGTTGAAAAATGAATAGGAAATATAGTCAAGACGTTGAAAAGGTTATTAATAATTGTGTCCTTCAAACTTTGCTTTCGTCAAAGAATCCTCCATTTGCAGCAATTACATCCTTGCAGACCTTTGGCATTCTAGTTGTCAATTTGTTGAGGTAATCTGAAGAGATTTCACCCCATGTTTCCTGAAGCACCTCTGACAAGTTTGATTGGCGTGATGGGCACTTCTTGCGTACCATATGGTCAAGCTGCTCCCACAACAGCTCAATAGGGTTGAGATCCGGTGACTGTGCTGGCCACTCCATTATAGACCGAATACCAGCTGACTTCTTCTTCCCTAAATAATTCTTACATAGTTTGTATTTTGTATTTGTATTTATTATGGATCCCCATTAGCTGCTGCCAAAGCCAAAGCAGCAGCTACTCTTCCTGGGGTCCAGCAAAATTATGGCAGTTTATACAATTTGAAAACATTACAATACATTCACAGAATTCACAACCCACTGTGTGCCCTAAGGCCCCTACTCCACCACTACCACATATCTACAGTACTAAATACATGTGTATGTATAGTGCGTATGTTATCGTATGCACGCGTGTGTGTGTGTGTGTCCATGTGTCTGTGCCAATGTTTGTGTTGCTTCACAGTCCCCGCTGTTCCATAAAGTGCTTTTTAATCAATTATTTTTATCTAATTTTACTGCTTGCGTCAGTTACTTGATGTGGAATAGATTTCCATATAGTCATGGCTCTATGTAGTACTGTGTGCCTCCCATAGTCTGTTCTGGACTTGGGGACTGTGAAGAGACCTCTTGTGGCATGTCTTGTGGGGTATGCATGGGTGTCCGAGCTGTGTGCCAGTCGTTTAGACAGACAGCTCGGTGCATTCAACATGTCAATACCTCTCATAAATAAAAGTAGTGATGAAGTCAATATCTCCTCCACTTTCAGCCAGGAGAGATTGACATGCATATTATACATTTTAGCTCTCTGTGTACATCCAAGGGTCAGCCGTGCTGCCCTGTTCTGAGCCATTTGCAATTTTGCACCTGACCAAATCAAATCAAGTGTATTTGTCACATACACATGGTTAGCAGGTGTTATCCTGTTGAGGCCAGGGGGCAGGATATTATCCCGGTATTGGGATTCATTGTCATGTGACCATGGCGGGGAATTCAAAACTGCAAGAGTAATCATTTCAAATAATCAAATAATCAACTATTTTCCTCCATTTGAAAGATATATCTCCTAAATCTAACCACGCTGTCCGATTTTCAGAGGCTTTACGGAGAATGCATAAAGTTAGGTTATGTGAGGAGAGTACATTGACAATAGCTGCGTGTAATGTTTAGCCAATTCAAAGAAGGGCATCAACAGACAGAAAACTAGCTAGAATTATGCACTTACCTTTGACAATCTGCATCAGATGACACTCATAGGACATTATGTTAGACAATACATGCATTTTTAGTTCCATCAAGTTCATATTTATATCCAAAAACAGCATTTACAGTCACGGTGAAATTCAGAATTTTTTTCGGCTCGAATGCTCCCAGTGAATCCAGCATTACAAATCACAGAATTACTATTCGAAAACATTGGTAAATTATAATATTGTCATTCAAAGAATAATATATTATCATCTCGTAATTGCTACCGAATGGCCAGATCTCAAAATAACTTTACTGGGAAATCACATTTTGCTATAAACTGGGTACTATGCTAACAACATAAGCTAAGCTATAAGCTAAGCTAAGCTATACCGTTAGCATTAGCATCATCTAATATCGATAATAACATTCTAAATATCCCCTTACCTTTGATTATCTCCATCAGAAGGCGCTGCCAGCGATCCCAGGTCCAGAACAAATGTGGTTTCTTTTGATAAAGTTCATAATTTATGTCCAAATAGTTAGCGTTCAGTAGGCTCCCACAAAATGAGGTGGGCAGTGTAAAGTCACGCCGAAAAGCTAAAAAAAACCTAGTAAATAATCTATTTACGTTTGTTCAAACATGTTAAACGTTGTTTAGCATTAATCTTTTGGTCCATTTTTAACGTGAAACATCAGTAAACATCAGTAATATTTTCACACAACCTATCAAGTGTCTAGAATAAACGATTATGACAAAGACACTCTTCTCAGATTCATGCGCAGGCGCAAAAAATGAAGTGATGACGTGTCAACTTGTAAGCATTCTAATTCGGTCTGTATTCATGACAGATGCTTCCAACAACTTTCTTTAGATCGTTGACATCTAGTGGAAGCAGTAGGAGTTGCGAACTGAATCCTTTCTCACTGTGGTATCTTTAAAACAATGACACTAAATAGTACAGTCACAAAATTCTCATTTTTTTAAATCTATTTTTCACAGGTTTTTGCCTGCAATATGAGTTTTGTTATACTTACAGACACCATTCAAACTGTTTTAGAAAATTCAGAGTGTTTTCTATCCGAATGTGTTAATAATATGCATATCCTAGCTTCTGAGTTGGTGTAGGAGGCAGTTAAAAATGGGCACATATTTTTTTCAAAATTCTCAATACTGCCCCCGTGGCCCGTAGAGGTTTTAAGCAAGTGTAGCGAAATGCTTGTGCTTCTAGTTCCGACCATGCAGTAATATCTAACAAGTAATCTACCAATTCCACAACAACTACCTTGTACACACAAGTGTAAAGGAATGAATATGAATATGTACATAAACATATATAAATGAGTGATGGCCGAACGGCATAGGCAAGATGTAATAGATGGTATGGAATACAGTATATACATATGAGATGAGTATTGTAGGGTATGAAAACATATAAAGCAGCATTGTTTAAGGTGGCTAGTGATACATTACATCAGGTTGGCAAGATGCAGTAGATGGTATAGAGTACTGTAATGCACTAGTTAGAAGAAGTGTCGGAGTCAGGCACAGGACACATGGATGAGTGTAAACAAAATACGTGTTTACTAAAATTCATGAATAAACTTATTTTAAGACAAAATACAGGATTGGGGAACAACCCCTCCAAGAACACAAGACAGACAGGAAATGCAGAGGGTTAAATAATAAACATAATTAGGGAAATCAAAAACAGGTGTACACAATAAAGACAAAACCAAACGAACAGTGAAACATCGATCGGTGGCAACTAGTAAGCCGGTGATGTCGACCGCCGAACGCCGCCCGAACAAGGAGAGGGGCCGACTTCGGCGGGAGTCGTGACAGTACCCCCCTCCTGACGCGCGGCTCCAGCAGCGCGCAGACACTGGCCTCGGGGACGACCCGGAGGACGGGGAGCAGGGCGATCCGGACGGAAGCGGTGAAAATCCTGGATTAACGATGGGTCCAGGATGTCTTCCGCCGGTACCTAGCTTCGCTCCTCCGGGCCGTACCCCTCCCACTCCACGAGGTACTGAAGGCCCCTCGCCCGACGTCTAGAGTCCATAAGGGCTCTTACTGTATACGCCGGGGCCCCCTCGATGTCCAGGGGGGAGTTGTAACCTATAACAAACCTCGTTCAATCTCCTCAGGACTTTAAATGGTCCCACAAACCGCGGAGCCAGCTTCCGGCAGGGCAGGTGAAGGGGCAGGTTTCAGGTCGAGAGCCAGACCCAATCCCCCGGTGCATAAACCGGGGCCTCACTGCGGTGGCTGTCGGCACTCGCCTTTTGCCGCCTGATGGCTCGTTGAAGACGTACATGGGCAGCGTTCCATGTCTCCTCCGAGTGCCGAAACCATTCATCCACCGCAGGAGCCTCGATCTGGCTCTGATGCCATGGTGCCAGGACCGGCTGATACCCTAGCACTCACTGAAAAGGGGTAAGGTTAGTAGAAGAGTGGCGTAGGGAATTTTGGGCCATCTCTGCCCAAGGGATAAACGATGCCCACTCTCCCGGCCGGTCCTGGCAATAGGACCGCAGAAACCTACCCACCTCTTGGTTGACTCTTTCCACCTGCCCGTTACTTTCGGGGTGGAACCCTGAGGTAAGGCTGACCGAGACCCCCAGGCGTTCCATAAACGCCCTCCAGACTCTAGACGTAAATTGGGGACCCCGATCAGACACTATATCCTCAGGCACCCCGTAGTGCCGGAATACATGGGTGAACAGGGCCTCCGCAGTCTGTAGAGCCGTAGGGAGACCGGGCAAAGGAAGGAGACGGCAGGACTTAGAAAACCGATCCACAACGACCAGGATCGTGGTGTTACCCCGTGACACACCTAGTCATTCAAGTTTTTTTTTCTACATTGAAGAATAATTGTGAAGATCTAAACTATGAAATGACACATATGGAATAATGTAGTAACCAAAAAAGTGTTAAACCAATCAAAATATATTTAAAATTTGAGATTCTTCAAAGTAGCCACCCTTTGCCTTGATGACAGCTTTGCACACTCTTGGCATTCTCTCAACCATCTTCATGAGGTGGTCCCCTGGAATGCATTTCAATTAACCTGTTGGGGCAAGGGGGCAGTATTTGCACGGCCGGATAAAAAACGTACCCGATTTAATCTGGTTACTACTCCTGCCCAGTAACTAGAATATGCATATAATTGTTTGATTTGGATAGAAAACACCCTAACGTTTCTAAAACTGTTTGAATGGTGTCTGTGAGTATAACAGAACTCATTTGGCAGGCCAAAACCTGAGAAGATTCCAAACAGGAAGCGCTCTCTGACCATTTCATGGCCTTCTTGATCATCTCTAACCAAAACAGGGGATCTCTGGCATGACGTGACATTTTCTAACGCTCCCATAGGCTCTCAGAAGGCGCCAGAAAGCTGAATCGTGGCTTTGCAGGCCCTGGCTGAAAAACACTAGCGCATTTTGTAAGTGGTCGATCTGAGAACAATGATACTGGATGCGCGTGCCCGAGTCGACTCCATGTTTACTTTCTCTCTCTTTGAACGAAAACAACCACTCCCGGTCGGAATATTATCGCTTTTTTACGAGGTAAATGGCATAAAAATTGATTTTAAACAGCGGTTGACATTCTTCGAAGTACGGTAATTGAATATTTATAAATGTTTTGTCACGAAATGCGTCGGGCGCGTAACCCTTATTTACCCTTCGGATAGTGTCTTGAACGCACGAACAAAATACCGCTTTTTGGATATAACTAAGGATTATTTGGGACCAAACCAACATTTGTTATTGAAGTAGAAGTCCTGGGAGTGCATTCTGACGAAGAACAGCAAAGGTAATAACATTTTTCTTATAGTAAATCTGACTTTGGTGAGGGCTAAACTTGGTGGGTGTCTAAAAGCTAGCCCTGTGATGCCGGGCTATCAACTTAGAATATTGCAAAATGTGCTTTCACCGAAAAGCTATTTTAAAATCGGACATAGCGAGTGCATATAGGAGTTCTGTATCTATAATTCTTAAAATAATTGTTATGTTTTTTTGTGAACGTTTCTCGTGAGTAATTTAGTAAATTCACCGGAAGTGTTTGGTGGGAATGCTAGTCACATGCTAGTCACATGCTTATGTAAAAAGCTGTTTTTTTATATAAATATGAACTTGATTGAACAAAACATGCATGTATTGTATAACATAATGTCCTAGGTGTGTCATCTGATGAAGATCATCAAAGGTTAGTGCTGCATTTAGCTGTGGTTTGGGTTTATGTGACATTAAAATGCTAGCTTGAAAAATGGGTGTCTGATTATTTCTGGCTGGGTACTCTGCTGACATAATCTAATGTTTTGCTTTCGTTGTAAAGCCTTTTTGAAATCGGACAATGTGGTTAGATTAACGAGAGTCTTGTCTTTAAAATGGTGTAAAATAGTCATATGTTTGAGAAATTGAAGTAATAGCATTTCTAAGGTATTTGAATATCGCACCACAGGATTACACTGGCTGCGTCCCACCTAGCAAATAGAGGTTAACAGGTGTGTCTTGTTAAAAGTAAATTTGTGGAATTTCTTTCCTTCTTAATGTGTTTGAGCCAATCGGTTGTGTTTGACAATGTAGGGGTGGTGTACAGAAGATGGCTCTATTTGGTAAAATACCATAATATGAATAGGTCAAACAAGTAAAGAGAAACGACAGTCCATCGTTACTTTAAGACATGAAGGTCAGTCAATCTGGAAAATGTCAAGAACTTTTAAAGTTTCTTCAAGTGCACTTGCAAAAACCATCAAGCGCTGTGATGAAACTGGCTCTCATGAGGATCGCTATAGGAAAGGAAGACCCAGAGTTACCTCTGCTGCAGAGGATAAGTTCATTAGAGTTAACTGCATCTCAGATTGCAGTCCCCCAAAAATATTAAAAGAGTTCAAGTAACAGACACATCTCAACATCAACTGTTCAGAAGAGACTGCGTGATTCAGACCTTCATGGTCAAATTTCTGCAAAGAAACCACTACTAAAGTACACCAATAAGAAGAAGAGACTTGCTGGGCCCAAGAAAAACGAGCAATGGACATTAGATCGGTGGAAATCTGTCCTTTGGTCTGATGAGTCCAAATGTTAGACTTTTGTATCCAACCGCCGTGTCTTTGTGAGACGCAGCGTAGGTGAACAGATGATCTCCGCATGTGTGGTTCCCACCATGAAGAATGGAGGAGGAGGTGTGATGGTGTGGGGGTGCTTTGCTGGTGACCCTGTTGGTGATCTATTTAGAATTCAAGGCACACTTAACCAGCATGGCTACCACAGCATTCTGCAGCGATCCGCCATCCCATCTGGTTTGCGCTTAGTGGGACTATCGTTTGTTCTTCAACAGGACAATGACCAAAATCACACCTCCAGGCTGTGTAAGGGCTATTTGACCAAGAAGGAGAGTGATGGAGTGCTGCATCAGATGATCTGGCCTCCACAATCACCCAACCTCAACCCAATTGAGATGGTTTGAGATGAGTTGGACCGCAGAGGTGAAGGAAAAGCAGCCAACAAGTGCTCAGCATATGTGGGAACTCCTTTAAGACCGTTGGAAAAGCATTCGTCATGAAGCTGGTTGATAGAATGCCAAGAGTTTGCAAAGCTGTCCCCAAGGCAAAAGGTGGCTACCTTAAAGAATCGCAAATATATTTTGATTTGTTTAACACTTTTTTGGTAACTACATGATTCCATATGTGTTATTTCATAATTTGATGTCTTCATTATTATACTACAATGTAGATATAAAACAATTAAGAAAAACCCTTGAATGAGTAGGTATGTCCAAACTTTTGACTGGTACAGTATACAAAAGAGCAAATTGATTATACGGTTTATAGTATCAGTCACTGCTAGTTCTGTGTTTGTGTGTGATCAGGGGTGTATTGATTCCGCCAATTCTGTTGAAAAAGGTTTCTTAAAAGGAAGCAAATGGAATGAAACGGCGATAAACATTCCTGAATTTTTCCAATAGAAACTATTGTTTGCAACTTTTGGACTAATGATTACAACCTCGATCATCATCTAGGCAAAAGTGTGCAAGGTGGTATTAAATGTGTCACTGTCTGTCACCTTGATTACTCTAATTTATTGACCTGTGTACCTACGTTATAAACTTTCATTCATAGGCTAAGTTATAGCAACCTCATGATGGGTATAGTGAACATTTGAGTTTCATGTAGTACCCTAAACCTATCGATGTTACATAGAGCTGGGTGAATGGAATTTAAATTACATTTATCCATCATGCTGTATTAGAAATAATGCCATGCTCATAAAAAATTATAATAATCTTAAATAGCACTTACGGCTACTGATGAACCATCAGTGAACAGTAGAGTGATGAAGAGTGACCTCTGATTTAGTTTATGTAAATCCTGCTCCTTGAAAACATTGATGGGTCGTTCCACAAAATGAGTTCCTTTTGCATGCCTTTGATATTTTAAGTAGAAATTGTGCACCAATATTGAATTGTAAAAACCAGTAATATTAAATTAAGTGCCCTTTAATATAGAACACATAGATAATAAAAAAATATGATTTTCAATATGTATAAACACTTGATAAAGTGCCAAAATTCAGCCCTCCTTGCACCCTCTGACTTCTAGAAAGATTTTAACCCACTCAACCCAAATATTTCTCCAAGTTTTTGACAACATTATCTAGATTTTGTAACGTAGACGCTGGGATTCAGGAAGCAGATGCAGAGTTTAATAGAACACAAACAATAAACAATACAAAAACAGGAGTAGCGTCGGGACATGGAGACAGTGTCAATAACGCCTGATGGGAAATAACAACAGAGTGGTATATATATTGGGAGTAGTCATGAAGGTGATATAGTCCAGGTGTGCCTGATGATGAGGCGCAGGTGTGCATAATGATGGGTAGCCAGGTCAGATGGTTAGTAAACCAGCGACATATACTGCTCAAAAAAATAAAGGGAACACTTAAACAACACAATGTAACTTCAAGTCAATCACACTTCTGTGAAATCAAACTGTCCACTTAGGAAGCAACACTGATTGACAATAAATTTCACATGCTGTTGTGCAAATGGAATAGACAACAGGTGGAAATTATAGGCAATTAGCACGGGGTCGACTCGTGCACGCGCCTAAGCCCATTATCCTCTGATCGGCCACTAGCCAAAAGCGCAAATGTGTTTCAGCCTGGGGCTGCCTCGATATCATTCAGCTTTTTCCCGGGCTCTGAGAGCCTATGGGAGCCGTAGGAAGTGTCACGTTACAGCAAAGATCCTCAGTCTTCAATAAACAGAGACAAGAAGAACAAGATCTTGTCAGAGAGGGCACTTCCTGTAAGGAATCTTCTCAGGTTTTTGCCTGCCATATGAGTTCTGTTATACTCACAGACAGTTCAAACAGTTTTAGAAACTTTAGGGTGTTTTCTATCCAAAGCCAATAATTATATGCATATTCTAGTTACTGGGTAGGAGTAGTAACCAGATTAAATCGGGTACGTTTTTTATCCGGCCGTGTAAATACTGCCCCCTAGCCCTAACAGGTTAAAATGCAAATCAATTTATAACATTTTTGACATTTGTTTTTCTGGATTCTTTTGTTGTTATTCTGTCTCTCACTGTTCAAATAAAACTACCATTAAAATTATAGACTGATCATTTCTTTGTCAGTGGCCAAATGTACAAAATCAGCAGGGGATCAAATACTTTTTTCCCTCACTGTATATAAATATATATTCCCCCCCCCCCAAAAAAAAATAATATATATATATATATATATATATATATATATATATATATACACACACTGCTCAAAGAAATAAAGGGAACACTCAAACAACACAATGTAGCTCCAAGTCAATCACACTTCTGTGAAATCAAACTGTCCACTTAGGAAGCAACACTGATTGACAATAAATTTCACATGCTGTTGTGCAAATGGAATAGACAACAGGTGGAAATTATAGGCAATTAGCAAGACACCCCCAATAAAGGAGTGGTACTGCAGGTGGGGACCACAGACCACTTCTCAGTTCCTATGCTTCCTGGCTGATGTTTTGGTCACTTTTGAATGTTGGCAGTGCTTTCACTCTAGTGGTAGCATGAGACGGAGTCTACAACCCACACAAGTGGCTCAGGTAGTGCAGCTCATCCAGGATGTCACATCAATGCGAGCTGTGGCAAGAAGGTTTGCTGTGTCTGTCAGCGTAGTGTCCAGAGCATGGAGGCGCAACCAGGAGACAGGCCAGTACATCAGGAGACGTGGAGGAGGCCGTAGGACGGCAACAACCCAGCAGCAGGACCGCTACCTCCGCCTTTGTGCAAGGAGGAGCAGGAGGAGCACTGCCAGAGCCCTGCAAAATAACCTCCAGCAGGCCACAAATGTGCATGTGTCTGCTCAAACGGTCAGATACAGACTCCATGAGGGTGGTATGAGGGCCCGCCGTCCACAGGTGGGGGTTGTGCTTACAGCCCAACACCGTGCAGGACGTTTGGCATTTGCCAGAGAACACCAAGATTGGCAAATTCGCCACTGGCGCCCTGTGCTCTTCACAGATGAAAGCAGTTTCACACTGAATACGTGACAGACGTGACAGAGTCTGGAGACGCCGTGGAGAACGTTCTGCTGCCTGCAACATCCTCCAGCATGACCGGTTTGGTGGTGGGTCAGTCATGGTGTGGGGTGGCATTTCTTTGGGGGGCCGCACAGCCCTCCATGTGCTCGCCAGAGGTAGCCTGACTGCCATTAGGTACCGAGATGAGATCCTCAGACCCCTTGTGAGACCATATGCTGGTGCGGTTGGCCCTGGGTTCCTCCTAATGCAAGACAATGGTAGACCTCATGTGGCTGGAGTGTGTCAGCAGTTCCTGCAAGAGGAAGGCATTGATGCTATGGACTGGCCCGCCCGTTCCCCAGATCTGAATCCAATTGAGCACATCTGGGACATCATGTCTCGCTCCATCCACCAACGCCACGTTGCACCACAGACTGTCCAGGAGTTGGCGGATGCTTTAGTCCAGGTCTGGCAGGAGATCCCTCAGGAGACCATCCGCCACCTCATCAGGAGCATGCCCAGGCATTGTAGGGAGGTCATACAGGCTCGTGGAGGCCACACACACTACTGAGCCTCATTTTGACTTGTTTTAAGGACATTACATCAATGTTGAATCAGCCCGTAGTGTGGTTTTCCACTTTAATTTTGAGTGTGACTCCAAATCCAGACCTCCATGGGTTGATAAATTGGATTTCCATTGATTATTTTTGTGTGATTTTGTTGTCAGCACATTCAACTATGTAAAGAAAAAAGTATTTAATAAGATTATTTATTTCATTCAGATCTAGGATGTGTTGTTTAAGTGTTCCCTTTATTTTTTTGAGCAGTGTAGAACGCCGGAGGGGGGAACTTGAGTAGACATGACATGTTTCCATCCAATTGACGACCTTTTTGCCCTCAGAACAGCCTCAATTCATCAGGGTATGGACTACAAGGCGTTGAAAGTGTTCCACATGGATGGTGGCCTATGTTGACTCCAATGCTTCCCACATCTGCGTTAAGTTAGCTGGATGTCCTTTGGGTGATGGACCATTCTTGATACACAGGAAACTGTTGAGCGTGAAAAACCCAGCAGTATTGCAGTTCTTGACACAAGCCTGTGCCAATGGCACATACTACCAAAACACGTTCAAAGGCATTTAAATCTTTTGTCTTGCCCATTCATCCAGTGAATGGCACACAAACACAATCCATATATCAACTGTCTCAATCTTAAAAATCATTCTGCCTCCTCCCCTTCATCTACACTGATTGAAATGGATTTAACAAGTGACATCAATAAGGGATCATAGCTTTCACCTGGTCAGTCTATGTCATGGAAAGAGCAAGTGCCCTTAATGTTTGTATAGTCAGTGTATTTTCTTTTAAAATATTTTATTTCAAAAGAAACATTGAGCATCTTATAGTCAAATCATTGTGTGAAAGCAGGTGAGCTTGTTTGACTCCTTTTGGCCATTTTCTGGTATTTTGTGGTGGAAAACTGAGTAGGTCAATCATAACACGTCAACCCTGTTACCTATAGATAGACAGGCTAGAAATTTTTAAACAATAAAAAAATGTTTGGTTTCCTGCATTCAATTGCCCCTCCCTGTTTCCATTCACCCTGTCACAAGAAGATTCATGCATGATTTAAAGAAGAAATAAAGTTTTAATATCACATGCATGAGTAGATAATAACTCAGAAGCACCCATGACTCGCTCCATTGACATCAGAATCAGAGATTATGCTACAGGACTGCTTTTCTTGTGCAGATTGGAATATGTTCCTAGACTCCGCTGAATACATCAACAAGCTAACCACCTCGATCACGGCTTCATAAGGAAATGCATCAGTGTTGTCTCCTCAGTGAAGATTTGCTGCTTCCCCAATCAAAAGCCCTTGATTAACACTAAAGTTGGCGAGAACTAAAGGACAAGGCTACCGCAAACAGGTCCATGGCAGACAACCATGAGGCTATGGCTGAGGACAGGAACAAGTACATGAAGTCCCACTACGATCTCCGCAGAGTCATCAAACGAGTTAAAGGACAATATAGGAATAATGTGGAATCATTACACAGGCTACGACGCCCGTCGCATGTGGCAGGGGCTACAGTTTGGATTACAAAGGAGGACCCAGCCGTGATCTGCCCAATGATGCCTCTAAACCAGACGAACTCAATGCACTTTATACACGCTTTGACAATAACAACATCGTGCCGGGTGTGAAAGCCGCAACCGATCCATAAGATTGGGTGATCTCGCTCTCCGAGGCCAACATGTGTAAAGTCTTCAATCAGATCAATACCCGCAAGGCCGCGGGGCCCGATGGTATTCCAGGGTACGTTCTCAGAGCATGCGCAGAACAGCTGGCAGGTATGTTCACTGTCATTTTCAACCTCTCCTCGTCCCAATCTGTTTTAAGATGACTACCATATCATTCCTGTTCCCAAGAACTCTATGGTTTCATGCCACAATGACTACCACCATGTAGCACTCACATCTGTAATCACTAAGTGCTTTGAAAGGCTGGTTATGGCACACATCAACCCCATTATTGCAGACACCCTAGACCCACTCCAATTTGCATACGCTCCAACAAATCCATAGACGACGCAATCTCAATTGCACTCCACACTGCCCTCACCCACCGAGATAAGAGAAATACCTATGTGAAAATGCTGATCATTGATTACAGCTCAGTGTTCAACCCGATTGTCCCCTCCAAGCTCATCACCAAGCTTAGGACTCTGGGACTGAACTCCCTCTGCAACTGGATCCTGGACTTCTTGACGAGCCGACCCCAGGTAGTGAGGGTAGGAAACATCACCTATGCCACACTGACCCTCAACACGGAAGCCCCACAGTGGTGTGTACTTAGTCCCCTCCTGTGCTCCCTGTTCACCCACGACTGTGTGGCCACACACAACTCCAACACCATCATCAAGTTTGCTGACGATACGATGGTGGTTGGCCTGATCACCTGCTACGATAAGACAGCCTACAGGGAGGAGGTCAGTGACCTGGCAGTATGGTGCCTGGACAACAACCTCTCCCTCAACATCAGTAAGACCAAGGAGCTGATCATGGACTACAGTAAACAGGGGGGCGACTGGGCTGCAGTGGAGCGGGTCAAGAGCTTTAAGTTCCTCGGGGGCCAAATCACTAAAGACTTAAAGTTGTCCAAACATAAACGTGCATGGTCATGAAGAAGGCGCGACAGCTCCTCTTCCCCCATCAGGAGGTTGAAAAAGTTTGGAATGGGCACTCAAATCCTCAAAGGTTTCTACAGCTGTATCATTGAGAGCATCTGCATCACTGCTTGGTATGGCAACAGCAACACCCTCAATCGCATGGTGCTACAGAGGGTGGCACAGACATCACTAGGGCCAAGCTCCCTGCTATCCAGGACCTCTTTATCAGGCGGTGTGAAAGGAGTCATCAACCCTGTTATTCAACCTTGCTACTTTATTTGGCACTAGGCATTTACTATAGAATGTTTTTTATTTAAAACCTCTTGAGATGGGAAAACCAGTTTTTACCCTTCTCAAAAGATACCGAATTGGTGGAACGACCCTGATACAGTACGGTCTGCAGTTAGCTAAGCTGACTAGGTACCCAGGCATACAATCAAGGCTTTGATTAAGGCAACGCTGGCCAAGCAGCAAATTCCCTAACAGTGCTGTCAATTAATGAGTCATATCAGTTGGGACAGAGACTGAGGAAAATCAGACAAAATGTCCATCAACTTCTCTCATTCTTAGTCACAATACAACATGAAAACAAGCTCAAGCTACCCATCCCATTCAATCTGCCTCCCACACAACCTCTCTGCTATTCATCAGGTCCCGTGGGATTGGACTGGGAGAATCAGGGGTCAGAGCCGTGCCGCAACCCCGTGCCGCCCGCTCAGCTCTAATTGCAGTGCTGAGCGGGGGAAGGATCTGACCTTCACTGATTTTATTTACCGACAAATGTCTCTTTCGCTGCAGCTATGATTGGCTGTCTTCCCTTGGAGAAATCTCAGCAGCCTCAGAGAGACAGGAAGCCTCTTCTGTTCACAGGTCAAAAAGTCCCCCTCATTAAACAGTAGGTTGACCACGTCTCTTTAATAGGACACACACACACACAAACAGAAACACAGTGGAAGAGCAGGAAATGAGAGAAGTAATTTGGCATTTGTACAGATGGAGGATATGTATATACTAAACAAAAATATAAACGCAACATGCAACAATTTCAAAGATTCAAAGAGCAGTCAATTGAATTACAGTTCATATAAGGAAATCAGTCAATTGAAGTAAATTCATTAGGCCCTAATCTATGGATTTCACAATACTGGGAATAAAGATGTGCATCTGTTCTTCACAGATAGCTTAAGAAAAAGATAGGGGCGTGGATCAGAAAACCAGTCAGTATCTGGTGTGACCATCATTTGCTTCATGCAGCGAAACATATCTCCTTCGTATAGAGTTGTTCAGGCTGTTGATTGTGGCCTGTGCAGTGTTGTCCCACTGCCCTTCAATGGATTTTCGAAGTTGCTTGATATTCACAGGAACTAGAACATGCTGTGGTACACGTTGATCAAGAGCATCCCAAACATGCTCAAAGGTTGGCATGTCTGGAGAATATGCAGGCCATGGAATAACTGGGACATTTTCAGCTTCCAGGAATTATGTACAGATCCTTGCGACATGGGGCCGTGCATTACCATGAAACATAAGATGATGGCGGTGGATGACTGGCATAACAATGGGACTCAGGATCTCATCACGGTATCCCTGTGCATTCAAATTGCCATAGTTAAAATGCAATTGTGTTTATTGTCCGTAGCTTATGCCTGCCCATACAATAACCCCACCGCCACCTTGGGGCACCCTGTTCACAACGTTAACATCAGCAAACCACTTGCCCACACAATGCCGTACACGTGGTCTGCGGTTGTGAGTCCAGTTGGACGTACTGCCAAATTCTCTAAAATTATGTTGGAGGCGTCATATGGTAGAGAAATGAACATAAAATGATCTGGCAACAGGTCTGGTGGACATTCCTGCAGTCAGCATGCCAATTGCACGCTCTCTCAAAATTTGAGACATCTGTGGTATTATGACGTGTGACAAAACTGCACATGTAAGAGTGGCCTTTTATTGTCCCCAGCACAAAGTGCACCTGTATAATGATCATGTTGTTTAATCAGCTTCTTGATAAACCACACCTGTCATGTGGATGGATTATCTTGGTATGTAAACATTTTAGAGAAATAAGCTTTTTGTGCGTGTGGAACATTTCTGTGATCTTTTATTTCAGCTCATGAAACATGGGTCCAACACTTTACATGTTGCATTTCATTTTTTTGTTCAGTATGGATAAGAAGTTTGAGAGTTACAATTTGAAATGTCAGTGTCTAAAGATAGAACCTTGTCTGTAGAGCACTACCATAATGCTCACAGGATTCTCGATTTCATGTGAAGGATAAAATAGTTGTATAGATGAGTAACCATAATAAATCAAGGGTTGTGGTTGGGTCAGTGATTTCAGTACATTGTGTGGGATGGGAACATCCATTGGGTTCAAGTCTGATGCAATACCCTTACTAAGCACTCTGTGTCTCTCTATTTGACCGGTTACACTTTTTACCTCATAACCCTAGTAGATTTGCATTCCTTTTCTCCTCAGGATATGATTTTACCACATTTTACCCCATTCTGTATTTCGATGAGGATTTTTGTTCTCTCCCCATATCAGGATGAGTTCATACATTTTTGTTATGTTGTTTGAAAAACACATTTGAGGAATCCCTCAGTTTCAATGCTGTATAAAGTATTACAGTGATAACATGGATAAGTACAGAATGCAATATTTTTCAAATGCTTTATCAATACCTTAATATCACTTTACTATTACACCCATTATTATCAACAATTTACTATACCAGGCACAGGTTTTGGCTGTAGAACACCACGGCATATGATTATTCCCAATCCCAATTCTAACAATATGTTATCACTTACTATACATGACCATTCAAACTACAGTACAATAGGAACCAATCCTGGAAAAAGTATTTCAAATGTCATGCCCCCAACCCTTTCCAGACTCTTTATTGAACAGGCCATTATTCAATAAAGGCCTCCATATTTGCAGAAGTCAACGCTTTAAGAGTGGTCATATCCAAATACCCATCCTAGCATACTAAATAGTGTGCGAAAACATTTCGTTTTATAGTATGTGAAATTTTGAAAATAGTACTCTGAATGCGTCATCTAATGTGCGATTGCGTTGATTCCTGCCATTCATTCCTTTTGGTAAAGCACTTCATAATTCATCTGAATATCAGCTGTTGTCAAACACGTGAGTTGGAAAAGACGAGTGAATTCTACTAGATCAAACTCTGAAGTGAGCATGCACTTTAAGTATATAGTATGCTAGTATGGGTATTCGGTCACGGCCACTGACTGGGTTGGCTTCACAAATCCCTCTGCATCACTTGATTGTATCCTTTTACATCATGTGGTGCATGCAA
Organism: Salmo trutta; assembly: GCF_901001165.1. NCBI lineage: Eukaryota > Metazoa > Chordata > Actinopteri > Salmoniformes > Salmonidae > Salmo > Salmo trutta. The sequence continues at coordinate 35,683,042 of NC_042974.1, forward strand.
ATAGATAGATGACTCATTGATTTGACTCATTGATTTGACCATATCAGGGGATCGATGAGAAAAGGGATATGGAATTAACAGTGTTCTGCACTTTATGTGGTGGAGCACAAATATTATCAATTGCCAATATATGCTTGGTTGGTGCTTTACATATCCATGATAATCCCTTCTAGGAAATATATTTTATCACTCAAAGAATGGTCCGCATATCAGAAATTACAGAAAGAACTACAGAGCACGGAGAGAGAAAGATGGCAAAATGGTACACATTTGTGTGTGCCTCCCACTATCTCACTTCTTCAAATGACTCACTCCTCTCTGGAGCCCTCTCCCTCTCTTAACTCCATCTCTATATCTCCCCTTTGCTCTGTCACAATCATTAAACCGGCGCAAAGGGAGGGAGACAGCACCATGGCAGATATGTAGAGAGAAAGATGGCTGACAGCAGAGGAAGTAGGCTAGGCAGACAGACACAGGGAGTGGGTGTCAGTCAGAGGAACATTTTAGATCAACCACCTTATCTCCTTGTTATGTAATGCTCACTGGAGCATCTGCTGACGTCAAATGTCCCAGATGGGATGGAGGAGGGCCGTGGAGTTTAATTTTTCTCTGCAGATCTTCTCAAACTCTGTCAGGTTAGATGGGGAGCGTCGTTGCACAGCTATTTTCAGGTCTCTCCAGAGATGTTAGATCGGGTTCAAGTCCGGGCTCTGGCTGGGCCACTCAAGGACATTCAGAGACGCGTCCCGAAGCCACACAAATACAGGTGTGCCAAGCTTGTATTGTCATACCCAAGAAGACTCAAGGCTGTAATTGCGGCCAAAGGTCCTTCAACAAAGTACTGAGTAAAGGGTGAATATTTATGTAAATGTCATATTTCAGTTTTTTATTTGTCATACATTTTCTAAAATGAAAAAAAAAAGTTTTTCCTTTGTCATTATGAAGTATTGTGTGTAGATTGAGGGGGAAAAAACAATTTAATCAATTCTAGAATAAGGCTGTAACGTAACAAAATGTGGAAAAGTTCAAGGGGTCTGAATACGTTCTGAATGCTATTAATTACGTTTCCACTCACACTTTCACTTTGACTAAGCAGGTACATCAACATATAAAATGAATGGGTATTGGATATATCTGCTAGGTTTGTTTGCCCACTCTATGGGGAGCTGTGAGAGGGACAAAGTGAACAGCAATAAAGGAAGTTGAGTAAGAGATTTGGAGAAAGTCGCCCAGAATCCCCCCATTTTATGAGCTATTGCTTTCTATACCCTCATCAGCATAACAGGGGGGTTCCACTGGAGCCCTCTAGCTCCATCAGGACCACTGCCTCATCCGTCTCCCAGGAGACCAATATCTTTTTATAGCCCTCCTCCATGGCAATGCAATTTATTGTTGCATGGCAATAAAGGCCACTTATATCTATGACGTTTAACAAATGCCTGAGGTAAATCTTTATATAACAGTGTTATCTATATCTAAATGGTTTGAAAAGGGGATAATTAGTTAATCAACCTACAGTATAGTAAGTGTATTGATTTTATACATCAATACTTTGTGAATCATGTGTATATAAATTATATACAAATTCATTAGTTAGGTCTTACCCACATGAACAAATACTACAGATTTCTATAGAATACCTTCGTATAGTGTAGAATAATATACTATACACTGTAGTATCCCTCGATGATGTAGTGCTTACTATATACACACTGTACTATCCCTCGATTATGTACTGCCTACTTTAGAATTGTGTAGTATACTGTAGTAAATACTACAATAATGTTCTCAAAAACACTACATTGTCTGCGAAAACATTACTTTTTTTTAAAACTATTGCAACTCACTATTAATTTGCATATTCCCCACCTACATGCCAAGTATAGACCATATATTGTGATCTCTACAGGTTATAGAAAAGAGCAGAAGCTTTGAATTTTCAGTTCAGACTCCAGTCTTACAGTACCTTCCTGTAGGTTATGGAAATACTACAATATACTACAGTCATGTCTGCAAAAACACTACAGTAAATACTACAATATACTACAGTCATGTCTGCAAAAACACTACAGTATATACTACAATATACTAGTCATGTCTGCAAAAGCACTACAGTATAGTACAGTCATGTTCTCAAAAACACAACAGTAAAAACTACATTGACTACTACAGTAAAGTCAGCAAAAACACTATAGTATATACATACAGTAATACTACAGTATATGTACCATAGTATTTTTTTCATGTGGGTTACTCTGAAGCAACGACAATGTGCTTTTTTAATAGCCATACAACAAAATGCTGGAACCAACTTGGTGGTGCAAGTTTTTTGGGGCAGGCAGGTAGCCTAGTGGTTAGAGTGTTGGACTAGTAACTGAAAGGTTGCAAGATTGAATCCCCGAGCTGACAAGGTAAAAATCTGTCATCCTGCCCCTCAACAAGGCAGTTAACCCACTGTTCCTAGGCCATCATTGAAAATAGTAGTTATTAACTGACTTACCTAGTTAAATAAAAGTAAAATTTAAAAAACTTGCTTAGCTACCTTCACATAATATCTGGATTCCATGTGTCTCCAATAAATGTTCTGCACTTGAAATGCTCATTCTGCAATGCATGTGCCCATACTTTTCTCACTCTTTTTTGCCTTTATCCTGAACTGGCTGAAAACAGCACATAATAAATATACTTGACATGTGCTTTGATGAAATGCAGCACCTTTGCAAGAGTAAATATTCAGGATTGCATTTTTGCAGGGCTGGAATGCTGAAGGCTTTTTGTCAATGGCTTCACGACTACATTTCTCTGATGATGGTGTTTGGTTGAAAGTAAAATGTACATCATTTGCATAAAGGAAGGGACCAGGAAATCTGGTCCAAATGCAGACACAGTGGACAGAAAACAGACACATTTTAATACTGGAAATGTGGGCACAATCAGAATGTCGACAAGATCAGGACAAAGGACCCCTGTTAGCACCAGGTATAAACAGGGCTTGAGTTTCACTCTGGTTATGTATTGTAGCGATCCTCGCTAGTGGATTACCCCTATTGGCGTGATGAATAGGATATTTGCCGTTTACGCCAGTGACCTGGGTTCTCTTTCCCTGCACCGCCGTTGGCTACAGTATGTACAGCAGGTGCGGGGAAGGTGCAGGGACCGCTTGTTACTCTGGCTGGTAGACTAGCATCCAGTTTCTCTATAAGCCTTATAATAAAGATTTTTTTTATCAAAGTATTGAACAATCAATCTCTCTGCTCCTCTGCTAAACTAGAAAAGGCTGTATGATTTTGATGATCAAAATAATCTTAATCATGTTTTTGCAGAAGTGTGAAGAAAGGTTACTAGCGTAATGATATACTGCTATAATAAAACACTTGTAGTCAAGGAAGCTAATAACATCCTCTACAAGTCCTCTGCACTTGAGGTGAACTTCAGATGTGTTCCACAAAGGAGAGAGGCAATAACATATTGATACTACTTCTTTGATAAGTAACTTTAACTGATTCAGTCATCAGCAGTCAGCAGAACAGAAAACCTCACATTTGCTTGCTTTCACTTTCACCTGTGCTGCATTCTCTATAAATAACATGTAGAGTGACTTATTGCTTTATCGATAGGGTTTTAATATAGTGGAAATGTATTTTAAGATGCCTTATGATCGACCCCCTTCATGTTTTTGCCAATGCTGTGAACTTAAAGGTCATGAACGGTCAAAATCATGTTTTTCATGAAATTTGGTGATATTTGAATGAAAACAGATTAAAGTATGATGAGCAAAGTATGAAAAATTACTGTTGCTTCTACATTGATAAAGTTTGATCGCAAAGTTACTAGTCCCCTCCCCCATGTCAAACACTTGGATTCAGGAGGTGGGATTATTAAAGGGATAGGGTGACATCACCCTAACTCCCATTTTACTACACCAATGATAATATGATATTCTCTTACCTAATTTAAATAAGTACCACCTTGTAACCTACATCGGAGAAAGTGTGTTTGTGGAGGGGCATGGTTTATGTAGCTACAAAAAGTATTTGATCCCCTGCTGATTTTGTAGATTTGCCCACTGACAAAGAAAGGATCAGTCTATAATTTTAATGGTAGGTTTATTTGAACAGTGAGAGACAGAATAACAACATAAATATCCAGAAAACGCATGTCAAAAATGTTATAAATTGATTTGTATTTTAAGAGTGTGCTCCTAATCTCAGCTCGTTACCTGTATAAAAGACGCCTGGGAGCCAGATATCTTTCTGATTGAGTGGGGGTCAAATACTTATTTCCCTCATTAACCTGTTATGGCTAGGGGGCAGTATTTTCACGGCCGGATAAAAAACGTACCCGATTTAATCTGATTATTACTCCTGCCCAGAAAGGTTAGTGCTGCATTTAGCTGTTTTTTGGTTATTTGTGATGCATGTGGTTGGTCGGAAAATGGCTATGTGGGTACTTTTACGATATACTCCTCTAACATAATCTAATGTTTTGCTTTTGCTGTAAAGCCTTTTTTGAAATCGGACAACGTGGTTCGATTCAGGAGAGGTGTATCTATAAAACGATATAATTTGAAAAAAAATAAATAAATAAATACAATTTTGTTATGCTAATGGCGATAGGATTTTTCGCTGGATGTCCGTCCCCGCACAGGGGTTAAACAGCGGTTGACATGCTTCGAAGTACGGTAATGGAATATTTTGAATTTTTTTTGTCACGAAACGTGTCGGGCGCATAACCTTTATTTACCCTTTCGGATAGTGTCTTGAACGCACGAACAAAACGCCGCTATTTGGATATAACTATGGATTATTTGGGACCAAACCAACATTTGTTATTGAAGTAGAAGTCCTGGGAGTGCATTCTGACGAAGAACAGCAAAGGTAATCAAACTTTTCTTATAGTAAATCTGAGTTTGGTGAGTACCACACTTGGTGGGTGTCAAAATAGCTAGCCGTGATGGCCGGGCTATCTACTCAGAATATTGCAAAATGTGCTTTCACCGAAAAGCAATTTTAAAATCGGACATAGAGAGTGCATAAAGGAGTTCTGTATCTATAATTCTTAAAATAATTGTTATGTTTTTTGTGAACGTTTATCGTGAGTAATTTAGTAAATTCACCGGAAGTGTTCGGTGGGAATGCTAGTTCTGAACGTCACATGCTAATGTAAAAAGCTGTTTTTTGATATAAATATGAACTTGATTGAACAAAACATGCATGTATTGTATAACATAATGTCCTAGGATTGTCATCTGATGAAGATCATCAAAGGTTAGTGCTGCATTTAGCTGTGGTTTGCATTTATGTGACATTATATGCTAGCTTGAAAAATGGGTGTCTGATTATTTCTGGCTGGGTACTCTGCTGACATAATCTAATGTTTTGCTTTCGTTGTAAAGCCTTTTTGAAATCGGACAGTGTGGTTAGATTAACGAGAGTCTTGTCTTTAAATAGCTGTAAAATAGTCATATGTTTGAGAAATTGAAGTAATAGCATTTCTAAGGTATTTGAAAATCGCGCCACAGGATTCAACTGGCTGTTAGGTAGGTGGGACGATTTGGTGCCACCTGCCCTAGAGAGGTTAAAGGGAGTGCTCCTAACCGCAGCTTGTTACCTGTAAAAAAGACACCTGTCCACAGAAGCAATCAATCAATCAGATTCCAAACTCTCCACCATAGCCAAGACCAAAGAGCTCTCCAAGGATGTCAGGGACAAGATTGTAGACCTACACAAGGCTGGAATGTGCTACAAGACCATCCCCAAGCAGCTTGGTGAGAAGGTGACAACAGTTGGTGCGATTATTCGCAAATGGAAGAAACACAAAAGAACTGTCAATATCCCTCGGCCTGGGGCTCCATGCAAGATCTCACCTCGTGGAGTTGCAATGATCATGAGAACGGTGAGGAATCAGCCCAGAACTACACGGGAGGATCTTGTCAATGATCTCAAGGTAACTCTGACCATAGTCACCAAGAAAACAATTGGTAACACACTACGCCGTGAAGGACTGAAATCCTGCAGCGCACACAAGGTCCCCCTGCTCAAGAATACATTTACATGCCCGTCTGAAGTTTGCCAATGAACATCTGAATGACTCAGAGGACAACTGGGTGAAAGTGTTGTGGTCAGATGAGACCAAAATTGAGCTCTTTGACATCAACTCAACTCGCCATGTTTGGAGGAGGAGGAATGCTGCCTATGACCCCAACAACACCATCTCCACCGTCAAACATGGAGGTGGAAACATTATACTTTGGGGGTGTTTTTCTGCTAAGGGGACAGGACAACTTCACCGCATCAAAAGGACAATGGACGAGGCCATGTACCGTCAAATCTTGGGTGAGAACCTCCTTCCCTCAGCCAGGGCATTGAAAATGGGTCGTGGATGGGTATTCCAGCATGACAATGACACAAAACACACGGCCAAGGCAACAAAGGAGTGGCTCAAGAAGAAGCACATTAAGGTCCTGGAGTGGCCTAGCCAGTCTCCAGACCTTAATTCCATAGAAAATCTGTGGAGGGAGCTGGAGGTTCGAGTTGCCAAACGTCAGCCTCGAAACCTTAATGACTTGGAGAAGATCTGCAAAGAGGAGTGGGACAAAATCCCTCCTGAGATGTATACAAACCTGGTGGCCAACTACAAGAAACGTCTGACCTCTGTGATTGCCAACAAGGGTTTTGCCAACAAGTACTAAGTCATGTTTTGCAGAGGGGTCAAATACTTATTTCCCTCATTAAAATGCTAATCATTTTATAACATTTTTGACATGCGTTTTTCTGGATTTGTTTGTTGTTATTCTGTCTCTCACTGTTCAAATAAACCTACTATTAAAATTTTAGACTGATAATTTCTTTGTAAGTGGGCAAACGTACAAAATCAGCAGGGGATCAAATACTTTTTCCCCCCACTGTATGTTAGCTACTCTACTGGTGCCACAGTTTGACTGTAGGCTGTCAGCAAATATGATTAAAAGTTTACACTATTCATCTCTGCCATTTCCTGGTTGCTAAAGTTCTACACTATTTGCTCAATTTCATTTTGTGAGAAAACAAGTACATTGTGTCATCTAAATTGCTGTGAAATAATTGTATATTTTCAATAACAAAAACTAAAAAAATGTTACAGCTGTTTGAAGCTGATGGACCAAGCGCGAGTCTCCACCATGTTATAGGGAAATGGGATGTGGAGATTTGTTTTGAATGCAGCCTAGTGCTGTTGCAATTCACCTAGCTTCCACATAGGGGAGAAATTCTGTGTTGCACCTTTAAGTGAGAGCCAGACCCAAACATCATTCTAGCCAAGTCATGGCCTGGATACAGTAGGAGGCTTGTTCCAATGCACTGATAAACAGGAAACAGAAGCCATGTTCTGTGATTTTAGAGTTGATGTCCGACCTAGAGGAGGTAAAGGAAACTGTGTATGTGCAGTAGCTAGGGTTCAGGCTTGATAATGTGTTGGATGAGGGAACAGACAACAAAGTGTAAAGAGAACAAAATGAAAGGATGGATGTTGTGCTGGGTAGGTAGGTAAATTCAAGTTCAAGTAAGCACTGCACACTTAGGTAAGTCCAAAAATGTATTATATGCTGCTGCATAAATTGTAATATGCCAGGGTGATATGTATACTGTAGCTATAATAAGGCTAGTCGGGACACTGTAGAGAGCAATGAACAGTTCAAGAACAATACAATGCAGAAAATACAAAATGTTGCAGTGTGCTGAATAAACAATTCCAGATTAGTTTTTGAGCAGAGAATATAACAATGGCATGAGGCACATTTATTTTTCCAGTTCCACAGAGACTGTAATCATATTATGTTTAACATTTTACATATGAATACAACAGGCTTTAGTACTGTCACAGGGGCACAGCCCAATGTATGGGGATCAATCAATTGTATGCAAATACCTGTGTTCAGCAGTGAGTGTTCTTTCTCAACACATATTTACAGTGTGTCTGCATTGCAGTATTTCCTAAGTTCAGTGGGTAGAATTGATTTGAGTGTTCAGCACGTGACAAAATAAGTGTCCAGAACAGTGACTTTGAAGTCAGCGATTCTGCTCAACGCAGATTTAACATTGATGTTATATGCCACATAAAGAATTGTACAATGTCCAACATAGCCTTACACATACTGTTACTCTGAAATATGACAACCGTGAACCGCTGAGACCTAGTGCTTCAGCTCAGGCATATTGAACAGATCTGAAGCTAAGACTCTACAGGCTACAGGGGTCAGTACAGGAATGATGAGTGACATAGGCATTCACCCAGCTGTCGGACTTTCCCACAGCACTGTATGTGTTCATTATGCGGCCCGTCCAAATCACTTAAGGGAGCCAACCCTATCGATCCATCTCCTTTGCCTAACCACCCACAGGTAGGGATTTCATTACTAAGACAGTCCCACTGCTCATGCATCACACTTACTGCACCAATCAGAAATAAATGACCACAGGCCCTCACTGAATTCCTAAATGTTAGATAAAAAAATGTTATCAGTCCTTCTCATATTCGTTGAGGAGAGGGGGTTTGTTGGACATAACAAAGAAAGAAACATTGAGGAAACCCACTGATGTACAATCTACACGTGTTTGGTGAGGTCACATCTGACTTACGTAACTAATCATTGCAGGTTATGGCAACAATCTTTAGTTGTAATTGATGTAGCAAATCCATGAATGTGGGTCTGTTTCTGTTGCGCCTGTGTGGAGGGATGCACCATTTCCCTGATGAAGGCTCTTTCTGCCAGTGAATTAAAAAAGGTGCCACTCATCACCAATATTCAGTTCCAATTCAGAGCAGTGGAATGTCTGAAAACAGTGTTAATTTCTTCATTGGAGGTGTGAGATGAGGGCTATCAATCAAAGAGAGGGTGTGCTCTGCTCTCAGTGTCAATGTACAGCAGGGGAGAGGGCATCACGGCAAAGGAGATAGCAGAGGAACAGTGGTATGTGGTATGGTGAGCACACAGGCAAGAGAAATGCACAAACATACCACACATGCACACACACACAACATAGAAACATATAGAAACCAACACAAAACCTGGCTGTGATTTCAATCCCACACAGGGGATGTAATTTAGACATAAATTACTTGAGTCCACAAGGAGGAATGGATCTTGTCATCTTTTATTTTTACCTTCATTTAATTAGGCAAGCCAGTTAAGAACAAATTCTTATTTACAATGAAGGCCTACCAGGGAACAGTGGGTTAACTGCCTTGTTCAGGGACAGAACGACAGGTTTTTACCTTGTCAGCTCAGGGATTCAATCAAGCAACCTTTCAGTAACTGGCCCAATGCTCTAACCACTAGGCTACCTGCCGCCCCGTGCCACACTGTCAAGCTTGTTATAGTTACCCTCAGTTCCTCAAAGGCTAAATAAATATCTATTTACAGGCAAAGCGATTTCAGAATTTCCCAATTTCTATAGTGTTGGGCTGCTACCAACATTTGGGCACAAAAATGCCAATCCCATTGGGGTTTGTATTAGGCATGCATAAAATATGACTCCAATAAAAAATAAGGGCAAGTGAACATATCAAATACAAATTAGAATATTTGATGAATTCATTTGGTGGTTATGAGTGTACGTAGGCTCTCGGCCGATCAGACACAGTCGGGGACAAGATGGAGCCCTATCATGGTCTAAAATGAACCTGCAACTTGGGGTTAATAGACTTTCAAACTCAGAAAATGGCAATCTAGTATTCTATTACTAACGTGTCCGCCTTTTCCAACACACAGATTGTTGGAAGAAGTACAGAGTAGTCGCCAAAGGGAGAGCGCTTGATGTTTGAGTTTTTATTTTACCAAAATAAATATATATCTGTAAGCTACTCTTATGGAAATGTAATTGTAGGACTTAAAGGGAATGGAAACACTTTAGCAAGTAAAGCTAAGCAAAGAGATGGAAATCCACTAATACAAAATGTGCATTGAACATTGAAACATGTCCATTTTTTAACAACATTTATTAGAAGTATGGGTAGCGCCATAGTAACAACTGATGCCAATGCGTCATTGATAGAATTGAGCAAATTGGGCATTTTGAGACTCGAAATTGAGCTCAGGTGCATTCTTTTTCCATTTCCAACTTGACTGGAGTCCAACTGTGGTACATTGAATTGATTTGACATGATTAGGAAAGGCAACACCTGTCTATATAAGGTCCCACAGTTGACAGTGCATGTCAGAGCAAAAACCAAGCCATGTGGTCGAAAGGAATTGTCGGTAGATCTCAGAGACAGGACTGTGTTGAGGCACAGATCTGGGGAAGGGTACCAAAACATTTATGCAGCATTGAAGGTCCCCAAGAACACAATGGCCCCCATCATTCTTAAATGGAATAAGTTTGGAACTTGTAGCATCATACCCAAGAAGACTCGAGGCTGTAATCGCTGCCAAAGGTGCTTCAACAAAGTACTGAGTAAAGGGTCTGAATACTTTTTAAATGTTTAATGCATTTTGCAAACGTTTCTAAAAACCTGTTTTTGCTTTGTCATTATGGGGTATTGTGTGTACATTGATAAGGTAATAACAATTTTATCCATTTCAGAATAAGGCTGTAATTTAACAAAATGGGGAAAAAGTCAAGGGGTCTGAATACTTTCCGAATGCACTGTATAAGTAGTTTATCAGTAATAATATCAAGACACCATGCACTTTAAATCTCTTTAATATCATTTGAAACATAGGGGCTAATATTTTCCACTCTGTGATGGCTGCTTGTTATCAGGAGGCCAGTCATGGGTTGATTAGTAATTAAATAATTGCTGATTCTGAGGAGGTCTTGTTCATTTCCAAATGCAATCATCATTACAGAGATAATAACTACCTGTACAGAAATATTTTATGCAGAGAAAGAAGCTTAATGGACTGATATTGAACACAAGCGTGAGGTTCATATGTGACCGACTGACATTTCCAAGTTTAAAATGATAAACATTCAACATTGGCAATGCTGTCAATGAAGCATGATTTGTGCCGCACTCAAAACAACTGTTAACACGGAACTGTGAAAACTTGACTTCAGTGAGTTCAAGACAACTGGGAATTCATGAAAAAACAAGCTCCGACTGGGAAATATGTTTTGAACGGTCATCCAACTCGGATATGTAAGTCGGGAACTCGGGCCTCTTTTTAGAGCTACGACCTGAAAATCAATGACATCATCATGATTCAACCTTGTTTTTTTCCTAGTTCACAGTTCTTGAATGCACCATAAATCCAAAGAATGCCAGACGTTTTCCCACAAAGGAGTTCAAGTGAGCACAGCACACTTAGGTAAGTCCAAAAATGTATTATATGCTGCTGCATAAATTATAATATTCCAGGGTGATATGTATACTGTAGCAAAGAAAGTAATACTAAGTGAATGTTGTGTAGTAAGCTGTTGGTAACCCATGTGCCTCACCCTAATAATTTGGTTTATTTACCCCTTAATTTCGCCTACTGTTCTGACTTGGTGGTGCACATGTAGCGTATAAACTGTTTTAGAGAAATGTAATCATCACATTTTGTAAGAGCTTTCATTGTCAGCTTATATGCCCCCTTTATTTATCCTACTGGTCAGACTTGGTGTGGTTACAGGACACTGTAAGAACGGCCCATGTTCTGAATTCTGTCACTATAATTTCAAAAGTGCTGAACAAATAGTTATATTGACAACGTCAGTCCTAGCTCGCTCATTAATGTATTAATCGAAATTACGGATTGCCTCTTCTCCACTTGTCGTCCCCTTATGCCATAGTTTGTACATCTTAATTCTCATTAGAAACCACATTTGTTTAAGCAAGTCAGCCATATCAGATATGTTTCTTTAAAAGGTAGTAAATGAGATTGAATGAACTTTTTATCGCTGCCAGACAAGGCTCCGCTGATAGCCAGATGTAGCAGTGGTAAGATGTTGGGACAGATTTATGTAGGCCCTAACAGTTTGTGGGCACACTTTGTCACCGTTATAGTGCAATTAATGTATTGTTTAGTGTTGTGTTGTGTAATGGCTTTGCTGGCATGCATCCCACTTTATTATAATTTTTTCCCCCGCCGAGTTTTACATGCTAAAATCACCAATGTATGTAATGTTAGCCAGCGAGCAAGTCAGCGAGCCCGCCAGCTGATGTTAGCAAGCTACCTAACAGTACGCTTTAACTTGAAATGAAAATTACTTTCTGTTCAACTTTTTAGTGATAGGGGGCAGTATTCAGAAATTCGGATGAATGACGTGCCCAAAGTAAACTGCCTGTTACTCAGGCCCAGAAGCTAGGATATGCATATAGGGGCAGTATTTGCACGGCCGGATAAAAAACGTACCCGATTTAATCTGGTTACTACTCATGCCCAGTAACTAGAATATGCATATAATTGTTTGATTTGGATAGAAAACACCCTAAAGTTTCTAAAACTGTTTGAATGCTGTCTGTGAGTATAACAGAACTCATTTGGCAGGCCAAAACCTGAGAAGATTCCAAACAGGAAGCGCTCTCTCTGACTATATCTTAGCCTTCTTGATCATCTCTAACCAAAACAGGGGATCTCTGGCATAACGTGACATTTTCTAACGCTCCCATAGGCTCTCAGAAGGCGCCAGAACGATGAATGGTGGCTTTGCAGGCCATGGCTGAAAAACATTAGCGCATTTGGATAATGGTTGATCTGAGGACAATGAGACTGGAGGCGCGTGCCCGAGTCGACTCCATGTTTACTTTCTCTCTCTTTGAACGAAAACAACCACTCCCGGTCGGAATATTATCACTTTTTTACGAGAAAAATGGCATAAAAATTGATTTTAAACAGCGGTTGACATGCTTCGAAGTACGGTAATGGAATATTTAGAAATGTTTTGTCACGAAACACGTCGGGCGCGTAACCCTTATTTACCCTTCGCATAGTGTCTTGAACGCACGAACAAAACGCCGCTATTTGGATATAACTATGGATTATTTGGGACCAAACCAACATTTGTTATTGAAGTAGAAGTCCTGGGAGTGCATTCTGACGAAGAACAGCAAAGGTAATCAAACTTTTCTAATAGTAAATCGGAGTTTGGTGAGTACCACACTTGGTGGGTGTCAAAATAGCTAGCCGTGATGGCCGGGCTATCTACTCAGAATATTGCAAAATGTGCTTACACCGAAAAGCTATTTTAAAATCGCACATAGAGAGTGCATAAAGGAGTTCTGTATCTATAATTCTTAAAATAATTGTTATGTTTTTTTGTGAATGTTTATCGTGAGTAATTTAGTAAATTCACCGGAAGTGTTCGGTGGGAATGCTAGTCACATGCTAGTCACATGCTAATGTAAAAAGCTGGTTTTTGATATAAATATGAACTTGATTGAACAAAACATGCATGTATTGTATAACATAATGTCCTAGGATTGTCATCTGATGAAGATCATTAAAGGTTAGTGCTGCATTTAGCTGTGGTTTGGATTTATGTGACATTATATGCTAGCTTGAAAAATGGGTGTCTGATTATTTCTGGCTGGGTACTCTGCTGACATAATCTAATGTTTTGCTTTCGTTGTAAAGCCTTTTTGAAATCGGACAGTGTGGTTAGATTAACGAGAGTCTTGTCTTTAAAATGGTGTAAAATAGTCATATGTTTGAGAAATTGAAGTAATAGCATTTCTAAGGTATTTGAATATCGCGCCACGGGATTACACTGGCTGTTGAGTCCCACGTCCCACTGGCCCAGAGAGGTTAACAAACTATAGTTTTGGCAAGTCGGTTAGGACATCTACTTTGTGCATGACACAAGTAATTTTTCCAACAATTTTTTACAGACAGATTATTTCACTTATAATTCAGTGTACCACAATTCCAGTGGGTCAAGAAGTTTACATACACTAAGTTAACTGTGCCTTTAAATACCTTGGAAAATTCCAGAACATGATGTCATGGCTTTAGAAGCTTCTGATAGGCTAATTGACATAATTTCAGTCAATTGGAGGTGTACCTGTGGATGTATTTCAAGGCCTACCTTCAAACTCAATGCCTCTTTGCTAGACAGCATGGGAAAATCAAAAGAAATCAGCCAAGACCTCAGATGTTTTTTGTAAATGCCTGAAGGTACCACGTTCATCTGTACAAACAATAGTATGCAAGTATAAACACCATGGGACCACACAGCCATCATACCGCTTAGGAAGGAGACGTGTTCTGTCTCCTAGAGATGAACGTACTTTGGTGCGAAAAGTGCAAATCAATCCCAGTGACTCAAACCACTCAAGTCTAGTATAGCGAAAAAAGCCTGCAATGACATGATGCACCCCTCCTAGGGATGGCATGGGAGAGCACTAGCAAGCTAGTGACTCAGCCCCCATAATAACATCAGAGGCAGAGAATCCCAGTGGAGAGCGGGGAGACGACCAGGCAGAGACAGCAAGGGCGGTTCGTCACTCCTGTGCCTTGCTGTTGACCTTCGCATCCCTGGGCCAGACTACCCTCAATCATAGGACCTACTGAAAATATGAGTCTTCAGTAAAGACTTAAACGTTGAGACCAAATCTGCGTCTCTCACATGGATCAGCAAACCATTTCATAAAAATGGAGCTCTATACAGCCTACAGCTGTTTGCTTAGAATTTTGAGGACCAATAAGGAGGCCTGCATCTTGTGACAATAGCGTACATGTAGGTATGTATGGCAGGACCAAATCGAATAGATAGATAGAAGCAATTCCATGTAATGCTTTGTAGGTTAGCAGTAAAACCTTGAAATCAGCCCAAGCCTTAACACGAACCACTGGAGTAATATGATCATATGTTTTGGTTCTAGACAAGATTCTAGCTGCCATAGTCTGGGGCGGTGTGTCACACCATCATCGGACTGAGCTTGTTGTTATTGCACGCAATCTCAATGCTGTGCGTTACAGGGAAGACATTCTCCTCGTTCATGTGGTACCCTTCCTGCAGGCTCATCCTGACATGACCCTCCAGCATGACAATGCCACCAGCCATACTGCTTGTTCTATGCGTGATTTCCTGCATGACAGAAATGTCAGTGTTCTGCCATGGCCAGCGAAGAGCCCGGATCTCAATCACATTGAGCACGTCTGGGACCTGTTGGATCTGAGGGTGAGGGCTAGGACCATTCCCTCCAGAAATGTCCAGGAACCTGCAGGTGCCTTGGTGGAAGAGTGGGGTAACATCTCACAGCAAGAACTGGCAAATCTGGTGCAGTCCATGAGGAGGAGATGCAGTACTTAGTATCTGGTGTGGCCACCAGCTGCATTGACTGCTACTTTTGATTTTGACCCCCCTCCCCCTTTGTTCAGGGACACATTCAATTTCTGCTAGTCACATGTCTGTGGAACTTGTTCAGTTTATGTCTCAGTTGTTGAATCTTATGTTCATACAAATATTTACACATGTTAAGTTTGCTGAAAATAAACACAATTGACAGTGAGAGGACGTTTCTTTTTTTGCTGAGTTTAGCATCTCTGATTTGTCCGAGAATTAAAAGTGTAACATTTACCGTCATCCACTTGCTTATGTCTGAAACACAGGCTTCCAGGGTAGGCAATTTGGGGCTTCACCATGTTTCATCGATATGTCGTCTGCATAGCAGTGAATGTTGACATTGACATTGTGTTTCTTCATGACATCACCAAGATTTAGCATATATATTGGAAACAATAGTGGTCCTAAAACGAAACCTTGAGGAACACCGAAACATACCATAGATTTTTCGGGGGACAAACTTTCCACAGAGGCGATCTGATAGCTTTCCGACAAATAAGATCTAAACCCTGCAAATGTTTTCCATGTGGACCAATTAGGGTTTCCAATCTCTCCAAAAGAATGTGGTGATCTATGGTGTCATCTAGGGGTACTAAGGTCTAGGAGTACGAGGACAGATGCAGAGCCTTAGACTGACTGATTTACTACCTTCACGAGTACGGTCTCTGTACTATGACGGAGTCTTAAAACAGACTGGAGCATTTCATATACATTATTTGTCTTCAGGAAGGCAGTGAATTGCTGAGCAACAGCTTTTTCGATATAGGCCGATTCGTTTTTAAAATGTTCTGGATCAATGTTTGGCTTTTTCAGGAGAGGCTTTATTACTGTCAGTTTGGTACACATCTGGAGGACAGGGAGACGTTTCTTTCATGTTTAACACAGGATGCCAAAGCACAGGAAGTATCTCTTTCAGTAGTTTAGTTGGAATAAGGTCCAGTAGACAGCTGGAAGGTTTAGAGGCCATGCCTACTTTCGTGAATGTGTCGAGAAATACAGGGTCTCCATTGATCTGAGGTCCTGACGGTTCTGTGCAGACTCAGGACAATTGAGTTTTGGAGAAATACGCATATTCAAAATGGAGTCAGATAATGCCTAATTTTTACGATGGTTTGTCTCTGTGTCAATGTATCATGACCAGTTACAAGACATTCCCCTGGGTTCAAAAAAATGTACTTGTACTATGACATTGCACTTATTGAGTATATTTAATCAGTAAAACAATATTTACAGTTTTGTAAAAAGTAAACAGATATGGATACAACTCCAACATGCCTTTAGGGCATGACATATCTCTCCATAACATGGAAATACTATTACCGGTTTCGACTTAATGTCTCAAAGACCAACAAAATCAATTCAAATCTAGTTCCATAGCGATTTCTATCTCTATCATCATTTGTCATAGAGCTCTCTAAAAGAGACCTAAGTTTGAATCCCTCTTAAGGACAGTCTCCTATAAGTCAAAAGTAGTAAGGAAGATATCCATATCTATGACCCTTGACCCTCCAGCCTCAGTTAGCAGTGACTGAACCTTAGCCTACAGGAGGATGATCTAAGGTCTATAATGACAGTCACTCAGGGGTTAGGGTTGAAAGGACTTCCATACCCAGGCTATAGTGATGTTTGAAGCTCACTTGCATCCTGTCTTTTTCTCTCTCACATCCCAGTCCATTGCTTTCTCTTCTGCTCTCTCGCTTCTCTCCCCATTTCTCTATCTTTTTCTCTCTTGCTTGCTCGCTCGCTCACTTCCACGCACGCACGCACACACACAACCACACATACACTCTCTCTCTCCAGGCATGATGAGACTTTCAATGTGCCTCTTCTGTACCTGTACAAGGCTCTTGTCTATGAGAGAATTCTATAGCTATAAAGATCCCCACTGTGAGAACGTTGCTGGTCCACTCAATTTTTTTCTCCACAAAAACTGCTTGGTAGAGTGATATGGTTGGGAAGGATCATACCATAACATTACAAAGGGTAGGAGACAGATGAATGTTACACAGGAATTATAAAACAGAAAGGCATTACAGATTAAAAATGTATAGATAGATTTACTCTTCATGAATGTCAAATTAACTTTCTAAAGCAATAATAACGTTGGGTTTCTTTAGGGAGATTGAACTACACATTCTGATGACACTGGCTTTGAATGTTACTATCTTCCTAGCCATGATGCAACCCGTGATAAGACTATGCAATTAATATGAAAAGTATATGAAACTGTTTATCTGACTCCAAGTAGATCATTTAGCAATGTGCAAGCAGGACTATTGATGAGAATAGCTAACTAAGATCAAGAAATGGTCAGGAGAAGTGATTGCAAAACACAATTATTATTTAATAACTTTGTAAAATGAATGAATTCACATATAAGGCATAGTGCTTAAGTTACAAGGCAATATCAAATCAAACTGTATTTGTCACATGCGCCAAATACAAGTTTAGACCTTACCGTGAAATGCTTACTTACAAGCCCTTAACCAACAGTGCAGTTCAAGAAGAATTAAGAAAATATTTACCAAATAGACTCGAGTAAAAAATAACAATAAAAAGTAACACAATAAGAATAACAATGACGAGGCTATATACAGGGGGTACCGGTACTGAGTCAGTGTACGGGGCTACAGGCATTGTTCATCTAGGCATACAGCTTTTATGGTTAAAACACAAAGCATGAAAAAAGAGATACCTACTGTACTAGCGTGTAGCAAGACAAGAAACAAATTGGTTCTCAAACCAAATTGTATTGGTCACATACACATGGTTAGCAGATGTTATTGTGAGTGTAGAGGAATGCTTGTGCTTCTACAGTAGTCCAGACAGTGCAGTAATATCTAACAAGTAATCTAACAATTCCACAACTAGCTAATACACACAAATGTAAGTAAAAGAGTGGATAATAATAGATATAAATATATGGATGGGCAATGACCGAGTAGCATAGACAAGATGCAATAGATGGTATAAAATACAGTATATACATATGAGATAAATAATGCAAGACATGTAAACATTATTAAAGTTGCATTATTATTGTGACTAGTGATCCATTTATTAAAGTGGCTAATGATTTCAAGTCTGTATGTAGGCAGCCTCTCTGTGTTAGTGATGGCTGCTTAACAGTCTGATGGCCTTGATATAGAAGCTATTTTTCAGTCTCTCGGTCCCAGCTTTGATGCACCTGTACTGACCTCGCCTTCTGGATAGTAGCGGGGTGAACAGGCAGTGGCTCGGGTGGTTGTTGTCCTTGATGATCTTTTTGGCCTTCCTGTGACATCGGGTGCTGTAGATGTCCTGGAGGGGAGGTTGTTTGCCCCCGGTGATGTGTTGTCCAGACCTCACCACACACTGGAGAGCCCGGTGGTTATGGGCGGTGCTGTTGCCATACTAGGCGGTGATGAAGCCCGACAGAATGCTCTCAATTGTGGATCTGTATAAGTTTCAGGGTTTAAGGTGACAAGCCAAATTTCTTAAAGTCTCCTGAGGTTGAAGAGGCACTGTTGAGCCTTCTTCACCACACTGTCTGTGTGGGTGGACGATTTCAGTTTGTCCGTGATGTGTACGCCGAGGAACTTAAAACTTTCTACCTTCTCCACTGCTGTCCCGTCGAAGTGGATAGGGGGGTGCTACTTCTGCTGTTTCCTGAAGTCCACGATCATCTCCTTTATTTTGTTGACTTTGAGTGAGAGGTTGTTCTCCTGACACCACACTCCGAGTGCCCTCACCACCTCCCTATAGGTTCTTCCGGGTTGTTCTGCTGAGTTATTCGAGGAAGGAAAGAGTATCACTTTAGTATCTTACCTAGTTATTTTCTGATTCTCATTTTCATATTTTGTAGCTTTGGCAGCCAAGTGCTCCCCACCCCTTTGCTTCAACCCTTCATAATTTAGTGTACCCTGTGTGCACAACTGAGGGTATGGAAGGGAATGCAAAATATTAAATTCACAAGCACGATGAAGCCCTAATCAATCTGCAAGAAACCTTTCCAGTTGAAGGGGCAGAGTCCCCTACACTGAGGAGAGGACAAAGTGGGAAAAGCAATGAGCTTATCAGCTTATCGTAAATTGAGACAATATTCTTTCCCCCTGCCCCCCAATGCAATCTATACTCTACTTTCCCGAAGTAACTGTTCTTCTCTATGAAGTAAAGATAGAAGTAGCCGATGCCTGAGTGAAAAAAACCCATTAAGAACACCTGCTCTTTCCATGACATAGGCTGACCAGGTGCTATTATCCCTTATTGTTGTCACTTTTTAAATCCACTTCAATCAGTGTAGATGAAGGGGCGGAGACAGGTTAAATAAGCCTTGAGAAAATTGAGACATGGATTGTGTACAGTATCTTTGCCATTCAGAGGGTGAATGGGCAAGACAAAATATTTAAGTGCCTTTGAACAGGGTATTGTAGTAGGTGTCAGGCGCACTGATTTGTGACAAGAACTGCAACGCTGCTGTTTTTTTCACGCTGAACAGTTTCCTGTGTGTATCAAGAATGGTCCACCAACGAAAGGACATCCAGCCAACTACACACAACTGTTGGAAGCATTGGAGTCAACATGGGCCAGCATCCCCGTGGAACACTTTCGACACCTTGTAGAGTCCATGGGGGTGTAAAGAGAAGCACTTAACAATATGTCTCAAGGAAAAGCCTTGGGTGGCTTAAAGGTTAAAACCACCATCAGATTTAGGGAGATATAAATGGGTACATGTTGAAGATGTGCATGCTCATCTAAGCTAAGAACATTAACAACTTCATAGTTAAGAAAACTATAACAATATGGAAGAAAATCAAACAGATTCTTCAAGTATCAAGAACAAATTAGAAAGTTGGCTGTCAGAAGTTTTACAATTTAAGATGACTTTTAATCCATCTATCTACATATTTCAAGACATGGCATATGAGGGTGTGGTGAGATACCCAATGGGTTGGACCATACTTTTCTCATCAATAATTTTGAAAAGAAAATGACTTAACTGGAAATCAAATGATCCTCTATTGTTAAGACAGTGGATGAATCAAATACAATATTATGTAAATATTGAAAAATAGAGAATAATAGAATAGTGCAATTTGAAACTATATGGCATAGAGTGTTACAAGCACTGGAAACGCCCAAGGTATAAGACTGATAGGGAATGTTGGCGTGAGACAAACGGGATGGGTATGGATGTGGTGGGAACGTGGGTTTGAGCAGGCGTGATGTCATTGATGTTTGTTAACATTTGTGTGTGTCTCTCCATTGTATTCTGCCTATGTATGTTTTCTGTTGTTTGAAAATGAAAATATATATATAAAAAAACAAGAAATCTGAAATATACATTTGTTTAGGCAGGTCCTAAGAAACATCACAAGACAAATGACATGTATTTAAAAGATAATAGAATAGCATTTATGTTACTGGTCTGTGCAGCCTATAAGCTACTTTGCTGCGACATGCAAATGAAATCAATAGTTTCTCTTTCCTACCCTCACTCCACTTTGTTAGGGAGCAGGTGGAGGGTCTTATATTGAGAGTATGTTTATTACGATAGCGTTAGAAAAGAATAACAATCTATATTTTCAAAAGCATGTGTCTCATGTTCATTTTTCACAACGTCTGTGGGCATTTAGAATTGCCTATACACGATTGAGCAAAATAATAGACCTACACTTGACTTAGGTTACATTTTTGCATGCTAAATGTTTCTGATCAGTGATAGATGAGCAAATAAATAGATATGTTGAGGTAGTAGGCCTATAGCTCATTATCCCAGTGAGAGAACAATTAACCAAATATAGAGACGATGGTTCAGTGAAACAAAATCACATTGACTGATCAGACAAGTCACAGGCTTTGGTCAGGGGTAGGCCTAGCCTACAAAGTGGCTGCGAGTGAAGTAATCCACTTGTTATGGAACATAACATGCTGGCAAAATATTCTGATCAGTGTTAATTAATGAAGTTTCAGTAAGCATTTGAAACATGTCTTCAATTGCATTAGCCTACTTTATTCCTATATTTTCTACATTCAATAATATTCATTCCCACAGTAATTCTTTATGGATCCATCCAGTTGTGGCTAAGAAAACAGTGCATGCTTAGTGGTGGGCTATGCGAAGAGATGGGCGAAGTGACATGCATCGCAAATTTTAGAACTGCCAGGAGGATGGTAACAGACTAGTAACAGGCGCTGCCTAGCAACCATCAAGAGCAAAAGCGTAGTGCGTGCCAATGCCGCCTCAGCATTACGGTTAAGTTCATAATAAGCCGTAGGCAGAACTTT
Source organism: Salmo trutta (assembly GCF_901001165.1). Classification (NCBI taxonomy): domain Eukaryota; kingdom Metazoa; phylum Chordata; class Actinopteri; order Salmoniformes; family Salmonidae; genus Salmo; species Salmo trutta. The sequence goes on from NC_042974.1 coordinate 35,704,557, forward strand.
ACTGCAATCACGACTAGGTCGGTTGGCGGAAATAAAAGTACAGGCTTTGTTGCCGGTAATTCCTTTCAGATATTGTTTGAAAGGTGTAAGAGAGCACGTAACTGAAGGCCGAGCCTACATAATAAAGCTCACGCCCACAGGTCCAGCCTTTAATCAATTGGAGGATATGAAATCTGTCTCGTCAGAAAACATCAAAGACAGAAATAAGGAAATTCTACATCCTCTCTCAGCAACTAAGAGGTTTTTCTCCCTTTGCACCCATATGGTAGTTGAAGAGAAATACAGTGCTTCATTTCAAAGAGAGAAACAGCCATATGAAACATCTAATTATATGGTATTTTGCCACTTATTTCATATGTAGCCACCATTTCCTGAAAAGGAAAGGTGTCGGTAAGTGTGATATACAGTAGCTGTGTAATAACACAGATGTTCCTCTGCATTTAAACAACCCTAGCCATGTCAATTTGATTGACACTGCACAGGAAGAAGGAACATAATGTCAGAATATCTCTGTATATTCATTAGATGCTATCCTGATTGCGGTAGAATGTATAGAAACCTATGGCAATTAATGTACATTTTCTCATACTAAAATATAACCTAAGGCTGTTGTCTGTCAAACCTGTCATAACAATGTTTTCATATTTTATTTGCACAACTATCAGTGATACCTCTCCATGTCTACAGTGCCTTCAGGAAAGCACTCACATCCCTTGAATGTTGGTACATTTTGTTGTGTTATAGGCTGAATTTTAAATGGATTACATTTAGATTTTGTGTCACTGATCTACACACAGTACCCCATAATGTCAAAGTGGAACTATGTTTTTAGAATTTTTTATAAGTTAATACAAAATGAAAAGCTGAGATGCCTTGATTCAATAACTACAAAAATCTCTGAAACTGGAAACACTTATCTCCCTCACTAGCTTTAAGCACCAGCTGTCAGAGCAGCTCACAGATCACTGCACCTGTACATAGCCCATCTATAATTTAGCCCAAACTACTACCTCTTCCCCTACTGTATTTATTTATTTTATTTATTTTGCTCCTTTGCACCATATTATTTATATTTTAACTTTGAACTTTCTTCAAACTACAAATCTACCATTCCAGTGTTTTTCTTGCTATACTTTATTTACTTTGCCACCATGGCATTTTTTGCCTTTACCTCCCTTATCTCACATCATTTGCTCACATTGTATATAGTCTTATTTTTTTCTACTGCATCATTGATTGTATGTTGTTTTACTCCATGTGTAACTCTGTGTTGTTGTATGTTGTCGAACTGCTTTGCTTTATCTTGGCCAGGTCGCAATTGTAAATGAGAACTTGTTCTCAACTTGCCTACCTGGTTAAATAAAGGTGAAATAAAAAATAAATAAAATAAATAAAAATAAGTATTCAAACCCTTTGTTATGGCATTCCTAAATAACCTCAGGAGTAAAAATGTTCTTAACAAGTCAGATAATAAGTTGCATGGACTAGCTTTGTGTTCAATACTGGTCTTTAACATGATTTTTGAATGACTACCCCATCTCTGCACCCCACACATATAATTACAGTGCCATTAGAAAGTATTCATAACCTTGACTTATTCCACATTTTGTTGTGTTACAACCTGAATTCCAAAATGGAAAAAAATAAAATTCTGAGCCATCTACACACAATACCCCATAATGAATAAGCAAAAACAAGTTTTAGAAATTTTTGCAAATTTATTGAAATTGAAATACAGAAATATCCAATTTACATAAGTATTCACACCCCTGAGTCAATACTTTGTAGAAGCACCTTTGGCAGCAATTACAGCTGTGAGTGTTTCTGGGTAAGTAAGTCTCTAATTGCTTTACACACCGGAATTGTGCAACATTTGCCCATCATTTTTTGCAAAATCCCTCAGTCGAGCAGTGAATTTCAAGCAAAGATTCAACGATAAAGACCAGGGAGGTTTTCCAATGCCTCGCAAAGAAGGGCACCTATTGGTAGATGGGTAAAATAAATTAAAAGCAGACATTTAATATCCCTTTGAGCATGGTGAAGTTATTCATTTTTGGATTTTGAATCAAAATACCCACTCACTACAATGATACAGGCATCCTTCCTAAATCAATTGACGGAGAAGAATGAAAGCGCTCAGGGATTTCACCATGAGGCCAATGATGATTTTAAACCAGTTAAATGGCTTTGACATGAGTACATTATAGTTACTCCACAATACTAACCAATATGACAGCGTGAAAAGATAGCCAGTACAGAATAAAAATATTCCAAAACATGCATCCTGTTTGCAATAAGGCACTAAAGTCATACTGCAAAAAATGTGGCAAAGAAATTAACTTTTTGTCCTGAATACAAGGCATTACGTTTGGGGAAAATCCAACACAAAACATCACTGAGAACCACTTTTCATATTTTCAAGCATGGTGGTGGCCGCATCATTTTATGGTTATGCTTGTCATTGGCAAGGACTAAGGAGTTTTTGGGGATAAAAAAATAAAAAATAAAAGCTAAGTACAGGCAAAGTTCTAGAGGAAAACATGGTTCAGTCTGCTTTCCAACAGACACTGGGAGACAAATCCACCTTTCGGCAGGAAAATAACCTAAAATACAAGGCCAAATATACACTGGAGATGCTTACCAAGATGACATTGAATGTTCCTCGGTGGCCTACAGTAGTTACAGTTTTGACTTAAATCATCTAAAATCTATGGCAAGATGTGGCTGTCTAGCAATGATCAACAACCAACTTGACAGAATTTTTTAAATAATAATTGGCAAATATTGTACAATCCAGGTTTGCAAAGCTCTCAGAGACTTACCCAGAAAGATTCACAGCTGTAATCGCTGTGAAAGGTGATTCTAACATGTATTGACTCAGGTTGAATACTTATCTAATCAATATTATTATGTATTTTCTTTCTATTAATAACAATTTATTTTGTATTATTATTATTCCACTATGACATTACAGAGTATTGTATGTAGGTCATTGACAAAAAAAATAAAAAATATGATTAAATCCAGTTGAATCCCACTTTGTAACACAACAAAATGTGCAAAAAGTCAAGCGGTGTGAATACTTTCTGAAGGCACTGTCAGGTGGGTTTGTCTCCTTTTCTTACAGTACACAAACCATTCTTTTGTTTTGTTTGAAAACAGGGAAACGCATATGTGTTACTATGTAAATACAGCAATGTGGTTTGGAGGGAATTGAGTCGCTGGGTATCAGCGAGGGATCTCTTTTCAGTCCTCCTCGCCACCCATACCCTTGGGATACTTTATCTTGCATGAATGCCACTGAGGTCCTGTGTCAATATTGATGTTTAATAAGAATGTGTCAGGAGATGGTAATACCCTGAGAGGCATAGTCTGGAGAAGAGTTGAGAGGTTGTGCTGCTGACATCAACCCTGACACTTATATATATATATATATATTTATATATATAGGGACACATTTCCGAATGCTTTTCCGTCATGACTTATGCCAAAGTTTTATAAAATATCAATTTGTCCCAAAATACAAATGTATTTATGTTGTATTGGGCCTTTTAGTTGGAAGGATGAAACAAATCAGAATGTTTCACAGCAATCTAACTCTGCAGTATTTCCTTTACGGAACTCAGTTGTGCTTTCAACTTTCTCTTGACATTTGTCACAATAGGTAAAATTTTGAAATTGGGTAGTGCATCAACAGCTTTCCTCTTGTTATGTCAGTCATTGCAGACCTTAGAGAGGTATTTATAACTTGTCAGAAATGTCCAGATCAACTAGCCCATGTCAGTTAATGTTTTTTAGCTAGGTTTTTTAGCCAATTGATTTTATTGTAAAGTTTGTGTCACAAAATTTTATCTCCAGAATTGCAGGAAATAAGCTTTAATAAATTTGGGTATGTCATTTAAGGTGACAAATTTAAAACAAGGGTCCAATCCTTAAGAGGTTTTAAACCTGTAAAATGTTCTCTCTGCCGATTAGAGCGGTGTGAACAGATTGTGTCATGGAGAGTCCTTGTGCCCATAGAAATAGAGGTGGCATGGGATGTTCCACAATGATGGAAGGGGGGCCCAAGTGAAGAAGTTTGGTAACCACTGCCCAAGATGAAGATGAGCAGAAATCAAAAGGTATTGTTTGTTGTGTTTAATGAAGCAATGACCCGTGCACCTCTGTGAAATGTGAGTGCACATATGTGACTCACCACCTGGATTCGGTCTTATGTAGCAACATATGAATTTCTGTTTTTTACATTGGATAGAGACTCAGAGCTGCAAAATGGTATATCATCACTGCATTTGAGGAAACAATGGGAAAGCAATTCTGCTTTGAAAGTTGATCAACTTGTAAACTCACTTTTGAGAAAACCGTCTTTCAATGTTTTGGTACTACTATTGGAGAGCCCTTCTTTGTCTACACCCATTCAGCATTGTTGACACCCTCTTAAGCCTTAGCCCCACCCATTTCTTTAAGGGTTGATCCAACCTTTCTGTACTAACTTGCCAGCTACTTCCAGACATCTAAGAGAGAGAGAACAGCTCACTGAACATTACTCGCCCTATCGCTCTATCTGTGGTTTCGCGTTCAGAGCGCATGTTGGACGCTCTGGCCAATAAGTAAGTTTGTTCTGAAAGCTCTGACCTTACAACTACAGTCAAGCACCTAAGATAACTGGCTAATATTGGCTAGCTACTTCCAGACACATAATGAGAGAACACCCCACTCTGACCATTTAACTCGCCCTAGCAGAGCTGGTTAGGCTTTTTTCGCATTATCCAGAGCGTTGGTGACTGTAACTGTGCTGCTGGCAACAATTTAATTACTCTTTGTTGCCGATGTTTACTGACACCGGACATATTCAATGAGTGTTGAGTGTACAAAAATGCATCAGTTATTCTGCGCTCGGGCACACTAAGACGAGAGTCTTTTGTTAAGAAATGTAGCTAGATAGCTAGCTAAGTAAACAAGGAATCCCAATGCATGACGTAATGTTAGTTAGCGAGCCAGCCAGCTAACGTTAGCTAGCTAGCTAACAGTACACTTTAACTTGAAATGAAAATACTTTGTCAAAATTAGAGAGTGGAGTCTTTTGTTTAGACATGTAGCTAGCTAGCTAAACAATGGACAATAATCACAACTCATGACGTTACAACCCTGCATGAATCTGCAGGTAGCTAACCAACCAGGTTCTATGGCTATAACTAGTCAAGCAAATGTGTCTGCGATACGAAGAATAAGATCATACACATAACATTAGCTAGCGACCCAGCCAGCTAACGTTAGCTAGCTAACAGTACACTTGAAATGAAACCACTTTCTGACAAAATTAGAAAGTGTAATATCTGAAAATCTTACCAGTATACATCATGGTTGAACGCGTCGCTTGTCTGATGCCATGCATGGTTGCCTTAGTTTGACGATGTAATCCATGATGGCCGAACGGCATAGGCAAGATGCAGTAGATGGTATAGAGTACAGTATATATATATGAGATGAGCAATGTAGGGTATGAGAACATTATATAAAGTGGCATTGTTTAAAGTGGCTAGTGATACATTTAATTACATCAGATGGCAAGATGCAGTAGATGGTATAGCGTACAGTATATACATAAGAGATGAGTAATGTAGGGTAAGTAAACATTATATAATATAAAGTGGCTAGTGATAAATTGATTACATCAATTTTACCATTTATTAAAGTGGGTGGAGTTGAGTCAGTATGTTGGCAGCAGCCACTCAATGTTAGTGACGGCTGTTTAACAGTCTGATGGCCTTGAGATAGAAGCTGTTTTTCAGTCTCTCAGTCCCCGCTTTGATGCACCTGTACTAACCTCACCTTCTGGATGATAACGGGGTGAACAGGCAGTGGCTCGGGTGGTTGTTGTCCTCGATGATCTTTTTGGCCTTCCTGTGACATCGGATGGTGTAGGTGTCCTGGAGGGAAGGTAGTTTGCACCTGGTGATGCGTTGTGCAGACCTCACTACCCTCTGGAGAGCCTTCCGGTTATGGGCGGAGCAGCTGCCGTACCAGGCGGTGATACAGCCCGACAGGATGCTCTCGATTGTGCATCTGTAAAAGTTTGTGAGTGTTTTTGGTGACAAGCCGAATTTCTTCAGCCTCCTGAGGTTGAAGAGGCGCTGCTGAGCCTTCTTCACCACGCTGTCTGTGTGGGTGGACCATTTCAGTTTGTCCGTGATGTGTACGTCGAGGAACTTAAAACTCTCCACCCTCTCCACTACTGTCCCGTCAATGTAGATAGGGGGCAGCTCCCCCTGCTGTTTCCTGAAGTCCACGATCATCTCCTTTGTTTTGTTGACATTGAGTGTGAGGTTATTTTCCTGACACCACACTCCGAGAGCCCTCACCTCCTCCCTGTAGGCCGTCTCGTCATTGTTGGTAATCAAGCCTACCTGTCACATGCGTCGAAAGGGACAGACCAAGGAGCAGCGTGTTGAGTGCTCATCTTCTTTTATTTTTAAAGAGAACACTTAAACAAAATAAACAAATGATAAACGACAGTTGCGTAAGGTACTACAACTATACGAAAAACAACCACCCACAAAACCCAAAGGAAAACAGGCTGCCTAAGTATGGCTTCCAATCAGAGACAACGAAAGACACCTGCCTCTGATTGGAAACCATACTCGGCCAAACCTGGAAAACAAAACATAGAAAATGAAAACTAGAACACATACCCCTGGAAACAAACAAACCCCAAAACACACAAAACAACCCCCCTGCCACGCCCTGACCATTCTACTATGGCAAATTACCCTTTTCACTGGTCAGGACGTGACAGTACCCCCCCCCCCCAAACCCCAAACCTAATGGGAGGGAATGGAGGGTGGCCATCGTCTACGACGGTTCCTGTGCTACACCGCCCTTCGCCAATCCTCCAGCCACGGAGGTGGCTCTGGGCGTAACCCCCGTTCTGCACTGCCGACTCCTGCTGAAGGCTCTGGACTGCAGACCGTCGCTGGAGGCCCCGGGCTGAGGACCGTCGCTGGAGGCTGAGGAGCGTCGCTGGAGGCTCCGGGCTGAGGAGCATCGCTGGAGGCTCCGGGCTGAGGAGCGTTGCTGGAGGCTCCTGACTGGGGAGCGTCGCTGGAGGCTCCGGGCTGAGGAGCGTCGCTGGAGGCTCCGGACTGAAGAGCGTCTCTGTAGGTTCCGGACTGGGGACCTTCGCTGCAGGCTCCGTGCCATGGATCATCACTACTGGTTCAGCATCATGGATAATCACTGGAGGCTTTGTGCCATGGATCATCACTGGAGGCTCCGGGCCATGGGTTATCACTGGAGGCTTCGTGCCATGGATCATCCCTACAAGCTCCGGGCCATGGATCATCACTGGAGGCTTCGTGCCATGGATTAACACTACAGGCTCCGGGCCATGGATCATCACTGGAGAAGTCAGACCATTGACCATCACTATAGGCTTCCTATGGGGCGCTGGAACTGGTCTCACCAGACTGGGGAGACGCACTGCAGACCGTGTGCTCAAAGCAGGCACCGGCCTTACCGGGCTATGGAGGCGTACTGGAGGAAGAGTGCACGGAGCAGGCACAGAGAACACTGAGCGCACTGGAGGCGCACTGGAGGTCTGCTATGTGGGACTGGCATAGGAGGCACCAGGCTTGTAACACGCACCTTCGGGCTAGTGCGGGGAGCAGGAACAGGATGTACTGGGCTATGGTGGCGCACTGGAGGAAGAGTGCGCAGAGCAGGCACAGGGTACACTGGGTCTTGGCGGCGCACTGGAAAATAACTGAAAAAGCGTGTGCGAGCAAGGAGGCCTACAAACCTGACTCAGTTACACCAGCCCTGTCAGGAGGAATGGGCCAAAATTCACCCAACTTATTGTGGGAAGCTTGTGGAAGGCTACCCAAAATGTTTGACCCAAGTTAAACAATTTAAAGTCAATGCTACCAAATACTAATTGAGTGTATGTAAACTTCTTACCCACTGTGATGAAACAAATAAAAGCTGAAATAAATCATTCCCTCTACTATTATTCTGACATTTCACATTCTTAAAATAAAGTGGTGATCCTAACTGACCTAAGACATGGAATGTTTACGAGGATTAAATGTCAGGAATTGTGAAAAACTGAGTTTACATGTATTTGGCTAAGGTGTATGTAAACTTCCGACTTCAACTGTATATTCACGAGCATGCAAACGGAATGCATGAAAGTGATTGATAAATAAAAAACATCAGTACATTTTCTATGTCAACGTACTGTCATGACGTTGGCCTGTGGGTAAGGTTTATGACCTCCCCATAAATACCTTTCTCCCTTCCCCTCTCTCTCTGACCCTACTGAAGGACTTGAATAGCCTGTGTTAAATATAGAGAGTGTGGGAACATCAAACAAATGGGGAAAGGAACCATATTTTGGTAATAAAACCAGTTGGAAATATGCTTTGGAACGTAATGAGTATGGGTTCGGTTGTCATCTGAGACATTATGACTGATGACAGGACAACATAAACTGTACCTGGGAAAGTATACACCCTCTAGTTATCAGAGTCACATGGAATTGTTATGCAATTGAAATGTTTGATATTGAAATTGTTTGTTAGGAGATTAAATGTAATTTTAGCTTCCAAATGAGAGATTTGGGTTTTCATAAGGAAAGTGCCCTGCTTGATCAGTGGCCCACCCCTGTGAAGAGGAGGGGTTATAAACAATGAAACACATCCTTCCCCCCTCTCCACTATATAAGCCTTTGATGAAAAGATAACCAGGTTGTTCCAGCACGTGAGGTCTGCAGCCTCTACGTTAGAAGGACACACATGTCAAGGACAGAACTAAGCCAACCTCGGCGTGAGCTATGGTATGAACTGGTATGAACTTTGAGCTTATTCACTACAGAAGTGCTACTTCCTAGCTGTTGAGTTAGCAGCGGCCGCTGTAGACGTGGGCTAGGAAAGGACGGACGACGGATCCAGTCTAACAGACGGACGAAGATACCACCACGTATCCAATTTACCACCAGAGACATTCTTCCGAGTACGTACAGGAAGATCTGTTGGCCAACCCGGCCAGCATCTACGACCAATCTACCGAAGCGCAGCTCAGAGTAAATATTTATTGCATTTTCCTTTTCCAAATGGGCGGTAATTTAGAATGCATAAGATAATGTATTTACGATAGCATAGCTGCTGTTTCTTCGTTCCTAAATCTTCCCGCTCTTTCATTCAAGCCCAACCCCCTTTCCTTTGTGTAACCAGCTTTCATACAGGTTCCGTCCACCAGGACGTTTTCTGTATGACATCATTTGTATTCTGTGTATATGTAATTCTGTGTGATTAGTTTAGGTATTTAGTAAATAAATAATTAAACCCAATTTTGTATTGCTGATTCAACTTGTTAGCCAGGGTTCGTGAAGATAGCCAAGAATTTACAACTTTCATTATGAGACTGAAAATAAGATAAGGGTGAATATTGACTGCTATCGATGTAAAATATTACTAAGTATTTTAAGAGTTTATTCGGAAGATAATGGCTCTATAAAAGTTATTCCGTGGTGCCCCGACTTTCTAGTTAATAACATTTACATAATTAGCTTAATCAGGTAATATTAATTACAGAGAAATCATTTTATAAGTTAGCATGTCATATCACTTAATCCGGCATAGCCAAAGACACGACAGTACAAAACTTGCTTTTTGAATCTCAATTCGTCATTACAAATGAAATTTTTTTTCAGGGAAAATGAAGGTTGTATGAAAATAAAGAGGATACCAACAAACAAACTGGAATGATACTGGTCGGCCAATCAAATACTGTATGATGATACAGTATTTAACAATCCAATATACTATTCACTGACAGTTTATTTCATGTATCTCAATGTACTAAACCAACTGAGAAACTGCAAAGACACACTCCTGCTAAAGCTGAGGCAACTCCTGCCGAGACTGAGGCTGTCTTAATATGGACACAGTACACCAGAGACACTAATGGTTGTGGTACTTAGGACCTCTGACCAGAATGTTGGCTGTCAATCATTTTTAGTCTTCACATAGCGTAATACATCGTCCATCAGCTGAGTTAAAATACGCTTGTTCAGGAGGTGGAAGTAGTGTAACTTTCTGAAAGACCCAAATGCAGCCATTTTTATCTCAATATTGAATCATTTCTTGGTAACAAAGAAGTACCTTACCGTAATAGTTTTCCATTAAAATTAGAAAAAAGAAACAATAGCATTTTAGCGAAAAACAATTTCTCAATCAAGAGTCTTGCTTGGACTGTCTGGGAGTAGTCTGAGTGGGGAGGAAAAGAGCACCAAAGGAGCCCAATGGGAGGGATATGTCATCTGAAAACTAGCCGTTACTGGTAGAGGGGCTTGGAAGTCTCTTTGTTCTTGGTCTATTAACTTATACCGCATGATGATGTAACCAGGCAATCCAAACCTCAACCCATGCAAAATCTGCTGATTAGAAGGTCCTGTGGAGATTATATTTTCAACCAGAAATTATCAGGGTATAACACTGATCAAATTGTTTCACACTTTTACAGTGTTCGTTTCATCTGCTGTTGTGCAATATGATGCAAAACACAGGAAAACATACCTTTCACTGCACAGGGCCTTTAAGCTTTTTTTCCATTGGCATTTCCAGGGCCATGTACTGCAAGACAACTAAATCATTGTGATTTAAAGTAACTATCCAGTATTTACAGATGTCTATGCATATGACCTATATATAATTCATTAAAATATGAGAAAAATACTTAATTACATTTTTTTTGGAAGGAAAACTATGTTAAAAGCAGCTTTTCAGTGTTGGAATGGTGTGGGCATACTAGTCTTGAAAACTCGACCCTAGGCAACAGTGACTAGGGTGTGGTTTCAATGATGGAGTCTATTGGCATAGAGGAACTACGCCACTACATCGATAAGAAAACAAATCTGGAGACTCTCCCAACAAATCACAAGGCAGACATGACAGAACATCATGATTCAAAACCAAAGTTCTCAGGCAAAACCTTTGCAATGGTTCTAGTTAAGTAGTTGATGCAAACTTGCGAAATTCACTTATTAAAAATAACCTCTGTGATCTCCATCTTGCTAGCTACTATTTTGTATTTTAGTCAAGTGGATAAAGTAGTGACGTAGGTCTTCTATGCCAACCGAGTCCATCATTGAAACCAGACCCTAGTCACTGTGTTGCCTAGCGTTGGGTTTTCAAGACTATGGGTGTACCCCAACAACAGAATGCTGTGGGAGTATACCGACCATTAATTATATTAATGTGAGTAGAACACTGACATTTATAAGAAAATAGCAAGCATTTTTGAAAAAGGTCTGTTTGGAATACAAGTTTGAGGTGGGGTTTTTAAAGTGTTTTTTTTCTCCAATTTATGTTTTGGCCACATATGATTACAGGATGAGTCAACAACATTATTTGGGAATGAGTTAACAGACTTTTAACTTATAATAACAGTGAGATTTTCACTGGACAGTTACTTTAATAATAATGTTACTACAGTGGAGAGATAGCTAGCTTAAAGAGGTATCATTAGTGTTCAGTTTTGTGTATACTTACTGGTTAGCAATTGCATCCTATTTCCCAGCTAGCACAGTGGATCTGGGCCGATTCCAGCTGAGAGTCGGGGGCACTCGGCTGAGAGTCAGACTCGGCCGACGTCATGTGGCCTGAGTCGGAGCCTCCTTCGGCAGTATTACTGATGGCTAAGATGCGGGGATTGAGCTCGGGCCGATTCCGGTGTGAGTTATCTGGCCCAAATGTATTACTTGGGGCTCGGGCCGATTGGGGCTACTCTCTGGCAGATGATTACACAGGCTTCTTTATATAATTAACATTTAATTATTTGTTTTGCCATATTTTCTCATTGTTTCTGTGTTCAACAAAATACTTTTAACATTTAAATGAAATTCTTTAAGAGTCCTGCGTAATATTTTAGTATTTTCATACTTTGTGCAAGGCAATTGATAAGCATTAAAAACTTTGTGACTGGAGCCTCCCGAGTGGAGCAGCGGTCTAAGACACTGTGTCGCAGTGTAAACTGCGTTGCTACAGATGCTGGTTTGAGACCTGGGTCGGACGTGTTCGGAGACCCATGCTGGTTCGAGGCCCCGCATCGTCCGAGTCAGGAGAGGGTTTGGCCGGGCTGGGATGTCCTTGTCTCATCGCGCTCGAGCAACTCCTGTGGCGGGCCAGGTGCATGCACGCTGACACAGTCACCAGGTGTATGGTGTTTCCTCTGATGCAGAATGTGTTTTTTTTTGTGGATGGGTATAATTTGTATGTATAAAATAGTCATATTTAAAATGACTAAATCAGGTAATTTTGTATACATTTATTTGCATCAGGCCACTTCTGGGGGGATTCTGGTAAGATTCCGGCAAAGTCTCCTTCTCCAATCATGCGTCGTCAGGCAAATTAAGTTTAGAGGGTGGAATCACAAAATAAATTTACAAAGTGAGAAAAACAAATGTAGCTAGATGTGCAATACATTTTATAGATAAATGGATAAGTAGCATATCGTTTTTAAATGTTTGCATGGTTTTCTCCTTCGAAACAAATTGCTGATTCAAAGGGGTTTCAAGATTTCAAAACTTTTCCGCGAAGGACAGATGTAGGATATACTTGTGCTTCTTTGCCAAAAGGAAGCTTTCGAGGAGGGTAGGACCGTCTATTATTTTCCTACTAACGAATTGACATTCTCCTCAACCACTTATCGGTTTCCGGGTCGAGGACAGAGGAGAGAAGACAGAGGAGAGAGGGCAGAAGACAGCTTTTGCCCAAAAGAGAAAAGGCCACAGTCTCCCTAGACCAATTCTACATGTTGAAATGTCGAGAGAAGCCGCAGTTTGTCAGCACCGAGCAGGTGTACCGTGGTACTTATTGTTTTTGCAAGCACGGCCGTGAATCTGTCTGCCGTGTTCAAGGTATAAGAGTCCTTATCGTTATCAAAATATTTCAATAAAAGTAACACTTGATTACATTACATTGGCATTATGTACACAGATGACAGACCTTATTAAGGGAGGCATTCTGAAAATAGCTTTTACTGTGGTCACATTCACCATTCACCTTTCCATCCAGCATGACACATTCTCAAGTAAAACCCTTGCAAATAAATTATCTAGTAAAACCAGCCTATATTTCTTTATCACTGTGGCAAATACAAACTGTTTCTCCATGTTTAAACTGCTTGGATTTGTATTGTTTGGAAGGAGTGTAAATAAGTGTGTCACTGAATATTGAAGTATCCAAGAAAAGGGGTTGCAGTGATGTTTCTGGTAAGCCCTGGATTTATTTGGCTCATAGAGAGCTTGGACAGAGAATATGCCTGTCTCATGAAAGGGGTCAGCCCCCAGTGAAATTGATCACATTCACTGTGGGGAACCACAAAATCCGCTCTGACTTCAAAGCAATGCAGACACTCAAACATTAAGAAAATTGCGTTCACTCTTACAAGGTTACAGAGACAGGATTGAGGACCAATTCATGGGCAAAAGACTCCATTAAAGAAATAATGGATTGAAGAAAGAATGGAAAAGCAAGCTAAATTCAGTGTTTCATGGGCATGTCAACTTGCCTAGGAAGAAATCAAATCAAATTGTATTAGTCACATGCTCCGAATACAACAGTGAAATGCTTACTTACGAGCCCCTAACCGACAGTGCATTTAAAATATATGGGTAAGAATAAGAGATAAAAGTAACAAGTAATTAAAGAGGAGCAGTAAAAAATAAAATATATAGGGGGGTGCCGGTACAGAGTCAATGTGCGGGGGCACCAGTTAGTTAAAGTAGTATGTACATGTAGGTAGAGTTAATTAAAGTGACTATGCATAGATGACAACAGAGAGTGGCAGTGGTGTGGAGAGGGGAGGGGGGGGGCAATGTGAATAGTCTGGGTTACCATTTAACTAGGTGTTCAGGAGTATTATGGCTTGGGGGTAGAAGCTGTTTAGAAGCCTCTTGGACCTAGACTTGGCGCTCCGGTACCGCTTGCCGTTTGGTAGCAGAGAGAACAGTCTATGACTAGGGTGGCTGGAGTCTTTGACAATTTTTTAGGGCCTACCTCTGACACCGCCTGGCATAGAGGTCCTGGATGGCAGGAAGATTGGCCCCAGTGATGTACTGGGCCAATCGCACTACCCTCTGTAGTGCCTTGCGGTCAGAGGCCGAGAAGTTGCCATACCAGGCAGTGATGCAACCAGTCTGGATGCTCTCAATGGTGCAGCTGTAGAACCTTTTGAGGATCTAAGGACCCATGCCAAATCTTTTCAGTCTCCTGAGGGGGATTAGGTTTTGTCATGCCCGCTTCACGACTGTCATGGTGTGCTTGGACCATGTTAGTTTGCTGGTGATGTGCACACCAAGGAACTTGAAGCTCTCAATCTGCTCCACTGCACCCCCGTCGATGAGAATGGGGGCGTGTTCGGGCCTCTTTTTCCTGTAGTCCACAATCATCTCCTTTGTCTTGATCATGTTGAGGGAGAGGGTGTTGTCCTGGCGGTCTCTGACCTCCTCCCTATATGCTGTCTCGTTGTTGTCGGTGATCAGGCCTTTCACTCTTGTGTCATCGGCAAATTTAATGATGGTATTGGAGTCATGCCTGGCTGTGCAGTCATGAGTGAACAGGGAGTACAGGAGGGGGCTGAGCACGCACCCATGAGGGGCCCCTGTGTTGAGGATCAGCGTGGCGGATGTGTTGTTACCTACCCTTACCACCTGGGGGCGGCCCGTCAGGAAGTCCAGGATCCAGTTGCAGAGGGAGGTGTTTAGTCTTTGGGTCCTTAGCTTATTGATGAGCTTTGAGGGCACTATGGTGTTGAACGCTGAGCTGTAGTCAATGAAAAGCGTTCTCACATAATGTAGGTGTTCCTTCTGTCCAGGTGGGGAAGGGTGGTGTGGAGTGCAATAGAGACTGCATCTTCTGTGGATCTGTTGGGACGGTATGCACATTGGAGTGGTTCTAGGGTTTCTGGGATGATGGTGTTGATGTGAGCCATGACCAGCCTTTCAAAGCACTTCATGGCTACAGACGTGAGTGCTACGGGTCGGTAGTCATTTAGGCAGGTTACCTTAGTGTTCTTGGGCACAGGCACTATGGCGGTCTGCTTAAAACATGTTGCATTTTACATTTACATTTTAGTCATTTAGCAGACGCTCTTATCCAGAGCGACTTACAGTAGCATACATTTTTTATTTATTTTATTTCTTCCCCACGTACTGGTCCCCCGTGGGAATCGAACCCACAACCCTGGCGTTGCTGTTACGAACCGGCTCAGAGTTCGCAACAAAAGGGAGACAACGTGGAGACAAGGAGTATCAAAAATATATATTTATTAAATAAAGTAACTAAGTAGTTAACAATAGCATGTGTAATCAGTAATCAGTAGTGTAAGTGAGTGTTTTGCATACCTGAATGTAATAATGCAGAGTGTTGAAAGGTGCCAAAGCAAATAACCAAAAAAAAACCACAAAACTCCACAACCAATATCAACAAGGTGTCTGCGTGGAGAGAGTCTCCCCAATGACTGTGGAAGAGGTCAATTTATCCTGGGACACACCCGAGCCCAGGTGTTTCCCATTTATCTGACGACCCTTCCAACTCCGCCCACCGGCCTCCTAATAAAGAAACAAGAACAAAGAGAGAGAATACGGCAGACAGAGTGGGAGGGTCGTCACACCCCCCCCCATAAAACCGGGGACCAACAAGGGCCCCGGAACAACGCACCAGCCTCTGCGTCCCAAATTGACACAGGCCTCTGCGCTCCAAATTTACGAGAGGTTACATGTTCACCTTCCACTTGCCCCAGCCAACCTCCTTCTCCCCAGACCTCAGCAACCTTTGTGTACAGGAAGCAACTTTTAAGAGGAAAGAAGAAAACGAGACCAGGAGGGAACAGACAGGAACGACAGAACACGACAACACCAAACAACGGTCAGTCACATAAATATTCAGGAACAGGGCGCACGAGAGAGCGCATCAGCAATCACATTATCACTTCCCCGGATATGCCTCACATTGAGATGGAAGGATTGTAAAAATAAACACCATCTCATTATCCTCTGATTAGGACACATCATGGACCTGAAAAAAAGGTGAGAGGGTTATGGTCGGTGTAGACCACAATAGGTACTACTCCCGACCCAACATACACTTCAAAGTGTTGTAGCGCCCAAATGAGTGCTAGCGCTTCTTTTTCAATGACCGAATAGTTCAACTGATAACGGTTAAACTTTTTGGGAAAAAAACTAACAGGGCTCTCAACCCCAAATTTACACAGACCTCTGCGTCTCAAATTTACAAGAGGTTACATGTTCACCTTCCACTTGCCCCAACCAACCTCCTTCTCCCCAGTCCTCAGCAACCTTTATGTACAGGAAGCAACATTTAAGAGGAAAGGAGAACACAAGACCAGGAGGGAACAGACATGAAAGTTAGAACATGACAACCCAAACAATGATCAGTCACATAACACTCAGGAACAGGGCACACAAGAGACCGTATCTCCCAACGGTTCATAGTCACTTCTCAACGGTTCATAGTCACTCCAACGGTTCATAGTCACTCCAACGGTTCATAGTCACTCCAACGGTTCATAGTCACTCCAACGGTTCATAGTCACTCCAACGGTTCATAGTCACTCCAACGGTTCATAGTCACTCCAACGGTTCATAGTCACTCCAACGGTTCATAGTCACTAAACTCATAACGAATACGAGTACAGACTAGAGGGTGTAATAAAGGCAAAAATGTTTTATGCCCTACTCGTCAGTGGCACCTGCCAATGGCACAATAACAGTTCAAATTTGCTCACAAACTTAGCTGCGCCGACTTGATCAACGCCATCCTCCATCTGAGGAAGAGGAAATTAATCCGGCTTAGTAACTCCGTTTACATTACGGTGGTCCGTTCCATCCGTTTTACTGACCAAGATACAGGGAGAAGCCCAACTAGAGAAAGAAGGCTCTGCTATCTTACTCTCCAGCATGTACCTGATCTCAGCATCCAGACAACGCAGTTTCTCTACAGAGACTCTATAGAACCGCTGACGAATGGGGTCAGCATTTCCAGTGTCAATATCATGCTCTATCAAGTTTGTACGTGTAGGTGTCACAAAAAACAAACCTTGAATTTTCCGAATCAGACCAACCAGCTCTTTCCGCCCATCAACAGGTAGCTGAGCAAAAGGGCTATCCAAAATATCCAGTGTCTCAGAATTCTTCAATCTACCCTGCAGTATGCAATCATCGGGACTAGGAACATTTTTTTCCTCATGCACAGACCTAGCATTAACAGAACCAAGGGAAGCAACGTTATCAGCCAAACGAACAGGTTTACCGTCCCCTATAGACACCCACTTTCTCATCAGAACATCCTCTTGGGGAAAATAACCATATGCGACATCTCCCAACTGTTCCACAGGCACAATTTGGTCACGCAACTCTTCTAATGTGGGGTCAGTCTGTGGCGCATTGTTTAGATCGGAGAGGAGTACAGACAACGGAATAACAGGGAACACAGTGAGAGACTTCTTTGTGGTATTCTCATTTACCGGAGCAGGGACCAGGTCACCATGGCTCATAGACCGCGTCACTGTACCCGCAGAGAACACCGCTGGGAAACTCTGCTCACTCTCATCAGGAATCCCTACAAGTGACGGTTTAGTGGAAACCACTAGAGATGGAAACACGACAGGCCACACACACTCGCCAGCCAAGTTATTCCCAAGGATAACGTCGATACCCTCAATAGGCAACGAAGGACGCACCCCCACAACAACCTCACCTTTCACCAGTCCACAATCCAACATTAGTCTATGCAATGGAACTGACAGATTGTTCAAACCTATTCCCCTAATTAGAACGCTATTCCCAGAATCAGTCTCAGCAGAGAAGGGTAACACAGATTCCAACACAAACGATTCCGAGGCACCTGTGTCTCGTAGGATCTTCACTGGCACTAGGTTCTTACTTCCTAACATAGACACAAAACCCTCCGTAACGAAAGGTAAATAGCCTGGGTCAATATGAACTTTCACATGGCCCTGGGCCTGAGACAATGTTTCAGGAGTAAACTGATGTGGAACAGACGCAGCTAACGCCGTAGGCCTAGATTTAACGTTATCACATGTACTGAATTTACCCCTAGACCTGAGAACCGGACATTCATTTTTCCAATGACCTGAGCCGTGACAGTAGTGACACTCTTGACCAAAGTCAGTTTTACCACGGGAGTCAGGCTCAACCCTAGTTGAATAAAACTCTGCCCGTGAACCAGAGTATCTCTGTGAGCGAGGCCCAAATCTATCCGAACGCCCCCACTCACTCCAAGTACGGGGTTCTACGAAAACACTTTTGTGAGTCAAAACATATTCGTCTGCCAAAACCGCAGCTTCAGCGACATTTTTAACTTTCCGTTCGTTAATGTACGTGGCTATATAATCAGGGATTGTGTCCTTAAATTGCTCTAGCATAATCAGATCACACAGCCCTTGAAAAGACATAACCGCAGAGGCGGAACACCAGCGATTAAACTGTGAAGATAATTTTCGCGCAAACTCAACATGAGTCTGCTTATCATCCCTTTCTAAAGTTCTAAATCGTTGGCGGTAAGCCTCAGGAACCAATTCGTAAATCTGTAACACCGCCGTTTTAACCTTATCATAACTGACACTGTCGGCTACACTAAGAGCTGAATATGCTTCCTGCGCTTTACCAGTCAGCACACACTGCAACATCAAAGTGCGATCAGAATCAGGCCAACTCCTAGCGTTAGCAACACGCTCAAACAACAAAAAGAATGTCTCAGGGTCCCTTTCATTAAACTGAGGCAACAACCGTAAATTCCCAACAATGTCAAATGTGTCCGGGGCACGACCAAAAGAGGAACGATTCCTAAGTAAATCTGCGTCACCTTCCCAGAGCAAACTCTCTCCTGAGAGCTTTCCTTCCCTAACCAACTCTAGTCGCTCTTGTTGCAGCTTGATTTTAGCACGCTCCATATCCTGTTTAAACTCCAATTCCTTCTCATATTTTACCCGATCAGCAGCCAATTCCTTTTCATGTTTTAACTGATCAGCAGCCAATTCCTTTTCATATTTCAACCGATCTGCACGCTCCTTATCCTGTTTAAATTCCAATTCCTTTTCATATTTTAACTGATTAGCAGCCAATTCCTTTTCATATTTTACACGATCGTGCTCTAGCTTCTCACGATCGTGCTCTTGCTGTAACAGAAGCAGCTCTTTCTGCTGTTCAAAAAGAAGATTACTAGGACTAACCGATGGAGCGGTAATTGTGACATATCGGGAAGATGGTGAGTCCTCAACAGAGGCTGCCCCAGTAGTAACATCAAGAATACCACTCTCCATCAGATTGGCCTTCAATATTAACCAAATTTTTTTTAGACGTTTATCACTAATTTCAACCTTGTAGTATTCAGCAACCTTCAACAACTGTTCTTTAGTACATAATTCTAACAGTTCCTCTGATGGAAAACGAATGAACTCGTCTACATTAGACGTCATAGTGAGAGAGAGAGAGAAAAAAAAAAAATTCTCACTCAACCCCCCTGAGCACACCAGACCACAACAAGAGAAATAACAATCACACTGGTACCACAGAAAAGAGATGAGATATGGAGCTTCCCCAAAACCTACAATAACTCAACCCTAGTCTTCATGCAGATTTGCGGTGGGTAATTATGCACTTTAGCCCGCTGGCGAGGAAGTAACCCCCCAGCACGCTGGTAGATTCCACCAAGCCACGGATGTGCTCCCGAGACAACTGCTCAGTCCACAGACACCACACAAAAATAACAAACTTTAACAATGCCCAACATATTCCAAAAATGAAACACGTCGCTAAGCCTATCAGGGGAAAAAGGCTATAGCTCCGGGTAGTAAGTTTCACTACCCTATCCAAATCTCCCACCAAGGTACACAGCTGATTGTACTCACCTCAGACCAATGTTCCCACAGCGAGTAGAACAAGTGTTTCCAGGCTGGGCAGAGGCCTGGAAACTAACCAATGTACTCTCTCCAACGCAGCACACAAACAAAACAACCAAAGGCAACCAGTACTGAGTACCAAACTCAAACTAACAAACAAAGCACCTCAAGTTAACATACCTCCACGTTTTCTCCCAAACACAAGTTCAAGATCCTGGACGAGCCCCCACTTGTTACGAACCGGCTCAGAGTTCGCAACAAAAGGGAGACAACGTGGAGACAAGGAGTATCAAAAATATATATTTATTAAATAAAGTAACTAAGTAGTTAACAATAGCATGTGTAATCAGTAATCAGTAGTGTAAGTGAGTGTTTTGCATACCTGAATGTAATAATGCAGAGTGTTGAAAGGTGCCAAAGCAAATAACCAAAAAAAAAAACACAAAACTCCACAACCAATATCAACAAGGTGTCTGCGTGGAGAGAGTCTCCCCAATGACTGTGGAAGAGGTCCATTTATCCTGGGACACACCCGAGCCCAGGTGTTTCCCATTTATCTGACGACCCTTCCAACTCCGCCCACCGGCCTCCTAATAAAGAAACAAGAACAAAGAGAGAGAATACGGCAGACAGAGTGGGAGGGTCGTCACATTGCAAACATCATGCTCTACCAACTGAGCCACACGGAACCGATTCGGACAGGGAGAGGTTGAAAATGTCAGTGAAGACACTTTCCAGTTGGTCAGCGCATGCTTGCAGTACATGCAAATTGGAGTGCGTCTAAGGTATCTGGGATGATGGTGTTGATGTGAGCCATGACCAGCCTTTCAAAGCACTTCATGGCTACAGACGTGAGTGCTACGGGTCGGTAGTCATTTAGGCAGGTTACCTTAGTGTTCTTGGGCACAGGCACTATGGTGGTCTGCTTGAAACATGTTGGTATTACAGACTCGGACAGGCAGAGGTTGAAAATGTCAGTGAAGACACTTGCTAGTTGGTCAGCGCATCCTCGCAGTACACGTCCTGGTAATCCGTCTGGCCCTGCGGCCTTGTGAATGTTGACCTGTCTAAAGGTCTTAAACACATCGGCTGCGGAGAGTGTGATCACACAGTCTTCCGGTACAGCTGGTGCTCTCATGCATGTTTCAGTGTTATTTGCCCCGGAGCGAGCATAGAAGTAGTTTAGCTCGTCCGATAGGCTCGTGTCACTGGGCAGCTCTCGGCTGTGCTTCCCTTTGTAGTCTGTAATGGTTTGCAGGCCCTGCCACATTCGACAAGCATCATAGCCGGTGTAGTGCAACTCGATCTTAGTCCTATATTGATGCTTTGCCTGTTTGATGGTTCGTCAGAGGGCATAGCGGGATTTCTTATAAGCTTCCGGGTTAGAGTCCCACTCCTTAAAAGTGGCAGCTCTAGCCTTTAGCTCAGTGTGGATGCTGCCTGTAATCCATGGTTTCTGGTTGGGGTATGTACGTACGGCCACTGTGGGAATGACGTCATCGATGCACTTATTGATAAAGCCAATGACAGATGTGGTGTACTCCTCAATGCCATTGGAGGAATCCTGGAACATATTCCAGTCTGTGTTAGCAAATCAGTCCTGTAGCTTAGCATCTGCTTCATCTGACCACTATTTTATTGATCTAGTCACTGGTGCTTCCTGCTTTAATTTTAGCTTGTAAGCAGGAATCAGGAGGATCGAATTATGGTCACATTTGCCTAATGGAGGGCGAGGGAGAGCTTTGTATGCATCTCTGTGTGTGGAGTATAGGTGGTCCAGAGTTCTTTTCCCTCTGGTTGCACATTTAGCATGTTGATAGAAATTAGGTAAAATTGATTTAAGTTTCCCTGCATTAAAGTTCCTGGCTACTAAGAACGCCTCCTCTGGGTGAGTTTTTTCTTGTTTGCTTATGGCGGAATACAGCTCATTCAATGCTATCTTGGTCCCAGCCTCTGACTGTGGTGGTATGTAAACAGCTACAGTTGAAATCGGAAGTTTACATACACTTATGTTGGAGTCATTAAAACTCATTTTTTAACCACTCCACAAATTTCTTGTTAACAAACTATAGTTTTGGCAAGTCGGTTAGGACATCTACTTTGTGCATGACACAAGTAATTTTTCCAACAATTGTTTACAGACAAATTATTTCACTTATAATTCACTGTATCCCAATTCCGGTGGGTCAGAAGTTTACATACACTAAGTTGACTGTGCCTTAAACAGCTTGAAAAATTCCATAAAATGATGTCATGGCTTTAGAAGCTTCTGATAGGCTTATTGACATCATTTGAGTCAATTGGAGGTGTACCTGTGGATGTATTTCAAGGTCTACTGTCAAACTCAACGCCTCTTTGCTTGACATCATGGGAAAATCAAAAGAAATCAGCCAAGACATCAGATAATTTTTTTTAGATCTCCACAAGTCTGGTTCATCCTTGGGAGCAATTTCCAAATGCCTGAAGGTACCACGTTCATCTTTACAAACAATAGTACGCAAGTATATACACCATGGGACCACAAAGCCGTCATACCGCTCAGGAAGGAGAAGCGTTCTGTCTCCTAGAGATGAACATACTTTGGTGCGAAAAGTGCAAATCAATCACAGAACAACAGCAAAAGACCTTGTGAAGATGCTGGAGGAAACAGGTACAAAAGTATCTATATTCACAGTAAAATGAGACCTATATCGACATAACCTGAAAGGCTGCTCAGCAAGGAAGAAGCCACTGCTCCAAAACCACCATAAAAAAGCCAGACTACTGTTTGCAACTGCACATGGGGACAAAGATTGTACTTTTTGGAGAAATATCCTCTGGTCTGATGAAACAAAAATAGAACTGCTTGGCCATCGTTATGTTTGGAGGATAAAGGGGGAGGCTTGCAAGCCGAAGAACACCATCCTAACCGTTAAGCTCGGGGGTGGCAGCATCATGTTGTGGGGGTGCTTTGCTGCAGGAGGGACTGGTGCACTTCACAAAATAGATGGCATCATGAGGGAGGAAAATTATGTGGATATACTGAAGCAACATCTCAAGACATCATTCAGGAAGCGAAGTCTTGTTTGCAAATGGGTCTTCTAAATGGACAATGACCCCATGCAAACTTCCAAAGTTGTGGCAAAATGGCTTAAGGACAACAAATTCAAGCTATTGAAGTGGCCATCACAAAGCCCTGACCTCAATCCCATAGAACATTTGTGGGCAGAACTGAAAAAGCGTGTGCGAGCAAGGAGGCCTACAAACCTGACTCAGTTACACCAGCCCTGTCAGGAGGAATGGGCCAAAATTCAACCAACTTATTGCGGGAAGCTTGTGGAAGGCTACCCAAAACGTTTGACCCAAGTTAAACAATTTAAAGTCAATGCTACCAAATACTAATTGAGTGTATGTAAACTTCTGACCCACTGGGAATGTGATGAAATAAAACCTGAAATAAATCATTCTCTCTACAATTATAATGACATTTCACATTCTTAAAATAAAGTGGTGATCCTAACTGACCTAAGACAGGGAATGTTTACGAAGATTACATGTCAGGAATTGTGAAAAACTGAGTTTAAATGTGTTCGGCTAAGGTGTATGTAAACTTCCGACTTCAACTGTACAAAGAATATAGACGAAAACTCTCTTGGTAGGTAATGTGGTCTGCAGCTTATCATGAGAAACTCTACCTCAGACGAGCAATGGCTCGAGACTTCCTTAGATATCGTGCACCAGCTGTTGTTTACAAAAATACATTGACCGCCGCCCCTTGTCTTACCAGACGCCACTGTTCTATCCTGCCGGAAACATCGTATAAAAAGTCAGTTGTATGTTGATATTGTCATTGTTCAGCCATGACTCCGTGAAGCATAAGATGTTACAGTTTTTAATGTCCCGTTGATAGTTTAATCTTCCCAATAACTCGTCCATTTTATTGTCTGAAGATTGCATGTTTGCGAGCATAATTGAGGGGAGTGAGGGTTTATTCGATCGCCTCCTTCTCCTCAGAACGCAGCCGCCCTCTGGCCTCTCTTTCTCCACCTCCTCTTCATGCAGATAACTGGGGTCGGGGCCTGTTCTCGAGGGAGCCACATATCCTCTGCCTCGGGCTCGTCAGATTCATGAAAGAAGAAAAAGGATTCTGCTAGTCTGTGGTGAGTAATCGGAGTCCTGATGTCTAGAAGTTATTTTCAGAGAGCAGCAACATTATGTACAAAAATAGTAAAAAATAAGTTACAAACAACGCAGATAAACTAACAAAAAAACACAATCTTTGGGTGCACGTAAAACGTCTGCCTTCTGCTCCGGTGCCATTTTATGCCTAAAAGGCACTATCCAATTTTTCTGAAAAAGAGAAACAAACCAACACAAAATCCCACTTATATATAATTAGCAAAAACAACAACCCTATCTTGAAAGCTAACATTTAAAAAAAAATGTGTTGAACCTTTTTTTAACTAGGCAAGTCAGTTAAGAACAAATTCTTATTTTCAATGACGGCCTAGGAACAGTGGGTTAAACTGCCTTGTTCAGGGGCAGAACGACAGATTTCAACCTTGTCAGCTCGTGGATTCAATTGTGCAACCTTACAGTTACTAGTCCAACACTCTAACCACTAGGCTATCTGCCACCCCGGTTGGGGACTGCTGTTTGACTTTGTAGACTTTGTAGCTCTAACACTCTAAGCAAAAATAGGTGCTATCTAGAACCTAAAAGGGTTCTTTGACTGTCCACATAGGAGAATAGCCTGGGTACCAGTCTCTTTAGCTAATCCACTCCCTGTATTCTATGTCATGTGGTAGAGACTGGTCATTCTGTCATCTTCAAATATGAACATTTTATCATTAATGGATCTGTGCCATCCAGAATCTTTGGGGCATCACTAACTTGTAATTTAAAATGGTTAAGGAGTGGAAAGTTAGCTAAAGAGATTGGTAATATGAGAACCCTTTGAAGAACCCAAAAGGGTTCTACCTGGAACCAAAAAGGGTTCTACCTGGAACCAAATAGGGTTCTCCTATGGGGACAGACAAAAAACCTTTTAGGAACCCTTTTTTCTAAGAGTGTAGGATGCAGGTGTAAAACCCTCACAGTAGATCTAAGCTCACCTGTGGAGAATAGAACAACTTTAGACCTCCTATGGGACTGGCAAGTTACCAGGGCTTGCCTTTAAAGTGGTGGCAGTTGAGGGTGGTTCAGTTCAGAAGCACCAGTGTTTTACAAAACCCAGACATGTACTGTAGCAGTAGGAGGTCTGATCTAATCTTTTTTTGTAAATGCAGACAGGCAGTAAATTGAAAATTCAAACAAACTAGAGAGGGATGACAGAAATACTCTGTATTAAAGTTAGGGTTTATAGTTTTTGAAATGTTGTACATTCTTTGTTGTACATACTCCTAGACATTTTTGAAGACCTGATTGGGTGGAAATTTGAAAAAAGTCTGTACCAGCTCAGGAGCTCATAAACTCTCACAAGACTATCTATTCTCATGTCTACTATTTTAGGGGAACAATGAGCTGTCAGCAACCCTCATCTGGGCTCAGTTTCCCAAAAGCATCTTAAGAACCGTTAGAACCTTCATAGGAGAATCATTCAATCTCAGAGCCGTTTCCAAAAACCATTGTTACTAAAGTTACAGTTGAAAACACTCGTTATTTACTGACTGAGTCAGACCACTCGTTGAACAGCTAAGTTAGTATTTTCTTATTTCTTATTGCTGTTGCATTGTTGAAAAGAAACCTACAAGTAAACAATTTGATGGACGGTGTATACCATGTGTATCCAGTACATTAAAGGATTAAAAGTGTGTCGTTAGAAGCCTTTTTGCCCTTCCACATCACTTTATACACAAAAGATCTTTGCTACACACCGAATCAAGAAGTTTAGACTATTCATCTTTCCGTGACCACTGATAACGAAGTTGAAAACAAATACAAAGTTGCCAATGTCTTTGCACTTGTAAGAAACCGATGATAGAAAGATGTTTCAACTGAAAACCAAGATGACTGCATTAAAAGATGAATACAGAAAGCTACATGCCTTATATATTTAAAATCATATTGAAATAAATGTAATGCTCTTCGAGTCCCAGCATACCGCCGGTGAGTTTTGGACTTCTAACCCTTTTTAATACACATTGTGTGTTTGAGCTACAGACTTCTGGGTTGTACCATTGGATTTGTCTATTTCATCTGCATCCGTAGATATCCCCGAAGGGTTCCAGGGCTGGGTCTTCTCACAAAAATATCTATATCGTCTGAATGGTTTGAGCTACAGACTATTATTAACTATTAAAATAAAAAGATGAGACTCACATACAGTACCCGTCAAAAGATTAGACACACCTACTCATTCAAGGGTTTTTCTTTATTTTTACTATTTTCTACATTGTAGAATAATAGTGAAGACATCAAAATTACAAAATAACACATATGGAATCATGCAGTAACCAAAATAGTGTTAAGCAAATTTTAGATTCTTCAAAGTAGCCACCCGTTGCCTTGAGGACAGTTTCGCAAACTCTTGGCATTCTCTCATCCAGCTTCACCTGGAATGTTTTTCCAACAGTCTTGAAGGAGTTCCCACAGATGCTGAGCACTTGTTGGCTGCTTTTCCTTCTCTCTGCGGTCCAACATATCCCAAACCATCTCAATTGGGTTGAGGTTGAGTGATTGAGGAGGCCAGGTCATCTGATGCAGCACTCCATCACTCTCCTTCTTGGTCAAATAGCCCTTACACGGCCTGCAAGTGTGTTGGGTCATTGTCCTGTTGAAAAACAAATGATTGTCCCACTAAGCGCAAACCAGATGGGATGGCATATCACTGCAGAATGCTGTGGTAGCCATGCTGGTTAAGTGTGCCTTGAATTCTAAATAAATCATTAACAGTGTCACCAACAAAGCACCAACACAACTCCTCCTCCATGCTTCACGGTTGGAACCACACATGCCGAGTTCATCTGTTCACCTACTCTGCATCTCACAAAGACAAAGGGGTTAGAACCAAAAATTGCACATTTGGACTCATCAGACAAAATAACAGATTTCCACCGGTCTAATGTCCATTGCTCATGTTTCTTGGCCCAAGCAAGTCTCTTCTTCTTATTGGTGTACTTTAGTAGTGATTCACGCAGTCTCCTCTGAACAGTTGATGTTGAGATGTGTCTGTTACTTGAACTCTGTGAAGCATTTATTTGGGCTGAAATTTCTGAGGCTGGTAACTGTAATCAACTTATCCTCTGCGGCAGAGGTAACTCTGGGTCTTCCTTTCCTGTGGTGGTCCTCATGAGAGCCAGTTTCATCATGGCGCTTTTGCGACTGCACTTGAAGAAACTTTCAAAGTTCTTGAAATGTTTTGTATTGACTGACCTTCAAGTCTTAAAGTAATGATGGACTGTCGTTTCTCTTTGCTTATTTGAGCTGTTCTTGCCATAATATGGGCTTGGTCTTTTACCAAATAGGGTTATCGTCTGTATACCACCCTGCCTTGTCACAACACAACTGATTGGCTCAAATGCATTAAGAAGGAAAGAAATTCCACAAATGTACTTTTAACAAGGCACACCTTTTAATTGAAATGCATTCCAGGTTAATTGAAATGCATTCCACCTCATGAAGCTGGTTGAGAGAACGCCAAGAGTGTGCAAAGCTTTCATCAAGGCAAAGTGCGGCTACTTTGAAGAATCTCAAATATTAAATATATTTTGATTTGTTTAACACTTTTTTGGTTACTACATGATTCCATAGGTGTTATTTCATAGTTTTGATGTCTTCACTATTATTCTACAATGTAGAAAATAGTAAAAATAAAGAAAAACTCCTGAATGAGTATGTGTCTCCAAACTTTTGACTGGTACAGTACACCTAATCTGTTTTGCTCTATGATGCTCACAAGCCACACAAAAGTAGCTATAAGGTAAGGTGTTCCTCTACATAGAAGATCCAAGGACATAGTGTCTATAATACTGTAATAAGCTCACATAGTTGCTGTCACAAACTCCAAACTCCACACAGGCGTCACTGACTAGTTGGATATTCATTTCCCACTGAGCAAACAAATGAAGTGCTTACAGCATTCTTATAAATTCATTTCTATCAGGTTTTTGCTTGGCGGACCTTTTTGTTGTTGTTGACATTTGTAAATAAAACTCAGGAATGCAACGGTTTATGTGAAATCGTTTTGTGTTGTACTTGTAGCGCTGGTTGTCCTGAAAAAAAAAGTAAAACACTTACTGTAATTGTGATGCGAAATATAAGGGCTGGACATGCAGATATTTATTTTTAAATTTTACTTGTCTCCTCGGGAGGTTAATTCAATTGAGTTCTATTTTGCTAATTGTAGGCTACTGTCATTTTTTTTGCCTCAATATATTTCATGTTTAACAACATGTGCACAATGATGTGCCAAATCTTAAATTAGTGCATTTGTATAGGGTAATTATAGGGCAGGCTAATGCTTATAAGCATTAGAATAAGCCGCCTCAATATTTGCAGCCATAGGTGATAATATCTCTCTAGAAGCTGTTCCACAGTTAGTATTGTGGAATAATTCTAATGTTAAGGTAAGATTTGAATGTAGAAAGCTGATCCGAGAGCGTCACTGCTTTTCTTTCAATCCTATCAGTATCTGCACATGCCTCAAAGACGCATTTAGCCAATGTTCTCTCTGCATGGTGTTTTGGGAAACACGTTACATCTTCAGACGTTTTAGGAACAATGCATTGTGAAAACACTGGTAAGCCTAACTTCCATCACTATCGGGAAACTGGACCCAGGTCATAAAGGAAGAATAGCCCAGGTCAATCTACAGTGGAATTCTCAATTGGAATACCTTATGCTAATTAACACTCAAACTGGACAGTTTTATCTCAGTCTCTTCATTCAAAGACTCAATCGTGGACACTGACAGTTGTGGCTGCTTTGTGTGATGTATTGTTGCCTCTACCTTCTTGACCTTTGTGCTGTTGACTGTGCCCAATAATGTTTGTGCCATGTTTTGTGCTGCTACCATTTTGTGTTGCTACCATGCTGTGTTGTCATGTGTTGCTGCCTTGCTATGTTGTTGTCTTAGGTCTCTCTTTATGTAGTGTTGTGTTTTCTCTCTTGTTGTGATGTGTGTTTTGTCCCATATTTATATTGTATTTATTTTATCCCAGGCCCCCTGCCCCCGCAGGAGCCCTTTTGCCTTTTGGTAGGCCGCCATTGCCTAGTTAAATAAAGGTTCAGTTAAAAAAAAACAGTTACTTCACAGTTACACCTCTGTCATACTGATAGGTCTACATCATAGCCAAGTTACAGGTGTCCAACAGTGCTTCACAAGTCTTTCCTGTTGAGACCCGTGAAACTGCTGGTGTAGAATAGTGTAGCGGGTAGCCTAGTGGTTAGTGTTGGGCCAGTAACTGAAAGGTTGCTGGATCGAATCCCCGAGCTGACAAGGTAAAAATCTATCGTTCTGATCCCGAAACAAGGCAGTTAACCCACTGTTCCCCAGTAGGCTGTCATTGTAAATAAGAATTTGTTCTTACCTGACTTGCCTACTTAAAGCTGGTTATGGCTCACACCATCATCCTGGACCGACTTCAATTTGCATACTGCACTCCACAGATGACACAATCTCTATTGCACGCCACACTACTCTCACCCACCAGGATAAAAGGAACATCTATGTGAGAATGCTGTTCATTGACTACAGCTCAGCATTCAACACCATAGTTCCCTCCAAGCTCATTACTAAGCTTGGGACCCTTGGACTCCCTCTGCAACTGAATTCTGGACTTCCTGATGGGCAGGTGGTGAGGGTAGGCAACAACACATCCGCCACATTGACTTTCAACACAAGGGCCCCTCAGGTGCTTAGTCCCCTCCTTTACGCCCTGTTCACCCACGACTGCGTGACCACGCACGACTCCATCATCATTAAGTTTGCTGATGATACGACGGTGGTAGGCCTGACCACTGATGACGATGAGACAGCCTATAGAGAGGAGGTCAGTGACACTGCCAGGACAACAACCTCTCCCTCAATGTCAGCAAGACAAAGGTGATTGTGGACTACAGGAAACGGAGGGCCGAGCATGCCCCAATCCACATCGACAGGGCTGAAGTGGAGCTGGTCGAGAGCTTCAAATTCCTAGGTGTCCAAACCACAAAGGAATTAACCTCTATGGGCTATGTGGGACGCAAGCGTCCCACCCCTGGTACACCCTATCAACAACAGGTGAAATATCAAGAGCGCCAAATTTGAAAACAATTAAATGTCAAAATTCAAATTTCTCAAACATACAACTATCTTACACCCTTTGAAAGATAAACATCTCCTTAATCTAACCACGTTGTCCGATTTCAAAAAGGATTTACGGCGAAAGCATAAAGTTAGATTATGTTAGGACAGTACATTGAAAATAACTGTATGTAATGTTTTGTCAATGCAAAGACAGGCGTCACCAAAAGCAGAAAACCAGCTAAAATCATGCACTAACCTTTGACAATCTCCATCAGATGACACTCCTAGGACATTATGTTAGACAATACATGCATTTTTTGTTCTATCAAGTTCATATTTATATCCAAAAACAGCGTTTTACTATGGCGTTGATGTTGAGGAAATCTTTTCCCTCCAACACCGCCAGTCAAATCAGCACAACAAATTAAATAATTACTATTCGAAAACATTGGTAAAATATTATATTGTCATTCAAAGAATTATAGATTATCTCTTGAACGCAACCGGATTGCCAGATTTAAAAATAACCTTACTGGGAAATCACACTTTGCAATAATCTGAGCACTGCGACCAGAAAAATACGCTTTGCGATACAGACTAACCGCCATGTTGGAGAGATCTAAAATCGAAAATACTATGTAAATAATCCATTACCTTTGATTCTCTTCATCAGATGTCACTTCCAGGAATCCCAAGTCCATAACAAATGTAGTTTTGTTCGAAAAAGCTCATAATTTATGTCCAAAAAGCTCCGTGTTGTTAGCACATGATCTATGCCCGCCGGACTTGTCTTCATGAACGAGGGGGAAAAAAATATTTACGTTCGTTCAAACATGTCAAACGTTGTATAGCATAAATCATTAGTGCCTTTTTCAACCAGAACATGAATAATATTCAAGGCGGACGATTGCATTCTCTTTTAAAACGTATTGGAACGAGAGTACCCAACATGAACTCGCGTGCCAGAGTCTTATCGGCCACCACCGTTCCAAGGCTCTTGTTCGGTCAGATCTCACAGTATAAGACTCAAACCACTTTGTAAAGACTGGTGACATCTAGTGGAAGCCATAGGAAGTGCTCAACGATTAATAAGCCCCTGTGTGTTTCAATGGCATAGGCTTAAAGGTAATTCAACACATCAGGTATCCACTTCCTGTCAGAATTTGTCTCAGGGTTTTGACTGCCATATGAGTTCTGTTATACTTACAGACACCATTCAAACAGTTTTAGAAAATTCAGAGTGTTTTCTATCCAAACCTGAACAATAATATGCATGTTCTAGCTTCTGAGTTGGTGTAGGAGGCAGTTAAAAATGGGCACATATTTTTTTCAAAATTCTCAATACTGCCCCCTAGCCCCAACAGGGTTTAACATGGTCCAAACACACCCACACAGTCGTGAAAAAGGGACTACAACGGTTCTTCCCCTTCAGGAGGCTGAAAAGACTTGGCATGGGTCCTCAAATCCTCAAAACGTTATACAGCTGCACCATTGAGAGCATCTTGACTGGCTGCATCACCGCTTGGTATGGCTTGGCATCCGACCGCAAGGCACTACAGAGGGTAGTGCGTACAACCCAATACATAACTGGGGCCGAGCTCCCTGCCATCCAGTACCTCTATACCAGGCAGCGTCAAAGGAAGACCCTAAAAAGACTCCAGCCACCTGTCATAGACTGTTCTCTGGAACCAACAGCACCCTGAACAGCTTTTACCCAAAGCCATTAGACTGCTAAATAGTTAACCAAATAGCTACCTGGACTATCTGCATTGACCCCCTTTTGCACTAACTTTTTTGACTCATCACATACGCTGCTGCTACTGCTTATTATCTATCCTGTTGCCTAGTATCACTTTACTCCAACCTATATGTACATATTTCCTCAATTACCTCATACCCCTGCACATCAACTCGGTACTGGTTCCACATGTATATACAGTAGCCAAGTTATCGTTACTCATTATTCCTCGTATGACTATTTTTCTATTTTCTTCTCTCTGCACTGTTGGGAACGGCCCAAAAATGTGCATTTCACTGATAGTTTACACCTGTTGTTTATGAATCATGTGACAAATAACATTGGATTTGATAAGCTAGCTACAATAGTACACCATCCCACTTGAAGAGGAGATGCTCTACTACACTACACTACTATCAAAAAGCCACAGAGAATGTTAAGTGTTAGTTCTCTCCTTCTAGAGGTATGCAGTTATGCCCAAATATACTTATTTTAAACATGTATCCTGGGTGAATGATGGTATTGTCAGTTTACAACAGCTCAGACTTCTCAGTTCAGCCTAAAACAACTGTCAAAGCTGAACCTTCCTCCACATGCATAACCTACTGTATGCACAAATCCCTAGGTTTCTGTAAACAATGATAACCTTTGGATTTGCAAACTTATGTTTGTGGATATTGTGGCTTGAAAGCTATTGTGTTGCAAGTTTAATTAGACAACACTTTTATTGAATTTCCATCAGTCTGCTAGCATTTAATAGTTTAAATGTAACACAATATGCTACTGTGGTAGGTTGCTATTTAAAGATAAAATGCAATGCACAGCAAAGTGATATTTGAAAGAAATGTTTTAACAAACAAGGGAAATTAGTTCTTTACAGACATCAGTGAAAGCTTGTATTTATTTTCTCATTACAAGTTTCCATGTATTCTGCCCTCTCAATAACCCTTTGATTCTGATAAATGAAGAATACTAGATTGGATGTCTTTAGCCGCTCCTGCAATATGCTTAACACTTTGATACGCATAAACACAATAAACCCTCTGCCATCTACACCCCACATAAACACTGTTTTCCTTCTGCTCTCTTCATTAGGCCTTAATTGACGTTGAGAACAAAATAGCTTTGTTTTATTAGAGGTTCCAACGAAAAGCTCTCTTGTTCTCAGCGTCAATTATGGCCTAACGAAGAGAGCACAAGGAAAACAGTGTTTATGTGGGGTGTGGGTGGCAGATGGTTAGATGTGTACGGCTTTTAAAGTCTAATCAACGTTAGTGTCTGCGCAACGTAGTGGGTAATGGCATCAATAACATGAAGCATTAGTGCAATAGAAGATGTTCCAAGTTTTGTCTGAGCATGAATTAACACGCACGTGATCATTACAGATTGGTGATGTACATACTTTAGCTAGAAACACTGAGCTTGAGTGATGTACTGTATAATAATATACATTTATTATGAGTTTGATGTGAACTATTTCATGTTTAATGTAAGTTCATGTTTTCATTGTTGTCATAAACTGCTATGAAACATCATGTTAAGTATTATGTTATATTCATTATAGCCATTACCCATTAGGACAGGTTGGAAGCATTGCTTAATTGGTTTACGTTATTATATCTGAATTCAAGTGTATCTGAATGTCTTTACACTTCAACAGTTATAATTACTTAATTAATATTCAGGGCCTCACGTTTTGCACACAGTTTAGTCGTTGTCCTTAATGTGCAGTCATTTTGCTGTATTCCCTAAAGACGCGTTGTTCTTGCAAGGACGCAAAGATAAACAAAATGGCAATGAGGCATCTGTCATTACAATACCATTTTGTATTTCAACTGATGGACTTGAATAATTAGACTTTATATCGAAATGGAGTAACAAAGGCCCATGCATCCTAGACAACTGAGTATGAGGCAATTGACTCAAAGGCTGCAGTATCCATGCCATCAATCCAGTATATGGCAGTATAGATAGCATGATGTTGAAGTGATTTTAAAGAGAATATTAAGCAGAAATAAAAGAGCTACAGATGTAGGATCTTAATTTGAGACAGTTTGCTATGGCAGGAAAATAATTTTGCAGCAAGAGGAAATGTGCATTATTATGTGGATTATAAGTAATGGACATTTTGTAGCGGTTGATACAATTTCCATTAGAGCAAATCAAGTCTGATATTTCAAAGTGGAAATTACAAACGTTAGAAGCCTTTTTAAAACTTAAATACACTATAAGTTTGTATTTACTTTAAGATCCTACATCTGTATCACGAGCCCTAATCATAACATCATGAAATCTGCAGGACTCATCCACACCAGTGAGTAAGCCTCAATCCCATTCTCTCCCGCTCATCGCTCATGTGGAAAGATATTCTGAAGAGGTGGACATCACGGGCTGGCATTGTAATAGAATTCTGAACACATAAAACATTGATTTAAACCAGTCCTAATGTAAGTATATGATAATGGCTCAGGGAATAGGCTGTTGGGTACAGGGCTGCACAACTCTGTATTTATTTTATATATTTAGCCTGTTGGGGCTAGGGGGCAGTATTTTCACGGCCGGATGAAAAACGTACCCAATTTAAACAGGTTACTACTCTGTCCCAGAAACTAGAATATGCATATTATTAGTAGATTTGGATAGAAAACACTCTGAAGTTTCTAAAACTGTTTGAATGGTGTCTTTGAGTATAACAGAACTCATATGGCAGGCAAAAACCTGAGAGAAATCCAAGCAGGAAGTGGGAAGTCTGGTGCTTGTAGTCCTTTCAAGTGATTGCCTTGACTGTATATAGTGAGTTAGGGTTCATTTTGCACTTCCTAAAGCTTCCACTAGAAGCAGTCTTTAGAACGGTGTTTGAAGATTCTATGGTGAATTTGAAGGGAATACCAGCTGTGGTAAATTGGTGTCCCATTATAAGGCATGGGCTCAAGTCACGCGCAATGACTTGGGAGCGAGCTGAGTTCATATTCACTGCTAAAGAGAACGTATAGGTCCGGTTGGAATTTTATTCAAGATATATGATAAAAGCAACCTAAAGATTGATTCTATACATTGTTAGACATGTTTCTACAAACTGTAGTATAACTTTTTTGAATTTTCGTCTGGACTAAGTAAGCACGCACGTAGTGGATTTGGATAGTGAACCTAACGCACAAACAAAATGGATTATTTGTAAATAAATATGAACTTTATCGAACATTTATTGTGGAGCTGGGATTTCTGGGTGTGCCTTCTGATGAAGATAATCAAAGGTAAGTGAATATTTATAATGTAATTTCTTAGTTTTATTGACTCCAAGATGGCGGGTTTCTGTTTGCTTGTTGTTAGTGTCATCTGGGCTGTACTCAGATTATTGCAAATTGTGCTTTCGCCGTGAACCTCTTTTTAAAATCGGACAACGCGAATACATTTAGGAAAAGTGTATCTATAATTCTGTGCATAACACTTCAATATTGATCAATGTTTCCGATAAGAATTTACATACTATGTGTGCTCATTGTGCTGATTCACTGGAAGGTTTGGAGGGAAAACATTTCTCAACATTACGCGCCAATGTAAAATGCTGTTTTTGGATATAAATATGAACATTATCGAGCAAAACATACATGTATTGTCTAACATAATGTCCTAGGAGTGTCATCTGATGAAGATCGTCAAAGGATAGTGCTTCATTTAGCTATGTTTTGGGTTTTTGTGATGCATCTAGTTGCTTGAAAAATGGCTGTGTGGTGTTTCTTGTGAAGTTTATGTCCTAACTTAATCTAATTGTATGCTTTCGCCATAAAGCCTTTGTGAAATCGGACAATGTGGTTAGATTAACGAGAAGTTTATCTTTAAAATGGTGTAAAATAGTTGATTGTTTGAGAAAATGGAATTATGAGATTTTAGCTGTTTTAAATTTGGCACTCTGATTTTCCACTGGCTGTTGTCAAACTCAATCCCGTTAACGGGATGAGAACGGGAAGGGGTCCCATAGAGGTTAACCTTTATTTAATCTCTTATGGCTAGGGGGCAGTATTTTCATGGCTGGATAAAAAACGTACCCGATTTAATCTTATTATTAGTCCTGCCCAGAAACTAGAATATGCATATAATTATTAGCTTTGGATAGAAAACACTCCAAAGTTTCTAAAACTGTTTGAATGGTGTCTGTGAGTATAACAGAACTCATTTGGCAGGCCAAAACGTGAGAAGATTCTGTACAGGAAGTACCCTGTCTGACCATTTCTTGCCCTTCTTTGTCATCTCTATTCATTACAAAGGATCTCTGCTGTTACGTGACACTTCCTACGGCTCCAATGGGCTCTCAGAGCCCGGGAAAAACCTGAATGACGTAATTCAAAGCCCTGGCTGAAACACACGAGTGCTTTTGCTAAGTGGTCTATCAGCAGACAAAGGGCTTACGCTCGAGCACTGGCCGCCCCCGCCTTTCTGTTTTTCCCTCTGTTTACAGACACACAGATTCCCGGTCGGAATATTATCGCTTTTCTACTAGATAAATTGCATAAAAATTGATTTTAAACAGCGGTTGACATGCTTCGAAGTACGGTAATGGAATATTTAGAAATTTTTTGTCACATTATGCGCCATGCGCGCGACCCTTATTTACCATTTCGGATAGTGTCTAGAACTCACGAACAAAACGTCGCTGATGGAACATAACGATGGATTATTTGGGACCAAACCAACATTTGTTATTGAAGTAGAAGTCCTGGGAGTGTATTCTGACGAAGAACAGGAAAGGTAAGACCATTTTTCTTATAGTAAATGTGATTTTGGTGAAGGCTAAACTGGGTGGGTGTCTAAATAGCTAGCCCTGTGATGCCGGGCTATCTACTGAGAATATTGCAAAATGTGCTTCATCCGAAAGCTATTTTAAAATCGGACATATCGAGTGCATAGAGGAGTTCTGTATCTATAATTCTTAAAATAATTGTTATGCTTTTTGTGAACGTTTATCGTGAGTAATTTAGTAAATTGTTAGTAAATTCCCCGGAAGTTTGCGGGGGGTATGCTAGTTCTGAAAGTCACATGCTAATGTAAAAAGCTGTTTTTTTATATAAATATGAAATTGATTCAACAAAACATGCATGTATTGTATAACATAATGTTCTAGGTGTGTCATCTGATGAAGATCATCAAAGGTTAGTGCTGCATTTAGCTGTCTTCTGCGTTTTTGTGACATTATATGCTAGCTTGAAAAATGGGTGTCTGATTATTTCTGGCTGGGTACTCTGCTGACATAATCTAATGTTTTGCTTTCGTTGTAAAGCCTTTTTGAAATCGGACAGTGTGGTTAGATTAACGAGAGTCTTGTCTTTAACCTCTCTGGCGCATGTGGGACGAACTCGTCCCACCTACGTAACAGCCACTGAAATCCAGTGGCGCGATTTTTGAATCGTTAGAAATACTATTACTTCAATTTCTCAAACATATGACTATTTTACAGCTATTTAAAGACAAGAATCTCGTTAATCTAACCACACTGTCCGATTTCAAAAAGGCTTTACAACGAAAGCAAAACATTAGATTATGTCAGCAGAGTGCCCAGCCAGAAATAATCAGACACCCATTTTTCAAGCTAGCATATCATGTCACATAAACCCAAACCACAGCTAAATGCAGCACTAACCTTTTATGATCTTAATCAGATGACACACCTAGGACATTGTGTTATACAATACATGCATGTCAATCAAGTTCATATTTATATCAAAAAACAGCTTTTTACATTAGCATGTGACGTTCAGAAAAAGCATTACCCCCGCAAACTTCCGGGGAATTTACTAACAGTTTGCTAAATTACTCACGATAAACGTTCACAAAAAGCATAACAATTATTTTAAGAATTATAGATACATTACCCCTCTATGCACTCGATATGTCCGATTTTAAAATAGCTTTTCGGATGAAGCACATTTTGTAATAATCTAAGTACATAGCCCGGCATCACAGGGCTAGCTATTTAGACACCCACCCAGGTCAGCCTCCACCAAAATCACATTTCCTATAAGAAAAATGTTCTTACCTTGCTTGTTCTTCGTCAGAATACACTGCCAGGACTTCTACTTCAATAACAAATGTTGGTTTGGTCCCAAATAATCCATCGTTATATCCAAACAGCGACGTTTTGTTCGTGAGTTCTAGACACTATCAGAATGCTACATCACGGTCTCGCGCATGGCGCATTGGCGTGACAAAGAATTTCTAAATATTCCATTACCGTACTTCGAAGCATGTCAACCGCTGTTTAAAACCAATTTTTATGCCATCTATCTCGTAGAAAAGCGATAATATTCCGACCGGGAATATTCATTGAGCCTAAACAGCCAAATTAAATTTCTCCTCAGGAGCGAATCGTGCACGCGCCTCATTCAAAGGTCCTCTGATCCGCCACTTACCAAAGGCGATAATGTGTTTCAGCCTGAGGCTGCCTCGTCAACCTTCAGGTATTTCCCGGGTTCTGAGAGCCTATCGGAGCCCTGGGAATTGTCACGTTACAGCTAAGATCCTTACTTTTCAATAAACAGATGCAAGACGCACGACTCCTTGTCAGACAGGGTACTTCCTGCTTGAAACCTTGTCAGGTTTTTGCCTGCCATAGGAGTTATGTTATACTCACAGACACCATTCAAACAGTTTTAGAAAATTCAGAGTGTTTTCTATCCAAACCTGAACAATAATATGCATATTCTAGCTTCTGAGTTGGTGTAGGAGGCAGTTAAAAATGGGCACATATTTTTTCCAAAATTCTCAATACTGCCCTCTAGCCCAAACAGGTTAAATAGCTGTAAAATAGTCATATGTTTGAAAAATTGAAGTTTTCGGATTTTAGAGGAATTTGTATTTCGCGCCACGCCCATCATTGGATATTGGAGCAGACGTTCCGCTAGCGGAACATCTAGATGTAAGAGGTTAACTTGGCAAGTCAGTTAACTTCTTGGGGCTATGTGGGACGTTAGCGTGCCCCCCGTGGCGCACCCTATCAACAGCAGGTGCATTTCAAGAGCGGCAAATTTGAAACCAAATAAATGTCAAAATTCAAATTTCTCAAACATACAACTAACTTACAGCCTTTGAAAGATAAACATCTTCTTAATCTAACCACGTTTACCGATTTCAAAAAGGTTTTACGGGGAAAGCATAAAGTTAGGTTATGTTAGGAGAGTACATTGACAATAGCTGTGTGTAATGCATTGTCGATTCAAAGACAAGCGTCACCAAAACCATACAATCAGCTAAAATTATGGACTAACCTTTTACAATCTCCATCAGATGACACTCCTAGGACATTATGTTAGACAATGCATGCATTTTTAGTTCTATCAAGTTCATATTTATATCTAAAAACAGCGTTTTACTATGGCGTTGATGTTCAGGAAATTGTTTTCCTCCAATACCGGCAGTCAAGTCATGACAACAAAATAATTAATTAAAATTAGAAAACATTGGTAAAATATTATATTGTCATTCAAAGAATTATAGATTTACATCTCTTGAACGCAATAGACTTGCCAGATTTAAAATGAACCTTACTGGGAAATCACACTTTGCAATAATCTGAGCACTGCGCCAGAAAAATACGCATTGCGATACAGACTAACCGCCATGTTGGAGAGATCTAAAATCGAAAATACTATGTAAATAATCCATTACCTTTGATTCTCTTCATCAGATGTCACTTCCAAAGAGTCCCAGGTCCATAACGAATGTAGTTTTGTTCAAAAAAGCTCATCATTTATGTCCAAAAACCTCCGTGTTGTAGCACATGATCTAAGCCAGCCGGACTTCACTTCACTTCAAGAACGGAAAAAATATATTTCCGTTCGTTCAAACATGTCAAACGTTGTATCGCATAAATCATTAGGGCCTTTTTTAACCAGAACATGAATAAAATTCAAGGCGGACCATTGGGTTCTCTTTTAAAACGTTTCGGAATGAGAGTACCCACCATCAACTCGCACGCCAGGTGAGTAATGGGCCATCACGTTCCATGACTCTTATTCGGTCAGATCTCAGAGTAGAACACTCAAAACACTTTGTAAAGGCTGGGGACATCTTGTGGAAGCAATAGGAAGTGCCAGAATATTCCTAACCCCCTTTGTTTTTCAATGGCATAGGCTCAAAGTCAATTCAACACATCAGGTATCCACTTCCTGTCAGAATCTGTCTCAGGGTTTTGCCTGCCAAATGAGTTCTGTTATACTCACAGACACCATTCAAACAGTTTTTGAAACTTTAGGGTGTTTTCTATCCAAACCTGAACAATAATATGCATATTCTAGCTTCTGAGTTGGTGTAATAGGCAGTTAAAAATGGGCACATATTTTTTCAAAAATTCTCAATACTGCCCCCTATACCCTAACAGGTTAACAACAAATTCTTATTTAGAATGACGGCCTACCAAAAGGCACATTACCTCCTGCGGGGACAGGGGCTGGGATTTGAGTGTTTCAGTGAATGGTTAGTGAGGGAGGCCCTGCTATCTCGCTGCCCCAGTTGTTTAGTTAATTTTCATTCCAATCTCCTTTGCATTAGCGTAGCCTCTCCTGTAGCCTGTCAACTATGTGTCTGTCTATCCCTGTTCTCTCCTCTCTGCACAGGCCACACGAACACTTCACACCG
This sequence comes from Salmo trutta, assembly GCF_901001165.1. NCBI lineage: Eukaryota > Metazoa > Chordata > Actinopteri > Salmoniformes > Salmonidae > Salmo > Salmo trutta. The sequence goes on from NC_042974.1 coordinate 35,745,068, forward strand.
CTCCACTCTAACCAGGTGGTCCCAGCTCGCACGACCCACGTGGAATTCCAGGTCTCCGGCAGCCTCTGGAACTGCCGGTCTGCGGCCAACAAGGCAGAGTTCATCTCAGCCTATGCTACCCTCCAGTCCCTCAACTTCTTGGCGCTGATGGAAACATGGATTACCACAGAAAACACTGCTACTCCTACTGCTCTCTCCTTGTCTGACCACGTGTTCTCGCATACCCCGAGAGCATCTGGTCAGCGGGGTGGTGGCACTGGAATCCTCATATCTCCCAAATGGACATTCTCTCTTTCTCCCCTGACCCATCTGTCTATCTCCTCCTTTGAATACCATGCTGTCACAGTCACTAGCCCATTCAAGCTTAACACCCTTACCATTTATCGCCCTCCAGGTTCCCTTGGAGAGTTCATCAATGAGCTTGACGCCTTGATAAGTTCCTTTCCTGAGGATGGCTCACCCCTCACAATTCTGGGTGACTTTAACCTCCCTACGTCTACCTTTGACTCATTTCTCTCTGCCTCCTTCTTTCCACTCCTCTCCTCTTTTGACCTCACCCTCTCACTGTCCCCCCTACTCACAAGGCAGGCAATACGCTTGACCTCATCTTTACTAGATGCTGTTCTTCTACTAATCTCACTGCAACTCCCCTCCAAGTCTCCGACCACTACCTTGTATCCTTTTCCCTCTTGCTCTCCTTCAACACTACTCACTCTGCCCCTACTCAGATGGTATTGCGCCGTCGCAACCTTTGCTCTCTCTCTCCTGCAACTCTCTCCTCTTCCATCCTATCATCTCTTCCCTCTGCTCAATCCTTCTCCAACCAATCTCCTGATTCTGCCTCCTCAACCCTCCTCTCCTCCCTTTCTGCATCCTTTGACTCTCTATGTCCCCTATCCTCCCGGCCGGCTCGGTCCTCCCCTCCTGCTCCGTGGCTTGACGACTCATTGCGAGCTCACAGAAGAGGGTTCCGGGCAGCCGAGCGGAAATGGAGGAAAACTAGCCTCCCTGCGGACCTGGCATCTTTTCACTCCCTCCTCTCCACATTTTCTTCCTCTCTTTCTGCTGCTAAAGCCACTTTCTACCACTCTAAATTCCAAGCATCTGCCTCTAACCCTAGGAAGCTCTTTGCCACCTTCTCCTCCCTCCTGAATCCTCCTCCCTCTCTGCGGATGACTTCGTCAACCATTTTGAAAAGAAGGTTGACGACATCCGATCCTCATTTATTAAGTCAAACGACACCGCTGGTCCTGCTCACATTGCCCTACCCTATGCTTTGACCTCTTTCTCCCCTCTCTCTCCAGATGAAATCTTGTGACTTGTGACGGCCGGCCGCCCAACAACCTGCCCGCTTGACCCTATCCCCTCCTCTCTTCTCCAGACCATTTCCGGAGATCTTCTCCCTTACCTCACCTCGCTCATCAACTCATCCTTCACCGCTGGCTACGTCCCTTCCGTCTTCAAGAGAGCGAGAGTTGCACCCCTTCTCAAAAAACCTACACTCGATCCCTCCGATGTCAACAACTACAGACCAGTATCCCTTCTTTCTTTTCTCTCCAAAACTCTTGAGCGTGCCGTCCTTGGCCATCTCTCTTGCCATCTCTCTCAGAATGACCTTCTTGATCCAAATCAGTCAGTTTTCAAGACTGGTCATTCAACTGAGACTGCTCTTCTCTGTCACGGAGGCTCTCCGCACTGCTAAAGCTAACTCTCTCTCCTCTGCTCTCATACTTCTAGACCTATCTGCTGCCTTTGATACTGTGAACCATCAGATCCTCCTCTCCACCCTCTCCGAGTTGGGCATCTCCGGCGCGGCTCACTCTTGGATTGCGTCCTACCTGACAGGTTGCTCCTACCAGGTGGCGGGGCGAGTATCCGTCTCCGCACCACGTGCTCTCACCACTGGTGTCCCCCAGGGCTCAGTTCTAGGCCCTCTCCTATTCTCTCTATACACCAAGTCACTTGGCTCTGTCATATCCTCACATGGCATCTCCTATCAATGCTACGCAGACGACACAAAATTGATCTTCTCCTTTCCCCCTTCTGATAACCAGCTGGTGAATCGCATCTCTGCATGTCTGGTAGACATATCAGTGTGGATGACAGATCACCACCTCAAGCTGAACCTCAGCAAGACGGCGCTGCTCTTCCTCCCGGGGAAGGACTGCCTGTTCCATGATCTCGCCATCACGGTTGACAACTTCATTGTGTCCTCCTCCCAGAGTGCTAAGAGCCTTGGCGTGACCCTGGACAACACCCTATCGTTCTCCGCTAACATCAAGGCGGTGACCCGATCCTGTAGGTTCATGCTCTACAACATTCACAGAGTAAGACCGTGCCTTACACAGGAAGCGGCGCAGGTCCTAATCCAGGCACTTGTCATCTCCCGTCTGGATTACTGCAACTCACTGTTGGCGGGGCTCCCTGCCTGTGCCATTAAACCCCTACAACTGATCCAGAACGCCGCAGCCCGTCTGGTGTTCAACCTTCCCAAGTTCTCTCACGTCACCCCGCTCCTCCGCACACTCCACTGGCTTCCAGTTGAAGCTCGCATCTGCTACAAGACCATGGTGCTTGCCTATGGAGCTGTGAGGGGAACGGCACCTCCGTACCTTCAGGCTCTGATCAGTCCCTACACCCAAAGAAGGGCACTGTGTTCATCCGCCTCTGGCCTGCTCGCCTCCCTACCTCTGCGGAAGCACAGTTCCCGCTCAGCCCAGTCAAAACTGTTCACTGCTCCGGCACCCCAATGGTGGAACAAGCTCCCTCACGACGCCAGGACAGCAGAGTCAATCACCACCTTCCAGAGACACCTAAAACCCCACCTCTTTAAGGAATACCTGGGATAGGATAAAGTAATCCTTCTAACCCCCCCCCTACCCTCCCCCCAAGAAAAGATATAGATGTACTATTGTAAAGTGGTTGTTCCACTGGATATCATAAGGTGATTGCACCAATTTGTAAGTCGCTCTGGATAAGAGTGTCTGCTAAATGACGTAAATGTAAAAATTATGTAAATGGTTTTAAAAATTGTTTTAATAATAACATATAAATATAGGACAAAACACACATCACGACAAGAGAGACAACACAACATTACATAAAGACAGACTTAAGACAACAACATAGCAAGGCAGCAACACATGACAACACAGCATGGTAGCAACACAACATGACAACAACATGGTAGCAACACAACATGGTAGCAGCACAAAACATGGTACAAACATTATTGGGCACAGACAACAGCACAAAGGGCAAGAAGGTAGAGACAACAATACATCACGCAAAGCAGCCACAACTGTCAGTAAGAGTGTCCATGATTGAGTCTTTGAATTAAGAGATTGAGATAAAACTGTCCAGTTTGAGTGTTCGTTGCAGCTCATTCCAGTCGTTAGCTGCAGCGAACTGAAAAGACGAGCGACCCAGGGATGTGTGTGCTTTCGGGACCTTTAACAGAATGTGACTGGCAGAACGGGTGTTGTATGTGGAGGATGAGGGCTGCAGTAGATATCTCAGATAGGGGGGAGTGAGGCCTATGAGGGTTTAATAAATAAGCATCAACCAGTGGGTCTTGCGACAGGTATACAGAGATGACCAATTTTCAGAGGTGTATAGAGTGCAGTGATGTGTCCTTTAAGGAGCATTGTTGGAAAATCTGATGGCCGAATGGTAAAGAACTTCTAGCCACTCGAGAGCACCCTTACCTGCTGTAATAAGGTGGATGTAAGTCTCAGATGCATGTGTAATGGCCATTTGATTAAAGCAGTTGTCAAATGCAGATAAGACAGTTTAGTACAGTCAGCCAGAAACGCTATGGGGCACAGCCTTCTCTGTCCTTGCGTGAAGTGAAAAAGCCAATCACTTTTTTGAAAGACTGTGACAAACTTTTTGTTTTGTGGAGTAGCAGGTCTTTTGATGGGATCTGGTTGAAAATATAACAACAATTTGACTACATCGAGTCAATGAGGATTTTATGACCACAAGTTTTAGTCCCAGACAAGGCCAAATAACTATCCTTTAATCAACCAATCAATTCTGTACTGTAAATGCAAACATTAGAAGTTTATAACGCTATGAATACAACTACTGGAGTAAACAATGTTGTCATGGGATTGTGCATTGAAAGGACAATTCCTAACACTTTACTTGGATAGTCAATCCGGGTCGAAATGCTCCGTGTCCTAGCCAACAGCATTGCCTCTCATTAAAACCCCCTAGAGTCTAAGCCCTTGGAGTGCTAATCTAAAATATGGAAATGTTTTAAGATAGCTAAATGATCCATGGTATTACTATCTGATTTTGAATTGTAGGACCCCAGTAGCTGAATACAGATATGTATGTATATATATGTATGTATATATATATGTATATATATGTATGTATATATATATGTATATATATGAATATATGTATGTATATATATGTATGTATATATATGAATATATGTATGTATATATATGTATGTATGTATGTGATATATATATATATATATATATATATATATACTGCTCAAAAAAATAAAGGGAACACTAAAATAACACATCCTAGATCTGAATGAATGAAATAATGTTATTAATACTTTTTTCTTTACATAGTTGAATGTGCTGACAACAAAATCACACAAAAATAATCAATGGAAATCCAATTTATCAACCCATGGAGGTCTAGATTTGGAGTCACACTCAAAATTAAAGTGGAAAACCTCACTACAGGCTGATCCAACTTTCATGTAATGTCCTTAAAACAAGTCAAAATGAGGCTCAGTAGTGTGTGTTGCCTCCACGTGCCTGTATGACCTCCCTACAATGCCTGGGCATGCTCCTGATAAGGTGGCGGATGGTCTCCTGAGGGATCTCCTCCCAGACCTGGACTAAAGCATTCGCCAACTCCTGGACAGTCTGTGGTGCAACGTGGCGTTGGTGGATGGAGCGAGACATGATGTCCCAGATGTGCTCAATTGGATTCAGGTCCGAAGAACGGGCGGGCCAGTCCATAGCATCAATGCCTTCCTCGTGCAGGAACTGCTGACACACTCCAGCCACATGAGGTCTAGCATTGTCTTGCATTAGGAGGAACCCAGGGCCAACCGCACCAGCATATGTTCTCACAAGGGGTCTGAGGATCTCATCTCGGTACCTAATGGCAGTCAGGCTACCTCTGGCGAGCACATGGAGGGCTGTGCGGCCCCCCAAAGAAATGCCACCCCACACCATGACTGACCCACCGCCAAACCGGTCATGCTGGAGAATGTTACAGGCAGCAGAACGTTCTCCACGGCGTATCCAGACTCTGTCACGTCTGTCACATGTGCTCAGTGTGAACCTGCTTTCATCTGTGAAGAGCACAGGGCGCCAGTGGCGAATTTGACAATCTTGGTGTTCTCTGGCAAATGCCAAACGTCCTGCACGGTGTTGGGCTGTAAGCACAACCCCCACCTGTGGACGTCGGGCCCTCATACCACCCTCATGGAGTCTGTTTCTGACCTTTTGAGCAGACACATGCACATTTGTGTCCTGCTGGAGGTCATTTTGCAGGGCTCTGGCAGTGCTCCTCCTGCTCCTCCTTGCACAAAGGCGGAGGTAGCAGTCCTGCTGCTGGGTTGTTGCCCTCCTACGGCCTCCTCCACATCTCCTGATGGACTGGCCTGTCTCCTGGTAGCGCCTCCATGTTCTGGACACTACGCTGACAGACACAGCAAACCTTCTTGCCACAGCTCGCATTGATGTGCCATCCTGGATGAGCTGCACTACCTGAGCCACTTGTGTGGGTTGTAGACTCCGTCTCATGCTACCACTAGATTGAAAGCACCACCAGCATTCAAAAGTGACCAAAACATCAGCCAGGAAGCATAGGAACTGAGAAGTGGTCTGTGGTCCCCACCTGCAGAACCACTCCTTTATTGGGGGTGTCTTGCTAATTGCCTATAATTTCCACCTGTTGTCTATTCCATTTGCACAACAGCATGTGAAATGTATTGTCAATCAGTGTTGCTTCCTAAGTGGACAGTTTGATTTCACAAAAGTGTGATTGACTTGGAGTTACATTGTGTTGTTTAAGTGTTCCCTTTATTTTTTTGAGCAGTGTATATATCAGTGCCTAGCAAAAGTATTCATCCCCTTGGCGTTTTTCCTACAACCTGTAACCTGTCATTTAAATAGATTTTGATTTTGATTTCATGTAATGGACATACAGAAAATAGCCCAAATTGGTGAAGTGAAATAAAAAAATTACTTCTTTCAAAAAATCCTAAAACATTTAAATGGAAAAGTGGTGCGTGCATATGTATTCACCCCCTTTACTATGAGGCCCCTAAATGTTTTTATTTTTAATTTTTTTATTTCACCTTTATTTAACCAACTGCGACCTGGCCAAGATAAAGCAAAGCAGTGCGTCACAAACAACAACACAGGGTTACACATGGATAAACAAACATACAGTCAATAATACTATTAAAAATGTATATATACAGTGTGTGCAAATGAGGTAGGATAAGGGAGGTAAGACAAATAAATAGGCATTAGTGGCAAAATAATTGTAATATAGCAATTAAACACTGGAGTGATAGATGTGCATTAGATAAATGTGCAAGTAGAGATACTGGGGTGCAAAGGAGCAAAATAAATAAAATAGATAACAGTATGGGGATGAGGTAGTTGGATGGGCTATGTACAAGTGCAGTGATCTGTGAGCTGCTCTGACAGCTGGTGCTTAAAGTTAGTGAGGGGGATATGGGTCTCCAGCTTCAGTGATTTTTGCAGTTCGTTCCAGTCATTGACAGCAGAGAACTGGAAGGAAAGGCGGCCAAAGAAGGAATTGGCATTGGGGGTGACCAGTGAAATATACCTGCTGGAGCGCCTGCTACGGGTGGGTTCTGCTATGGTGACCAGTGAGCTGAGATAAGGCGGGGCTTTACCTAGCAAAGACTTATAGATGACCTGGAGCCAGTGGGTTTGGCGACGAATATGAAGCGAGGGCCAGCCAATGAGAGCATACAGGTCGCAGTGGTGGGTAATATATGGGGCTTTGGTGACAAAATGGATGGCACTGTGATAGACTGCATCCAATTTGCTGAGTAGAGTGTTGCAGGCTGTTTTGTAAATGACATCGCCGAAGTCAAGGATCGGTAGGATAGTCAGTTTTACGAGGGTATGTTAGGCAGCATGAGTGAAGGATGCTTTGTTGTTAAATAGGAAGCCGATTCTAGATTTTATTTTAGATTGGAGATGCTTAATGTGAGTCTGGAAGGAGAGTTTACAGTTTAACCAGACAGCTAGGTATTTGTAGTTGTCCACATATTCTAAGTCAGAACCGTCCCGAGTCGTGATGCTGGACGGGCGGGCAGGTGTGGGCAGCGATCGGTTAAAGAGTATGTAGGTACGTGAATGCTCATATTAACTTTTACTTAGAACACTACACAAAAACAAGAAAATGAAAAAACCGAACGACAGCTAAACAGTATTGCAGGCTAACCATAGCAGTGCAAAAACAACTTCCCACAAAAGACAGGTGGAAAAAGGGCTAACTAAGTATGGCTCCCAATCAGCAACAACGATGTACAGCTGTTCCTGATTGAGAGCCATACCAGGCCAACACAAAGAAATACACAACATAGAAAAAAACATAGAAATACAAAAACGTAGAACCATACCCAAAAACCCCGATAACACGAAACAAACACACCCCTGCCACGCCCTGACCAAACTACAATAACAAATAACCCCTTATACTGGTCAGGACGTGACAGTTGTCCGGTCTCCAATGGGCTGTTTTTGTTTAGAACTTGTTCTTAGCTTGTGTGGATAGTTAGAGTTTGAACCCCTTTACACGGACAGCTGCAATCTGTTCATGTTCGGGTATAGTCTGGTGAGTTTTCCTTTTTCACCTTGTGTTGTTTCAACCATTTCCCACATGTAGCTAACACTCCACGTTTCCTGATCTGGTAGGTGAGGTTATCTTCTCATCTAGTGTTGAGGTTCAGAGTTTCAGAGTTTCTAACCATTTCAAAGTGTGGACCACGGTCTCACGTCTTCTGGTATGATTTGTTAATTCTTAGTCAAGCACTTTGGTCGAAAAGGACAGTTCCATCACGCTGACAAGCTCTCTGACCTCATTTGGGGCGTGGCTACTTAATGTGCAAAGGATATGATTAGAAGTTCTCTTATGACTCCTAAAATCACATTCCTATCTTACAATTTTTTGGGGGTTAATTGCCATATTACATAGAAAACGTATTGGATGGAAACTTGACAGCTAGAGGGGGTGTCCTTCCTAAGTTACTGTATTTGGTTCATACAGTTTTTAATTACATCACCAAATGAAAAGCAACATTATTATTCTTTAGGTCCCCACTGACCATTTCCCACATTCTTTATGTTAGAAATATTGTTCCAGTGTTCACTTTTTGGATGCAATAGTTTTGGGCTGGCAAAACTCTCTCTAGACAAAGACATTCCCATCCCAATACTAGAAAGCCAGGGAGTCCTCTGCTGCATAAAATGTACGACCATTGTGTGGGGGTGTCAAAAAACTCCAGCGTTCCCTCCTCCCCCCTTTGCAGGTGGGAGAGGGTCTGGTGATTGTCAGCCCTTGCCAAGCTGATCTGACCCATTGTGATCCTCATGTGTATTCATGACAACACAATCCTGTCTCGGAGCTCTACTCCTTCGACCTCATTGCTTGTTTTTGCTCTGACATTATATAGCCTTATATAGACAGGTGTGTGCCTTTCCAAATCATTTCCAGTCAATTGAATATACCACAGGTGGACTCCAATTAGGTTGTAGAAACATCTCACGGATGATCAATGGAAACAGCATGCACCTGAGCAAAAATGTTTGTCTCATAGCAAAGGGTCTGAATATTTGTGTAAATAAGGAATTTCTATTTTTAATACATTTGCAAAAAGGTCTAAATCCAGTTTTAGCTTTGTCATTATGGGGTATTGTGTGTAGATTTCTGAGGAAAATGTTTTATGTAACCATTTTAGAATCAGGCTGTAACGTATCAAAATGTGGACAAAGTCAAGGGGTCTGAATACTTTCTGAAGGATCTGTATTATTATCTGGTCATACTAATGGTACCACTTGTGATTTGCCTAAAGAGCAGTTGGTAATAATAGCTAGTGTGGCTATTTCTTTCTAGCTGGCAAAATAAGTGAGCTAGATTTTGTTTGTGTACTGCCATATGTCGATAACATACCAAAGTTTGTCACTGGTATGGGCTAGTAAATATCCTAAACCTAGCCAGCTAGACACTGATAGCCACAAACTAAAACCAGGGAGAGAGTGTCACGTCCTGACCAGTAAAGGGGTTATTTGTTATTGTAGTTTGGTCAGGACGTGGCAGGGGTTGTTTGTTTTATGTGTTTCGTTTTTTTTTGTTAATGTTCTATGTTAGTATATTTCTATGTTTGTTCTAGTTTTTCTATTTCTATATTTAGTTTTTTGGGTTGACCTTCAATTGGAGGCAGCTGTTCCTCGTTGTCTCTAATTGAAGGTCCTATTTAGTAGGGGTGTTTTTCCATGGGTTTTTGTGGGTAGTTGTTCCGTATGTAAGCTGTGTGCCTTACAGGACTGTTTTTCATCGTTGTTTTTGTTTAAGTGTTTATTTTGGTTTTTCTTCACAATAAAGAAGATAAGTATTCACATTCCCGCTGCGCCTTGGTCCCATCTTTACGACGAACGTGACAGAGAGGGAGGAGATAATTCACTTTCTGTTTCATCTGCTGCTGGCTTGCTATTGTTCACTCAATTAAGTTTTCCACATGTAATCGATGAAATTAGATTTTTATTCTATAAAGGTTGTACCTGTGTCAATATGTTGTGAATATTGTCAAAAAATCGCCACAGCCAGTTCCCATACTAAAAAGGAAGTGCCACTTGGTGCGCACCAGTTTACCATGTACAGTAGACTACAGGCAATCTGTTCTTCCACCTTGTCAAAGAAATTATGATCTTGTGTTTAGGGCCTTCCGTCAGTCTTTGTGGTTTTCAAGTTAGAACCCATGTATATTAGTTACTATACAGCACCAACTACATAAATATCTGATAGGGTCCATTATCTGCTACCTGGACTTTAATTATCTGTTTCCTGACTACGCCACACCAAGGAATACTTGTTAAGCTCTGCTCTCTCGCTCCCAGAAACAGTTCTCCCAATCAGCCTGAAGCCCAGATAAAATTGACTAGATTTAATGATTGGAACAATGCAAAGTCAAGTGGGAGGAAAGGAGGAATATCCCTCTTTTCTTCTCTCTTCAACTCCTTGATCTGCCAAGGGCTGGCTAGTGAGTGTATGTTTTATTCAAAGGAGTTATCCTTGGAGATGACTGTCAGTTTTTAACTGTTCATGGTCGGATTCCCACGGGGACTGTTTGCGCCTTGGAGGCCACTGCACACACTGACTGTAAAGTGATCTCATTTAGCTGGTTACAGAGAAAATGGAAAATGTATTTGCACATTATAAGGGGAAGTTAGGGAGCGAGAGGACTCTGAGGTTCAGTAGCCAACGTTATTGTGTTTCTTCTACTTGTTTTGGTAGCTAATTTTCCGCTCTTCAAATGCTCAGAGGAGAGGAAGTATGCTGTCAAGTACATCTCTCAGATGTACATCCCTAGGTGAAATATTTATAATTCTATCTCAATTATTCATGTTGCCTATGTTGTTAAAATGAAGGGGACCAGAGCAAATAAAAAGTATATTTTTAATTAATAATTTTAAAAATGTATGGTAACAGACTAGAGGCCAGTAACCGAAAGGTCGCTGGTTCGAATCCCCAAGCCGACTAGGTGAAAAATCTGTCTGTGCCCTTGAGCAAGGCACTTAACCCTCCTGTAAAGAGTGTCTGGTAAATTATAAAAATGTAGATATGTATAATTTGAGGTCAACAGGCTGTCGTTGTCAGAATGAAATACAATTTTCATGAAATTCTGTTTTTAATTTAAAGGACTTGTTCACTATTTTGCAACATGATATTACATGTTTCCTCAGCCTGACAATAGTCTGTGAACCAGGATAAATATGAATCCATTGTTCAGTTTTCAGCCACTACAAAACGTAGCTAAATATAGCCACCACTAGCTAAAATCCAATGGTAGTTATAGGGGCATGTGAACATGTTTTAAAATTTTTTTATGGCCAAATCACCTTTAAGTAACATGAAACCAAATATGGAGTTGATTTGAGTTGATTCTACATTTTTAGGGTCACAGGGGATCACATGCCCCATAATTTCCATAGATGATTTGCTAGCTGTGGCTAAAGTTAGCTGAAGATTGTAGTGGCTGTGTAGCGCTTTCCTGCAGTCAAAATGACCAAGTGGCCTCATGAGTGGAATGTTATTAATTTCTTTCATTATTTCATAATTAATGCACTTTTCTTTTTTTTGAAAATCTAGTGTTTCTGTGTCAAACATTTATGTTATTTTTCTGTCTTCTGTGATCTGTATAAAGTGTAATATTGCGATGTAAACTCAAAATTTAATACATTTCAAAACTCTTTCTGACATGGTACAGGTGCCATCTTTTTTAAGCGATAACCATCTGTGTAAGGTGTACTGTATACTTTTGTTTCAAAGTAGATTTGTTTAAGACTACCAAGAAACATTCTGTGTGACCCTGATTTAGCCCACTGCAGTGTTGATAAAGAAAACTTTATCCTGGGTCATAGCCTACTTTCAGGATGAGGTACCATCTAACATCATGTTGTAACTTAAAGGAGTACTTCACTATTTTATCTCCTACACCAACCTATTCACTCCATGGGGGGTAACACTTTCTTATTACATTTTTAAAATGTAATAAAGCATTTATAATGGTTTAGTAAATAGTTTATTCATCATTTATAAATCATTACTCCCACTTTGTTAACTTTAGTAGGCTAGTTATTCACACATTTATAAACAACTTTTAAAGTATGTAATAATGATTCATAAGATCCTTCATAATATGTGACTTGTTTCAGGAAACAAGGTGTATGTCACGCGTGACTACTTCACAGGCGAGGCATTTGAACTTATCAAAATGTGTTTTTCGGTGGAAATGCCTTCTGGAACATGTGAATTTCCATGTGCCTTAAAACCTCTTGAGACTCTCATCCCGTTAGCGGGATCATTTTCCAGCAAAAAACTCCTAGCGATATTAGCATAACGAAATTCAATATATTTTTTTTTCAAATATAGGACTGTCTCATATCGTTTTATAGATACACCTCTCTTGAATCGACCCTCGTTGTCCGATTTCAAAAAGGTTTTACAGGAAAAGCACAATATTAGATTATGTTAGAGGAGTACATGGTAAAAGTAGCATCATATGAATTTTCCAACCAAGCACATGCATCACATATAACCAAAAAACAGCTAAATGCAGCACTAACCTTTTACAAACTTCATCAGATGACACACCTAGGATATCATGTTACACACAGCATGCAATCTTTTGTTCAATAAAGGTCATATTTCTATATAAAAACAGCATTTTACATCGGCACCTGACGTTGACTAACTATTTTCCCATAAAATGCGTCCCGGGAAACTGCTACAATTTTATAAATTACTATTCGAAAACGATTTTTTTTTTTTATATTGTCAATCTAAGATTTATAGATGAATATCTCTTGAAAACACCCGTCATAACAGATTTTAAATTAAATTTACAGGGTAATAACACTTTGAGATAAAAGGGGATGCGATACTCAGAAAATGAGCTAGAAAGCCTAGCTCGTCGCCATCTTGGAACAATCGCACATCACATCTGATCTTGTATAATATTGCCAATAATCCCTCACCTTTAGTTGTCTTCATCAGAAAGCACTTCCAGGAATCCCAGGTCCACGACAAATGTATTTTCGGTCGAAAAAGTCCATCCTTTATGTTCCATTAGCTTGCTGTTGTTAGCGCGTCAGAAGGCTGTATCCAAATGTTGATACGGGCGCATGACTTGGCTAACGAAAAATGACTTTTTTCCCTCCTGTAGGTTCGTTCAAACATGTCAAACGTTGTATAACATTAATCTTCAGGGCCTGTTTCAACAAGAGAGCCAATCAGATTCGAGTGGGACGATTTCATTGTGTTTCAAAACGTTTCCAAAGGTGGGGGCAGACACGGCCGCCGACGTCACAATGCTGATGGCCCTCCTACTGTGACCAATTGCCACATCGTCTCCTGCACTGAGTTTCGACAGCAGAAGCCTCAAAACACTTTGTAAAGACTGGGGACATCTAGTGGAAGCACTGGAAAGTGCTCAATTATCATTTTTTCACGTTGTGAATTACAGGGAAGGCTGTGAAGTCGAGTCCACAATTCAGAATCCCACTTCCTGGTTCAATCGGTCTCGGGGTTTTGACTGCCATACGAGTTCTGTTATACTCACAGACACCATTCAAACAGTTTTAGAAACTTTAGGGTGTTTTCTATCCATATAAAATAAGTATATGCATGTCCTGGCTTCTGAGTTTGATTAGTAGGCCGTTGAAAATGGGAACGAATTTTTGCCAAAATGCGCTGTGGCGCCCCCAGTGGTAGGATATACGCAAGAGGTTTTAATAACAAACTTGTATCCCATCTGTAATTAAAAATAAAATTGTTAAATTACGAGCCTAGTTAGTTTAGCCATGGAAACTGCAAAAGGTATGAATTATAATACAGGTTACTGAAATTCTATGAAGAGTGAAATTGTAGGAAAGAGTAAGTGAGAGAAAGTTAAAGTGAGGGAGAGAGGGGGGAAAGGCAGTAGACAGACTGAGAGACATACAAATGGTAAGTGGAGAAATATGATAATTTTATAGATACAAACATTTTGATTAAATATACAAATAATACTTTTTTTGGTGTTGTTTTTTTTCCCAGTTTTAACCTGAAATAGTCATCATGCAATCTGATTATTTGCAATTCCCAGACATTTTATACATAATGAATCTTTCATTTCCCTGTCTGTCTGTGAACAGTTTAACAATGCCAGGCACTGCCAACATTTATAAGTGCTTATAAGTGCTTCAAAATAGATTGTAATGGAGTTGAAATGCTCTCATTTGTTTCTCCGTGGCTATCAAAGCTCTTACCTGCTCCATCCCACGATGATTGGGATGGACCTTAAAGTCATTCACTTGGCATGGACATTAGAGTTAAAAAAGTAAGTGCCAGTCCCGACTTTGACAAAGACAATATAAAAAGGGAAGTTTAATGAGAAGACTGGCAGATAGGGTAATCCATCCTGGTCTTCCAGAGGGAAAGGTTAATAGCTTAAGTGTTCGGAGCTCTTAACAGAAGAAAAAGCGACCTGCCACTTACTGTCTGGGACAGCCTAATGGCTAACTTAATTTTCCATCTGCGGATCAGGACAGGTTTGGTTCACCTCCCAGTGATGTGGGCCATGAGGACAGCAACAGACTAGAGTCAGTGGGAGGCCAGACCATGATTAGACCCGTATATAGAGGGCAGCATTTCATATCCCTCATCTTCATACTTCTGCTCATGTCATCCAATTATAATTTTTGTATGAAAAAGCAGAATATGCATTGTAAAATGTGTCCTCTGGTTTTCCATCCACACCCAAAGGGATTTCCAGGAGGGTGACCTTTTAAACCCTAGTGGTGGAAACAGACAGTGGAAATGGTGATTTAAGGTCTCTGTGCACCAAGATGAATGCCCTACTGACCTCATAACCTTTAATTATGTTCATTTACTGTCAATAGTAGTAGCACTTTGGAAAATAGATTGTGTTACATAACGATTATTTGTTTGCTGGTGAGGCCAACAGCCAACAATAATTGGCAGTTTTGCTCCCACTGTCTAACATGTCCTCCCTGCAACTTTGAGGGAATTTTATGTTTGTATGTTTGCATACAGTCTGCATCTTTGTGTGTGTGTGTGTGTGTGTGTGTGTGTGTGTGTGTGTGTGTGTGTGTGTGTGTGTGTGTGTGTGTGTGTGTGTGTGTGTGTGTGTGTGTGTGTGTGTGTGTGTGTGTGTGTTTGTCACAAGGGTTATCAGGCATCAGCATTCCTCTGTGTCAGATGTTAGCCTTAGCATCCATGATGACACAGCAAATGTCTTGTCCTGTCATGGCAGCCAGCGGCCATTTGACTCAAACCTGACAGATGTGTCCCCCTTTAAGCACAGCAAAGTCACTAACAAATAGCTCTCTGTTGAATTTAGATAGATACACTCAGATAGAAAAGTTGTGAATTGTACTTTAAAAGGTGCAAATAATTGTCACTGTAGTGGTACCCTGTAAGTTACCCCAGTTCGTACCTTAAAAGAGCCAATAGTGTACATTAGGGGACAAGATATTACATGTTTTACATATAGTCCACAGGTACAAATGTGTAATTTTAGAAAAGTACACATTTGCGTTTTTAGGGTACCACCACAGTGACAAAGTCATTTGATCCTTCTCCATACCAACCAAGTCCCTCATGTGTACACACCTCTCCACCATTCCACTCCTGACACCAGTGTAGTGAATTCGGGGGTAGCCCGACTGGGACTCAAGCCTGGGTCCAGTGACTGTCAAGCCAACACCTTAACTATTACACCAAGAGAATTGTATCTCTTCACAAGGATGCTCAGTGTTGAGTTATAGACGCTATAATATTAGTTATAGGTCTTTATTGGCACATGCTTTTATTTAATCATTTATAAAGACTTCAGAACTGTCAGAGGAAATGCTCAAACTAATTCCTATTCGATTCCAGCAGGAGTTAAGATATCCAACAGTGTGAATTTTTTATCACCCGCGACCTGAATGACTGTCAGAGTTAACCTGTCTGGGCTAGGGGGCAGTATTGAGAATTTTGGAAAAATATGTTCCCATTTTTAACTGCCTCCTACACCAACTCAGAAGCTAGAATATGCATATTATTGTTCAGGTTTGGATAGAAAACACTCTGAATTTTCTAAAACTGTTTGAATGGTGTCTGTGAGTATAACAGAACTCCTATGGCAGGCAAAAACCTGACAAGGTTTCATGCAGGAAGTACCCTGTCTGACAAGGAGTCGTGCGTCTTGCATCTGTTTATTGAAAAGTAAGGATCTTAGCTGTAACGTGACAATTCCCAGGGCTCCAATAGGCTCTCAGAGCCCGCGAAATAACTGAAGGTTTACGAGGGAGCCTCAGGTTGAAACAGATTATCGCCTTTTGTAAGTGGCTGCTCCGAGGACCTTTGAATGATGCGCGTGCATGAGTCGCTTCTGAGGAGAAATTTTATTCGGCTGTTTAGGCTCAATGCATACTCCCGGTCGGAATATTATCACTTCTCTACGACATAAATGGCATAAAAATTGGTTTTAAACAGCGGTTGACATGCTTCGAAGTACGGTAATGGAATATTTAGACATTTTTGACACGCCAATGCGCCATGCGCAAAACCGGGAAGAAGCATTCTAGAACTCACGAACAAAACGTCGCTGTTTGGATATAACGATGGATTATTTGGGACCAAACCAACATTTGTTATTGAAGTAGAAGTCCTGGCAGTGTATTCTGATGAAGAACAAGCAAGGTAAGAACATTTTTCTTATAGGAAATGTGATTTTGGTGGATGCTGACCTGGGTGGGTATCTAAATAGCTAGCCCTGTAATGCCGGGCTATGTACTTAGATTATTGCAAAATGTGCTTCATCCGAAAAGCTATTTTAAAATCGGACATATCGAGTGCATAGAGGAGTAATGTATCTATAATTCTTAAAATAATTGTTATGCTTTTTGTGAACGTTTATCGTGAGTAATTTAGCAAACTGTTAGTAAATTCAACGGAAGTTTGCCGGGGGTTATGCGTTTTCTGAACGTCACATGCTAATGCAAAAAGCTGTTTTTTGATATAAATATGAACTTGATTGAACAGACATGCATGTATTGTATAACACAATGTCCTAGGTGTGTCATCTGATGAAGATCATCAAAGGTTAGTGCTGCATTTAGCTGTGGTTTGGGTTTATGTGACATGATATGCTAGCTTGAAAAATGGCTGTCTGATTTTTTCTGGCTGGGCACTCTGCTGACATAATCTGTTTTGCTTTCGTTGTAAAGCCTTTTTGAAATCGGACAGTGGGGTTAGATTAACGAGATTCTTGTCTTTAAATAGCTGTAAAATAGTCATATGTTTGAGAAATTGAAGTAATAGTATTTCTAACGATTCAAAAATCGCGCCACTGGAATTTCAGTAGCTGTTACGTAGGTGGGACGAAATCGTCCCACATACCCCAGACAGGTTAAGAACATTGATAAAGGAGACTACCTAAACCATTTTAAACTGGAACAACCATTTCAGTAACAGATGCCATATATCTAACTAAATGATTGAATTAGTTTAGAAAAGTGTATGTTATTTATCTTTGTGTAGCATAATCAATCAATGTACATGCAAAAATAAGATATTAAAAACAATCATAAAAAAAATGACCTTCAGGAGAGCATGCTGGGAAATATTAAATACTCCTGAATCAATACTAGAAATGTTACACTGAAAAACCAATACTAGTTAACCTGTTAGGGTATAGGGGGCAGTATTTTCACGGCTGGATAAAAAAATGTACCCGATTTAATGTGGTTACTAATCCTACCCAGTAACTAGAATATGCATTTACTTATTATATATGGATAGAAAACACCCTAAAGTTTCTAAAACTGTTTGAATGGTGTCTGTGAGTATAACAGAACTCATTTGGCAGGCAAAACCCTGAGACAGATTCTGACAGGAAGTGGATACCTGATGTGTTGAATTGACTTTAAGCCTATGCCATTGAAAAACAAAGGGGCTGAGGAATGTTTTGGCACTTCCTATGGCTTCCACTAGATGTCACCAGCCTTTACAAAGTGTTTTGAGTCTTATACTGTGAGATCTGACCGAATAAGAGACTTGGAACGGTGATGGCCGATTAGAACCCTGGCGTGCGAGTTGATGGTGGGTACTCTCGTTCCGAAACGTTTTAAAAGAGATCCCAATCGTCCGCCTTGAATTTTATTCATGTTCTGGTTAAAAAAGGCACTAATGATTTAAGCTATACAACGTTTGACATGTTTGAACGAACGTAAATATATTTTTTCCGTTCGTGAAGTGAAGTGAAGTCCGGCTGTCTTAGATCATGTGCTAACAACACGGAGGTTTTTGGACATAAATGATGAGCTTTTTTGAACAAAACTACATTCGTTATGGACCTGGGATTCTTTGGAAGTGACATCTGATGAAGAGAATCAAAGGTAATGGATTATTTACATAGTATTTTCGATCTCTCCAACATGGCGGTTAGTCTGTATCGCAATGCGTATTTTTCTGGGCGCAGTGCTCAGATTATTGCAAAGTGTGATTTCCCAGTAAGGTTAATTTTAAATCTGGCTAGTCGATTGCGTTCAAGAGATGTAAATCTATAATTCTTTGAATGACAATATAATATTTTACCAATGTTTTGTAAAATTAATTAATTATTTTGTTGTCATGACTTGACTACCGGTATTGGAGGGAAACAATTTCCTGAACATCAACGCCATAGTAAAACGCTGTTTTTAGATATAAATATGAACTTGATAGAACTAAAAATGCATGCATTGTCTAACATAATGTCCTAGGAGTGTCATCTGATGGAGATTGTAAAAGGTTAGTGCATAATTTTAGCTGTTTTATGGTTTTGGTGACGCCTGTCTTTGAATCGACAATACATTACACACAGCTATTGTCAATGTACTCTCCTAACATAACCTAACTTTATGCTTTCCCCATAAAACCTTTTTGAAATCGGACAACGTGGTTAGATTAAGGAGATGTTTATCTTTCAAAGGGTGTAAGTTAGTTGTATGTTTGAGAAATTTGAATTTTGACATTTATTTGGTTTCAAATTTGCCGCTCTTGAAATGCACCTGCTGTTGATAGGGTGCGCCACGGGTGTCACGCTAACGTCCCACATAGCCCCAAGAAGTTTTAACACTGGCCAATGTTTCTGTGTACAGCCAACCTTATGGTACACATGTGACTTTTTAGGGTACCACTACAATGAGAACGCCCCTTAGTTCCCTCTAAGTGGCAAGAATGCATTGTTGTACCTATACATATGTACTGTAGCTTTCTTCATACATTTTGTAGATTTTCTGCTAAGCAAAGGTACTGATCAGTAACATCAAGAATCATTAGTGCACACATGAAGGTACACAAAATAGGTTTGTACCCTGGGAAACAGAAATGTACCTTCACCAATCCCCTTATGTTGAGGGTGAGCGTGTGATTATTGTACCTTTTTTATATTCAAAGTATTCGATAAATAAAATGTACACTGTAAAAAAATTCAGTTGTTTTTACGGAAACTGACTAGCTGTAAAAAAGATACAGTATGTTACTGTTAATTCCAAATAAACTTTGGTTTAACAGAACATTACTGTAAAGTTTACCTTAAAAACGAACAGGATTTTTTTATACAGTGTACCATTATACTGGATTATCCACACATCAGTGGCGGTCTTGCCTTTTAAGCATATTCTATGACTGTCATTCATATTCCATTCACCCAGCTCAATGTAGCATGGATAGGTTTAGGATACTTACTACATGATAATCTAATAATCTAATACAGCAGGTCAGCCACCAGGGAGAGACTCGTCGAATCGATGGCTCCATCTGCTGGACTGCCAGGTCTAACTACGACGGACTCAAACGGGAGATACTCAGCTGCTTCGGGTACAGCCTGGCCCATCATGCTCAACTATTCCACGACTGGAGGTTCGTAGCCAACGCATCACCCCGAGCCCAAATGAGTGACCTACTGCGCGTCACCAGGGGATGGCGCCTAACTGGCGTATCCACCCTCTCCATCCTAGACAAAGTGGTCTTGGATTGCTTCCTATGGGCACTACCCCACGAAATGAAGAGGGCCGCGAGTCTATGCGCACCCCAGACCTTGGAGGGTCTCCTGGAAGCAGTCAAAACGCATCAGAACACTCAGGCCCTGCTGAGTGGGAGCCGGGCCGAGTCGGCGACCCATTCGAGGAGTCGGAAGGACAGCCCCACTGCTGTGTACCCCGAACCGACAGTCAGCAGGGCCAAAGGACCGCATACCCGTGGAGAGACGGCTGGGGTAAGGCCGATCCGCCACCGATGACCCCAGGTAGATGGAGACCAAAGGAGGTGTTTTGAGTGTGGCGCCCGGGGGCACACTGCCAGAAATTGCCCGGCTCAAGAGGAGTCGATGCCATCAGCAAGCCCCGGAGGCGAGGTGGGTCATGCAGTGAACTATGTCACCTCCTGTTGGGCACACCACGAATCAACTGCACCCATGCTCCCGGTGAAGGTTGACGGACACGACACGGAAGCTCTATTAGACTCTAGAAGTATGGTTACCCTCGTAACCACCAGCCTGCTGAACCAGGATACCGAATGTGGTAGGGAGATTAGCATTTCCTGTGTTCACGGGGACACAAAGCGATATCCAACCGTATGGGCCAACATCGTGACGCCACAAGGGAACTGCCAGATGATGGTGAGTGCAGTACCAGAGTTGCCGATACCTCTTCTAGTGGGACGAAGTTGTCCGCTGTTCGAGGCCCTGTGGGGGCAAGTGTGGAGGAAGAAGGTACGATCTGGCCGAAAACGAGAGCGAGGACGACCCATCGCCTGTGCGGCCCGGAAGCAAACGTTTGATCAACCTGTATCTACGGGTCCGGAGTTGGAGGGGGTGCCGGAACCCGAACCCCCTGGGGAACCACGGGAGGAAGAGCCCAGCCTCCCCCTCCTCGATTTCGAGGGGCCAGTCGAGACACCCCCTGGGGGCCAACTGAAGGGACAATTCGGGACGGCCCAGTGGGAAGATCCTAACTTGATAGCCGCCGCAGCCCAAGTGATAGCGGTGGATGGACAGCTACTTCCGGGGGTGAGTGACTGGCGGTACCCCCATTTCCAAATCAAGAATAACCTTTTGTATCAGGTGTCACGCCAACAGGGGGAACTTCGAGAGCTATTGTTGCTGCCCCGACGGTACGTAGGAACCGTTCTTCAGCTGGCCCACACCCACCTGTTGGGGGCGCACCGGGGAATGAAATAGACCAGGGAACGGATCGCCGCCCGGTTCCACTGGCCGAGGATGAGGTGGACCATGGAAGATTAATGTCGCAGCTGCCCGGAGTGTCAAATGACTGCCCCAAAGGCACACTTCCGACACACACTGGTCCCCCTACCGATCATTGGGGTGCCCTTTGAATGCATCGCCATGGACATAGTGGGACCCCTGGTAAAAACAGCACGGGGACACCGGTACATCCTGGTAATAGTGGACTATGCCACCCGGTATCCCGAGGCCATTCCCCTACGGGCGGCGGTATCCAAGGGAATCGCCCAGGAGCTGTTCCACCTCTTTAGCCAGGTGGGCAACCCGAACGAGATCCAGACAGACCAAGGTACTGAGTTTATGTCCCGCCTAATGAAAGATTTGTGTGCTCTCCTGCAGATCAAGCCGATCCGGGCCTCCGTCTTCCACCCGCAGACGGATGGGCTTGTCGAGCGGTTCAATAAAATGCTCAAACAAATGCTGCAGAAGGTCATCGAGCAGGGTGGGAAGAACTGGGACCAGCTACTACCCCACCTAATGTTCTCAATCCGAGAAGTACCCCAGTGCTCCACTGGGTTTTCCCCTTTCGAACTCCTCTACGGGAGGAGGCCCCGAGGCCTACTGGACCTCGCCAAGGAGGTGTGAGAAGCCCAACCAACACCCTTACGCAGCGTGGTAGAGCACGTGGAGATGACGAGGGAGCGGATGACAGCCATATGGCCAGTTGTGAGGGAACAAATGGAGAAGGCCCAATGCGCCCAAGCCCAGGTCTACAATCGAGGAGCCCAGCCCCGAGAATTTTAAGTGGGAGACAGGGTGTTGGTCTTGATCCCCATGGCCGAAAGTAAGTTCCTGGCAACATGGCACGGGCCATACGAGGTGATCGAGAAGCTGGGACCTGTCAATTACTGCATACGGCAGCGGGGGAGATGGAAACTCCAACAGATTTACCACGTGAACCTGTTGAAGAAGTGGCACGAGAGGACAGCCTTGGCCGTGTTATGGTCGGGACCCAGGACCCCAACGGTACCAGTGGTGGTCCCGAGCAATGAGGACCTCGACACAGCCCAGAAGCAAGTGCTCAGGGAGCTCGTCGATCGGAACACGGTGGTGTTCTCCGAGAAGCCGGGACGCACGACTCTCATTGAACACCACATCCGTACCCGGCCCGGGGAAACGGTTCGAAAGAGGCCATATCAGATTCCGGAGACACGAAGGAAGGCCGTGAAACAGGAAGTGGAGGCTATGCTGAGCATGGGGGTCATTGAAGAGTCTCACAGTGCATGGTGCAGCCCCATCATGTTGGTGCCCAAACCGGATGGTAGCCTGCGCTTCTGTAATGATTTCCGGGGTGTGAATGACATAAGCTTGTTCGACGCCTACCCCATGCCGAGGGTGGATGAGCTCATTGACCAATTGGGAAAGGCCCGACACATCAGCACCTTTTACCTAAACAAAGGATATTGGCAGGTACCGTTGGCAGCCTCCTCCCGGGAGAAGACAGCGTTTTCAACACCAGATGGATTGTATCAGTACCGGGTGCTCCCGTTCGTTCTCCACGGAGCCCCTCCCACATTCCAGCAACTGATTAACAAAGTGCTTCGACCCCTCCAGCAGTACGCAGTGGCCTATTTGGATGATATCATCATCCACAGCCAAGGTTGGGAAGAGCACCTGACGCGCCTCCAGGCAGTGCTGGGTGCGATCAGACAAGCCGGGTTGACCGCGAACCCCAAGAAATGCAAACTAGTGTTCGAGGAGGTGGAGTACCTGGGGTATTTGATCGGACGGGGGAACGTCAAGCCCCAGGAGAGGAAGATTCAGGCAGTACGTGACTGGCCCGTTCCACTCACCAAGACACAGGTCAAGTCCTTCCTGGGACTGGCAGTTTATCCCCAACTTTGTGGCTATAGCTTCCCCTTCACTGATCTAACCAGGATCCGCCTCCCGAAAACAGTGAAATGGACGGACGAGACAGAAGCGGTGTTCAGCTGCCTGAAGAAAGCGCTGCGCTCTCATCCGATTCTCATAACGCCGATTTCCAGGTGCCGATGGTGGTCCAGACGGATGCATGTGATACGGGACTAGGGGCCATTCTGTCCCAGATACACAAGGAGGGGAGGAGCACCCTATCATGTACATCACCCGAAAGCTGAAACCTAGAAAAAAAAGTACCCTATTGTTGAGAATACTCTCAAGTTAGGTACCCACTTCACCCTGGTCACGGACCATGCTCCCCTGGTCCCTATCGAGAAGGAAGACGTATGTCCCCTCCCCGACAGACCTAAGGGGGGGGGCATACAGCAGGTCAGCCACCAGGGGGAGACTCGTCGAGGCCTGGTGACAGACGGAGTATACATCACGAGGCGATGGCTCCATCCGCTGGACGTGCCAGGTCTCGACGGGATCTCCGGCCAGGATTAACTGGGGCTGATTGGGGATTGGTGAGTAATCAATGGCTGATTGCTCACCAGCTGTACAAGTCCCATAAAGCTGCCCGAAGGACAGCACATGGGGGAAAGACTGGGGGAGGAAAGGACTCCCATATAGTTCGGGACAGTACCACAGGTAACAGGAGGGAGTTCAGTTTTTGATCCCCACAGGATACAGCAAGACCCGGTGCCCAGAAGACGGTATCCCGGAGAGGGTCTCTTGGGGGAGACCTATTCTTTTCTTTTGGACTTTTATTTTAATAAACACCTTTGAAACTGAGCTAATCCTACTCTGTCCGTGTTTGATCTGTGTAAACATTTTGACCCAACCCCCTGGTCTGCCACAATATGGATCAGGGATGACCGAGCAGCATAGGCAAGATGCAATAGATGGTATAAAAATACAGTATATACATATGGGATGAGTAATGCAAGATATGTTACCATTATTAAAGTGGCATTATTAAAGTAACTAGTGATCAATTTATTAAAGTGGCCAATGATTTCAAGTCCGTATGTAAGCAGCAGCCTCTCTGTGTTGGTGATGGCTGTTTAACAGTCTGATGGCCTTGAGAGAGAAGCTATTTTTCAGTCCCTTGGTCCCTGCTCGGTCCCATGTTTTTGACTCCAACCTAAGTGTATGTAAACCTCCGACTTCAACTGTATATAGTTTTATCTAAAAATAATACCTTTTTTGTTTTGCTATTTTTATTTTCATGAAATTCACTGAGGAGGATGGTCCTCCCCTTCCTGCTCTGAGGAGCCTCCACTGCCACACATGTACCCTAAAAGGAACCAAACACTACCATGTGAGACCACTATGTGTACCTCTGAAGGTACGTTATGTGTATTTAAATATTTTTGTAACCCAGGTGGCAGGGTAGCCTAGTGGTTAGAGCGTTGGACGGTTGTAAGATCTAATCCCCGAGCTGAC
Organism: Salmo trutta; assembly: GCF_901001165.1. Taxonomy (NCBI): domain Eukaryota; kingdom Metazoa; phylum Chordata; class Actinopteri; order Salmoniformes; family Salmonidae; genus Salmo; species Salmo trutta. The sequence continues at coordinate 35,769,456 of NC_042974.1, forward strand.
AAGGTCAGAATCTGTTATTCTGCTCCTGAACAAGGAACTTAACCCACTAGGCTGTCATTGAAAATAAGAATGAATTCTTAACTAGTTGAATGAAGGTAAAAATACTGTACTCTAACCATACTTTTTTTGGAGTGTGTACGGCACATTCAGACCACTGCTCCCAGCACCATGAAAGTGTTATTTTCACAACAAAGTGAATTATTTAAAGTCATGTATAACATATACATATATATATTCCACCTTTATTTAACCAGGTAAGCTAGCTGAGAACAAGTTCTCATTTACAACTGCAACCTGGTCAAAATAAAGCTAAGCAGTGCGACAGAAACAACAACACAGAGTTACACATGGAATAAACAAGCGTACAGTCAATAACACAATAGAAAACAAAGAAAGTCTATATACAGTGTGTGCAAATGGCATGAGGAGGTAAGGCAATAAATAACATACAGTATTTCACAACTCTATTAGATCATTAGCATTATCTACTGAAAAACCAAATCACAGAATATGATATGGCACAGGTAATTAAATGGTAAAAGGAAAAGCTACTTATAGACCTAGGGTGTTACTCAATATACATGCTACCATGCTCCACATTCTCATGCTCTGAGTTCCTTCTCCGGTGATGTTCTCCATTATGTTCTTGTGAGGACGAGAGTGTGGAGAATGCATAAAACATTACATTTGAGAAGTACTCACACTCCCCTTACTGTATTACCTCACACTGCAGCTCCCAATTCTCTTAACCTTCTTCCAGCCTGGACAATAGCAACAATAAACAAAACAAGATATACACAAAGCAAAGCTTACTTCATAATTATCAGCTAGATATGTGAATTGTAATAATCTAGCTAGCCAGCTAGATGAACAGGCCAAATGACCTAAAACTAAGAATATGCAAGGTAGATGTAATGTAAACTCACCCCATTCCGTAGAAATGTGTGCAACCGCGACTTTCAAAGGAGGCTGCAAAGAAAACTAATGGGACTGTAGTGACTGTGTTGACTTCAAAATCTGGGGTGTGAACTACGTTTCTATTCAAGCGTTGATCGACATGGTAATGGCTCTATAGTATTGGAGAAAAGTAAAAAAAACGGACCCTCCGTTACATCGTGACGTGTCATGCCGTAACGTACAGCACGCATAAAGCAACTATTTCTGTCTTACAATCTCTCTCCACCAGGTGTAGCACTTCTCTCATCGTTTAAAAAGAAGAAATGGACAGTGACGGGGTAAGGGGGATACCTAGTCATTTTTTGCGTCATCACTGCAAGCGATCATGACTCTCAAAAGCCACTGTTAACTTCTGAAGATAACTTTAGCACCGCCCTAAAAACCCGATTCAAATTCGACACAAACCTTCAAATAGGTATGTAATGACACATTATATAAACTCTTTATAGTGTTTTATTTACATTTTAGAGGTGATAAGGTGATAAGTTGGACAGATCGAGTGAAAATAAGCCTTTTCTCCACACATCTCTCCTTCTCACTATCACGCATTAGTTTCGCTTCTCCACCCGCCATTTTTAAAAAGACCCGATGGAGCTCATTGCCTTCTTGAATCATGCAGAAACGGGCAGTGTGGAGGTCTCTTCATGGATTTTGTTGGAAAGGGGAGAAATTGAGCATTACAATGGTATTGACATTACAGTTGATCTGGAAGTATTACGTTTTTTGGGTGCTAAAATAAGGTCAATTGTACGGACCAAGGCGATGTACAAAAGTGAGTGAGTTTACGTTACATTTATGTGGGTAACTACCAATTCTTTGTGACTAGTTAGCTAGCCAGTTAGCCCTATTGACTTACTATGGACTTAGCTACCCATTCACTGAACAGTCTTTCAGCCAGGACAATGTCAATAGAGACTAAACACAATATCTACAAAGCAAACATTTTACTTTATAATTATTAGCTAGCTATGTGTGAATCGTAATAATGTAGCTAACCAGATAGTTTAACAGGAAAAAAATGATCTAAAACTAGTATTATGCATGGTAGAAGTCAATTATTCTTGGGTAGCTAGCTAACAATTCTTCTTGGCTATCTGGCTAGCTAACTGTGGTATCTAGCCAGTTAGCCCTATTGACATATTATGGGCTTGCAATCCATGGTACGTAGGCAGGTAAACATGCCAAAATGAATACAGCATGTATTGATTAACATATTAAGATAAATGTAGTAAGGAAACATAAGTTGTGAATAGGCAACGTTTCATTCTGAAGTGTATTTTCTCTCACTTCAGCTCAAATAATGGCCTCCATTGATTTCAAGAAGTGTTGCAAAATTTTTACGTGTTTCCGTCATATTTCTTTGCATACTTTCCATTGAAGCTTGCATCGATGCATGCTTCAAAATATGTACAAATGGAGTACGCATTCGAGAAGTGCCCTCTGTGCTCCCTTTCGCATACTTTGACTTGGACTCATACTGCGACCCTCCCATGCTCCAATTTACATGCTCGGAGCCCAACAGTATGCATTTTGAGAAACACCCCTATTTTGGTTTAAACCACCCTGGTGATGTTCGTTTGAAAGACCTCTGAGATAACTTTTCAATTAGGATAATTGGTGGGAATTTGTTGACACATCTGACGGTGGGGGGGAATTTACCAATACACCTTGCAAGTTCTCTGTGCTGTGTTCCAATGCTTCTCTCTATAGAAGGTGCTGTTGTCTCTGATAAGATTATGTAAGATGAGAGAGCGAGATAGAGAGCAGAGAGACTAGCTACAAGCCTGACAGGATCAATTAGGACTGTGCTCAGCCGGCAATTACTCAACACAGCCAACATGAAGCAGCAGAGTTTAATTTACACCAACCTAACCAACAAAGGAGAGGAGCAAGCCAGGTCTGTACTGTATGTCTGAAGCGGGGTTCTCTTAGTGGGTCTGGCACAGTGGTACTGCAGCAGTCTGATTAGGATAGTTTCAAGGTCATGTCCGTAGAAAGCTGTCATTGAGACCATGGTCTTCAAGTTGTAGGTATACCTGCATGGTAGACAGTAAAGATAGATATTAACAACTGATTCTACAACATTGATGCTGATAGCCTTTCAGTCAATTTTATATAGTGATGAAATTGGACATGGAATCTGTGGTCTAATGCAAGACCATTTAGCTGGAATGATACTGCATCAGCAGCATTCTCAAATCAAATGAAAGTTTATTGGTTGTGTGTACTGTTTAGCAGATGTTATAGCAGGTGCAGTGAAATGTGTATGTTACTAGCTCCAACAGTCCAGTAAAATGTCAAACAAGTACAAAAATAATAAACTAGAAACACGAAATCAAGATTGTCAGAACGTATCCAATTAACAACCCAAATAGCACTGTATGAGTAATCCAAATGCTACCTATGTGTATGTACACCAAAAATATATAGTAAGAATGATAGTACAGAAGTAGATATGTATCTACAGTATATGGAGAAGTGTGAGAGCTCATACAGTTGGTGAACAGTGCATTGCCATCTGTTGCATGCAACTGACATATGCCATAGTGCCATAATACATCTGGTGTCAGCCACTGATTTACTATTCAGACTTGACACATACCATCATAACATGGATGAATGACTGACAACATTATTGTCTGTTAAATACCACAGGCTAACACTGCATAATGTCTCCTGACTGAGACAAGTCTTAACTGCTTGCCTGGCTTCAGGTGCTACATAAATTGTTGCTCACAAACTGCTTACACCTTTAAGGTAATTTATCTTACTTTAAAGTAAAGCTTACAATATCAAACAACACTGCACACATTGTAAAAGGCCAGCAGAACACAAACATTGTCCCTCAAGCATCAATAAGCTACAACACAGACTAATCATATTTACACGGTTTAGGTTAACAGATGTTTCAACATTTATTGGTTTGCTTGAACATTACATGGGAATACTATATGGGCAGTATGGCAAGACTTTGACATGTTTTGTGTGTGTGTGGGTACAAAGAGGAAAAATGTGAAGCTTTGATGGGATATTAAAATGTAGCACATTTTTGTGCTAATCCAGTATTTCTGATACCCAGCCTCAGCACCCTGATCCTACTTGAAGGGCCAAAAGAGCCCATTCTCAACACAAATGTTTCACATCAAATATTTACCAGTGAGCCTCTATGATCAGCTCACGCAATACATCCAACAGTCTGGCCTCATTTAATTGCAGTCTGTCAGCTCAAGTAAGGATCATTCCACAGATGGAAACTTCAGAAATTCATGAGGCAAAGTTACTGATGTTTTTCAGAATCAGTAGATGTTGTGACCCCCACCCCCAAAAAAGCTTTGTCTTCTTTCACATTAAATAGTCGGGAAAACATTATGAACTTGATCAGCTTGATGTACTTTTTTATGAGACATTTTCAAGAAAAAAAATGGGTTCACACAGCACACAGTTGATGTCGGAAGTTTATATACACCTTAGCCAAATACATTTAAAAACTCAGTATTTCACACTGCCTGACATTTACTCCTAGTAAAAAGTCCCTGTCTTAGGTCAGTTAGGATCACCACTTTATTTTAAGAATATGAAATGTCATAATAATTGTAGAGAGAATTATTTATTTCAGCTTTTATTTGTTTAATTACATTCCCAGTAGGTTAGAAGTTTACAAACACGCAATTAGTAGTTGGTAGCATTGCCTTTAAATTGTTTAACTTGGGTCAAACGTTGCGGGTAGCCTTCCACAGGCCTCCCACAATAAGTTGGGTGAATTTTGGCCCATTTCTCCTGACAGAGCTGGTGTAACTGAGTCAGGTTTGTAGGCTTCCTTGCTCGCACACGCTTTTTCAGTTCTGCCCACATATCATCTATAGGATTGAGGGCTTTGTGATGGTCACTTCAATACCTTGACTTTGTTGTCCTTAAGCCATTTTGCCACAACTTTGGAAGTATGCTTGGGGTCATTGTCCATTTGGAAGACCCAAGCTTTAACTTCCTGACTGATGTCTTGAGATGTTGCTTCAATATATCCACATAATTTCCCTTCCTCATGATGCCATCTAGTTTGTGAAGTACACCAGTCCCTCCTGCAGCAAAGCACTCCCACAACATGATGCTGCCACCCCCGTACTTCACGGTTTGGATGGTATTCTTTGGCTTGCAAGCCTCCCCCTTTTTCCTCCAAACATATGGCCAAACAGTTCTATTTTTGTTTCATCAGCCATTTCTCCAAAAAGTATGATCTTTGTCCCCATGTGCAGTTGCAAACCGTAGTCTGGCTTTTTATTGGCAGTTTTGGAGCAGTGGCTTCTTCCTTGCTGAGTGGCCTTTCAGGTTATGTCGATATAGGACCCGTTTTACCTTGGATATAGATACTTTTTTACCTGTTTCCTCCAGCATCTTCACAAGGTACTTTGCTGTTGTTCTGTGATTGATTTGCACTTTTCGCACCAAAGTAAATTCATCTCTAGGAGACAGAACGCGTCTCCTTCCTGAGCAGTATGACAGCTGCGTGGTCCCATGGTGTTTATACTTGCGTACTGTTGTTTGTACAGATGAACGCGGTACCTTCAGGCGTTTGGAAATTTCTCCCAAGGGTGAACCAGACTTGTGTAGGTCTACAATATTTTCTGTTGTCTTGGCTGATTTCTTTTGATTTTCCCATGATGTCAAGCAAAGAGGCACTGAGTTTGAAGGTAGGCCTTGAAATACATCCACAGGTACAACTCCAATTGACTCAAATGATGTCAATTGGAGTTTAAAGGCACAGTCAACTTAGTGTATGTAAACTTGTGACGCACTGGAATTGTGATACAGTGAATTATAAGTGAAATAATTTGTCTGTAAACAATTGTTGGAAAAATTACTTGTGTCATGCATAAAGTAGATGTCCTAACCGACTTGCCGAAACTATAGTTTGTTAACAAGAAATTTGTGGAGTGGTTTATAAACTAGTTTTAATGACTCCAACCTAAGTGTATGTAAACTTCCGACTTCAAATGTATTTTCTAAATGTAGCCCATTCCTATTTGGGTAACCCTGCTTGAGGTTCCTTTTCCAGGAAAAGACCACAGGTTCAAAAGCCAATTAGAGCCCCAGCTGTGTTGTTTCCACTGTGCAATAATGGATCATGTGACAAATGTGAGATCAGGGAGTGCATGCGACACATTTCTACATCAGGCACAAGTTCCCACAGCTCCCAATGAATAAATGAAGCGATCTCTGCTCTGTGAGTAGACACATTATTAGCCCAGAGTAGGTGGAGGAGATGGGGGGTGAAGAGAAGGCTGGACCGGGGGAGAGTTGCATACTGAGAAGCAGCCCTCCGTGGGCATTTCGCTGGATTAATATACTCTGCATTATTAACAGATTTCCCCCAGGGATGCATGTTGTCTTGGATCAGATTAATAAAGTCATTAGAGGCAGACATATGTCTTCAATTACTTTATTTTCTCCAATTAGCTAAGTCAAATGGGAGTTTTAGATGTTGTTACAGTATGAAGAGAAAACTGTGGGAATACAATGCAGTGCTGTCTTATTGGAGGAGTGCTTTCTCATGCACATCATGAATAAAACATAAGAATAAAGTCCCAGGTGGTCGTGAGCATGCCATGCTACAGCGGAGTTCACTCACCCAAGACCACACTGTAAACATGTGAAGTCAAAGTTGTCTGAGCAAAACTAGCAGATTATCCCACTCTACAAAGAGCTGGATTTTCAGTATAGTGAGATATGTAAAGATGCAGAGGAAGACACAACCATACAGGAAAATATGAACAGAGAATGTAAAAAGCAGCAACATCATAACCACCACTTAACAACCGACAGGCCATTAATCTTAATCAAACAACTCCTTTTCATTGGTACACCATGCTACTCTTACCACCACTATCTATTCCAAACAAACGGTCTTTAAGATTGGAGTTATACAGTGAGGGAAAAAAGTATTTGATCCCCTGCTGATTTTGTGCGTTTGCCCACTGACAAAGAAATGATCAGTCTATAATTTTGATGGTAGGTTTATTTGAACAGTGAGAGACAGAATAACAACAAAAAAATCCAGAAAAACGCATGTCAAAAATGTTATAAATTGATTTGCATTTTAATGAGGGAAATAAGTATTTGCTGCTAACCTTTTACCTGCATGTTAAATGTGCATGCAGACGGAAAAAAATCTCTAGACCACCTTTACTCCACACACAGAGATGCGTAAAAAGCTCTCCCTCGCCTTCCATTTGGCAAATCTGACCATCATTCTATCCTCCTGATTCCTGCTTACAAGCAAAAACAAAAGCAGGAAGCACCAGCGACTCGGTCTATAAAAAAGTGGTCAGATGAAGCAGATGCTTAGCTACAGGACTGTTTTGCTAGCACAGACTGGAATATGTTCCGGGATTCTTCCGATGGCATTGAGGAGTACTCCACATAGTCCCTGGCTTCATCAATAAGTGCATCGATGACGTTGTCCCCACTTTGACTATATGTACATACCCCAACCAGAAGCCCTGGATTACAGGCAGTTAATTAAAAAGGTAGAGCTGCCACTTTCAAGGAGCTGGACGCTAACCCCGAAGCTTTTAATAAGAAATCCCGCTATGCCCTCCGACAAACCATCAAACAGGCAAAGCGTCAATACAGGACAAAAATTGAATCATACTATACTGGCTCCGATGCTCGTCGGATGTGGCAGTGCTTGCAAACTATTACAGACTGCAAAGGGAAGCACAGCCGCGAGCTGCCCAGTGACATGAGCCTACCAGACAAGCTAAATTATTTCTATGCTCGCTTCGAGGAAAGCAACACTGAAGCATGTATGAGAGCATCAGCTGTTCCGGATGACTGTGTGATCATGCTCTCCATAGCCGATGTGAGCAACACCTTTAAACAGGTCAACATTCACAAGGCTGCAGGGCCAGACAGATTACCAGGACGTGTACTCCGAGCATGCACTGACCAACTGGCAAGTGTCTTCACTGACATTTTCAAACTGTCCCTGACTGAGTCTGTAATACCAACATGTTTCAAGCAGACCACCATAGTTCCTGTGCCCAAGAACACTAAGGTAACCAACCTAAATTACTACTGACCCGTAGCACTCACATCTGTAGTCATGAAGTGCTTTAAAAGGCTGGTCATGGCTCACATCAACACCATTATTCCGGATACCCTAGACCCACTCCAATTTGTATACTGCCCAACATATCCACAGATGATGCAATCTCTATTGCACTCAACACTACCCACCTGGACAAAAGGGAAACCTATGTGAGAGTGATATTCACTGACTACAGCTCAGCATTCAACACCATAGTGCCCTCAAAGCTCATCACTAAGCTAATGACCCTGGGACTAAACACATCCCTCTGCAACTGGATCCTAGACTTACTGACAGGCCGCACCCAGGTGGTAAGGGTAGGTAACAACACATCCGCCACACTGATCCTCAACACGGGGGCCCCTCAGGGGTACGTGCTCAGTCCCCTCCTGTACTCCCTGTTCACGCTAGAGGTCGACCGATTATGATTTTTCAACACCGATAGCGATTATTGTAGGACCAAAAAAGCCGATACCGATTAATCAAACGATTTTCATATATATATATATTTGTAATAATGACAATTACAACAATACTGAATTATCAATGAACACTTATTTTAACTTAATATAATACATAAATAAGATATATTTAGTCTCAAATAAATAATGAAACATGTTCAATTTGATTTAAATAATGCAAAAACACAGTGTTGGAGAAGCAGGTTAAAGTGCAATATGTGCCATGTAAAAAAGTGAACATTTAAGTTCCTTGCTCAGAACATGAGAACAAATGAAAGCTGGTGGTTCAATATTCCCAGTTCTTCAATATTCCCAGTTAAGAAGTTTTTGGTTGTAGTTATTAAAGGAATTATGACGCGTCGACTATTTCTCTCTATACCATTTGTATTTCATATACCTTTGACTATTGGATGTTCTTATAGGCACTTTAGTATTGCCAGCCTAATCCCGGGAGTTAGGCTGGAGTTAGGCTGAAGTCAAACAGCACTGTGCTTCAAGCATTGCTAAGAGCTGCTGGCAAACGCAGTAAAGTGCTGTTTGATTAAATGCTTATGAGCCTGCTGCTGCCTACCACCGCTCAGTCAGACTGCTCTATCAAATATCAAATCATAGACTTAATTATAATATAATAAACACAGAAATACGAGCCTTTGGTCATTAATATGGTCAAATCCGGAAACTACCATTTTGAAACAAAACGTTTATTCTTTCAGTGAAGTACGGAACAGTTCCGTATTTTATCATGTGTGGCAACCCTAAGTCTTAATATTGCTGTTGCATTGCACAACCTTCAATGTTATGTCATAATTACGTACATTTCTGGCAAATTACGGTCTTTGTTAGGAAGAAATGGTCTTCACACAGTTCGCAATGAGCCAGGCGGCCCAAGCTGTTGCATATAACGTGACTCTGCTTGCACTGAATGCAAGAGAAGTGACACAATTTCCCTAGTTAATATTGCCTGCTAACATTAATTTCTTTTAACTAAATATGCAGGTTTAAAAAAATATACTTCTGTGTATTGATTTTAAGAAAGGCATTGATGTTTATGGTTAGGTACATTTGTGCAATGATTGTGCTTTTTTCGCGAATGCACTTTTGTTAAATCATCACCCGTTTGGCGAAGTTGAAGTAGGCTGTGATTCGATGATAAATTAACAGGCACCGCATCGATTATATGCAACTCAAGGGAAACTGGTTAACCTAGTAATATAATCGAACAAAGGGGATTTAACTAGTGATTATGTGAAGATTGATAGTTTTTTATAAGATGAGTTTAATGCCAGCTAGCAACTTTACATTTACATTTAAGTCATTTAGCAGACGCTCTTATCCAGAGCGACTTACAAATTGGTGCATTCACCTTATGATATCCAGTGGAACAACCACTTTACAATAGTGCATCTAAATCTTTTAAGGGGGGGGGGGGTAGAAGGATTACTTTATCCTATCCCAGGTATTCCTTAAAGAGGTGGGGTTTCAGGTGTCTCCGGAAGGTGGTGATTGACTCCGCTGTCCTGGCGTCGTGAGGGAGCTTGTTCCACCATTGGGTTGCCAGAGCAGCGAAGAGTTTTGACTGGGCTGAGCGGGAACTGTGCTTCCTCAGAGGTAGGGAGGCGAGCAGGCCAGAGGTGGATGAACGCAGTGCCCTTGTTTGGGTGTAGGGCCTGATCAGAGCCTGAAGGTACGGAGGTGCCGTTCCCCTCACAGCTCCGTAGGCAAGCACCATGGTCTTGTAGCGGATGCGAGCTTCAACTGGAAGCCAGTGGAGAGAGCGGAGGTGACGTGAGAGAACTTGGGAAGGTTGAACACCAGACGGGCTGCGGCGTTCTGGATGAGTTGTAGGGGTTTAATGGCACAGGCAGGGAGCCCAGCCAACAGTGAGTTGCAGTAATCCAGACGGGAGATGACAAGTGCCTGGATTAGGACCTGCGCCGCTTCCTGTGTGAGGCAGGGTCGTACTCTGCGAATGTTGTAGAGCATGAACCTACAGGATCGGGTCACCGCCTTGATGTTAGTGGAGAACGACAGGGTGTTGTCCAGGATCACGCCGAGGTTCTTAGCACTCTGGGAGGAGGACACAAGGGAGTTGTCAATCGTGATGGCGAGATCATGGAACGGGCAGTCCTTCCCTGGGAGGAAGAGCAGCTCCGTCTTGCCAAGGTTCAGCTTGAGGTGGTGATCCGTCATCCACACTGATATGTCTGCCAGACATGCAGAGATGCGATTTGCCACCTGGTTATCAGAAGGGGGAAAGGAGAAGATTAATTGTGTGTCGTCTGCATAGCAATGATAGGAGAGACCATGTGAGGATATGACAGAGCCAAGTGACTTGGTGTATAGCGAGAATAGGAGAGGGCCTAGAACATAGCCCTGGGGGACACCAGTGGTGAGAGCACGTGGTGCGGAGACAGATTCTCGCCACGCCACCTGGTAGGAGCGACCTGTCAGGTAGGACGCAATCCAAGCGTGGGCCGCGCCGGACATGCCCAACTCGGAGAGGGTGGAGAGGAGGATCTGATGGTTCACAGTATCAAAGGCAGCAGATAGGTCTAGAAGGATGAGAGCAGAGGAGAGAGAGTTAGCTTTAGCAGTGCGGAGAGCCTCCGTGACACAGAGAAGAGCAGTCTCAGTTGAATGCCCAGTCTTGAAACCTGACTGATTAGGATCAAGAAGGTCATTCTGAGAGAGATAGCAGGGGAGCTGGCCAAGGATGGCACGTTCAAGAGTTTTGGATAGAAAAGAAAGAAGGGATACTGGTCTGTAGTTGTTGACATCGGAGGGATCGAGTGTAGGTTTTTTCAGAAGGGGTGCAACTCTCGCTCTCTTGAAGACGGAAGGGACGTAGCCAGCGGTCAAGGATGAGTTGATGAGCGAGGTGAGGTAGGGGAGAAGGTCTCTGGAAATGGTCTGGAGAAGAGAGGAGGGGATAGGGTCAAGTGGGCAGGTTGTTGGGCGGCCGGCCGTCACAAGATGCGAGATTTCATCTGGAGAGAGAGGGGAGAAAGAGGTCAAAGCACAGGGTAGGGCAGTGTGAACAGGACCAGCGGTGTCGTTTGACTTAGCAAACGAGGATCGGATATCGTCAACCTTCTTTTCAAAATGGTTGACGAAGTCATCCGCAGAGAGGGAGGAGGGGGGGAGGATTCAGGAGGGAGGAGAAGGTAGCAAAGAGCTTCCTAGGGTTAGAGGCTTACCTTGGCTCCTTGCAGCCACAAGGTCCTCTAAACGCTACACTCGCATAACAGGTGGTCAGCCTGCCACGCAGTTTCCTCGTGGATTGCAATGTTATCGGCCATAATCGGCATCCGAAAAGGGTGATTACTGATTGTTATGAAAACTCGATGTCGGCCCTAATTAATCGGCCATAATCAGTCGACCTCTAGTTCACTCATGGCCCCTCAGGGGTGCTTGCTCAGTCCCCTCCTGTACTCCCTGTTCACTCATGACTGCACGGCCAGGCAAGAATCCAACACCATCATCAAGTTTGCCGACAACACAACAGTGGTAGGCCTGATCACCAAACACGAGACAGCCTATAGGGAGGAGGTCAGAGACCTGGCCATGTGGTGCAAGGTCAACAACCTCTCCCTCAACGTGATCAAATCAAAGGAGATGATTGTGAACTACAGGAAAAGGAGGACCGAGCATGCCCCCATTCTCATCGACGGGGCTGCAGTGGAGCTGGTTGAAAACTTCAAGTTCATTGGTGTCCACATCACCAACAAACTATCATGGTCCAAGCACACTAAGACAGTCGTGAAGAGGGAACAACAAAACCTATTCCCCCTCAGGAGACTGAAAAGATTTGGCATGGGTCCTCAGATTCTCAAAAGGTTCTACAGTTGCACCATCGAGAGCATCCTGATGGGTTGCATCACTGCCTGGTATGGCAACTGCTCGGCCTCTGACCACAAGGCACTACAGAGGGTAGTGCGTATGGCCGAGTATATCACTGGGGCCAAGCCTCCCGCCATCCAGGACCTCTATACCAGGCAGTGTCAGTGGAAGGCCCTAAAAATGTCAAAGACTCCAGCGACCCTGGTCATAGACTGTACTCTCTGCTACCGCACGGCAAGTGGTACCGGAACGCCAAGTCTAGGTCCAAAAGGCTTCTTAACAGCTTCTACCCCCAAGCCATAATACTCCTGAACAGCTAATCAAAGGGCTACCCAGACCCCTCTTTTACTCTGCTGCTACTCTCTGTTTATTATGTACTCTCTGTTTATTATCTATGCATGGTCACTTTAACTCTTCCTACATGTACATATTACCTCAATTAACTTGATTAACCGGTGCCCCCGCACATTGATTCTGTACCCCCTGTATATAGCCTCGTTATTGTTATTTTACTGCTGCTGTTTAATTATTTGTTACTTTTATTTTATATTTTTTACAAATCTATTTTTTATTAACACGTTTTCTTCTTAACTTCTTAAAGCATTGGTAGTTAAGGGCTTGTAAGTAAGCATTTCACTGTAAGGTCTACAGCTGTTGTATTCAGCACATGTGACAAATAAAATTTGATTTGATTTGGTGCACAGAAATCTGTCTTCTCGATCCTCCAAACAAATTACTCCAGGCAAAAGCAATGGGTCTTTACACTGGAGTCAAAGTAGTCCGCATTGCATTGGAGTGCGTCGAGAAGCTGAGGTGTGACAGCGAGTTCAAAGCCTTTTGGACACAGTTCAGTGCCAGTGGCACTGACGCACCACCAGCTCCAAGCAAACAATGATGTTATTTGAGTACAAATCTCCAGCAATATGTGATGGACACTATAGTAGGCCAGCAGGACTGCGGAGAAGAGACTGAGTGTAAAAAACTGTTATTGGATGCTGTCATCTGTGAAATATCAGAATGATTAGGCAAACGCAACAGTAAACTGTTTGCCCTTGACCCAGAGAGCCATGAATTTCTAGATGTGAAAAAGGTGAAACCACTGCTGGATCTAAGCAAAACAGATTTGGCGAAAGCTGAGTTTAGTGTCGCTTGCCAGTTTTTGCAGACTGAAATCGCCCACTCTGGTTCCAATGTGATCAAATGGACCCTACTTGATATTCTGCAACGATTCTCTGGGCCTCTCTCAGCTAGGACGACCGTGCTTACTGCACTGACAAATGGATTGACTTTGGGGCGTCCACAGCTACATGCGAGAACTCATTTTCAAACAAAAGAAGCGTTCTGCACCCAAAGAAAGCTCAACTAATCCAATTGTCATTTGAGGGGATATTAAAAGAAGATTTTGGGGAGAATGGAATGATCGATTACTCAGGAAGTTCCACAAAGCATCAAGCAACAATCTAGCTGGTTGGTTTTGACAAGTATCCTGGTGGTATAGCCAGTAGCATAATTTCAGCAAAAACCTAGGGTATGGACCCATACCGAAGCTTATTTTATTAACATATATTTTAAATACATATATGTAATATATGCACCAATATTTAAAATACATATCTAAATACATGTATTACTTATATATGTCCATATGCAGTGCCTTCAGAAGTTATTCAGACCCCTTGACTTTTTCTACATTTTGTATGTGTAAGAAAATGTAATTAAATGCATGTCAAATGCAATATAAAAAAGGCAAACAGCAAAAACAATTAAGACTCAAAAATGTATTGTTTCCCTTTGTGAGCTCAAAGTCACTGGAAGGTTGCATCTGTACCATCTGAATTTGAAAATAGGGTGTGTAAAAAATTTACCCTGAGGATAATGCGACAGAGAGTCAGTGAAAAAAATCCACACAAGATGAAGAATTATGGGTTAATATGTGACTACCCAATGAGGTCGGGCCACCTGATTTGGTCAGGCTCCACTGTTAGCGCTAGTTATGTCGGCCCCAGTGGCAGGTTAGGTGAATTATAGGTTAGGATAACTCAATTTACAGGTTAGGATAATTAACGTGTCAGGTTAGGTGAATTCACATGACAGGTTAGGAGAATTAGGTTAAGGTTAGGAAAAGGGTTAGGGTAAGGCTTAGCTACAGTATACCCAGACCAAATCAGGAAACCCAACCTCAAATTGATACTTACGTTGCAGATACCTTAACCTCTGAATGTCTATTTTCAGACACAAATTGACAGCTACCCTGTGGATTATACAGAGTCAGTGAAACAGTTCAACACAATATGAAGATAAGGGTTCATGTTCAGGAACTAGCTAGCTAAATGATACAAAAGACTAACTTACATTGTTTGGGTTCTGTTAGACAGTTGAGGCTCCAGACCAGAAGGATCCACTGCAGGGAAAAATATGATTGTTTAGCTAGAAATAATTTAGCTAGCTAGCCAGTTCTAGCTATACTGCTGTCAGAGAAACCAAGCCCTCACTACAAAGCTAGCTAGCTAGCAAGCAAGCAACACATTTAACATTAATTAGCTAGCTTTGACAATCAAATTTTATCTAACACATAGATGACATGTTAACTCAGAGCTTTGATATCCAAAACAATTCTTACCTTGCTCAGTCACAATGCATGCTGTGGTGGCAAGCTAAAGGAGATAGCTAGCTAACTAGCCATCTTCTTTTTTTTGTCTTTTTTTAATTCTTTTTTTTAAATGTTTAATTTTTTATTTTTTGCTAGCTACTCGCTGTGTTAGCAAGCTGGGTGAAAAGCTTGGTGAAAACTCTTGCTTGCAGGCATTTGAAGAAAATATCTTCTTCCTTTGTCTCTCTCCAGGTGAAAAATAAATTTTAAATCAATGTTACGATTATATAAATAAAATAAAATACCATTATCCATGAGAAAGATTTTTTTTCAAAATTGCAACGGCTGCTCTCTCAATTGGAGGCGGGGCTTGGGGTGAGAAATATGTTCTAGGTTCACCTGTCTCTTTTCGAATTTAACATAGCTAATCTTAATATGTTTCATAAGTGGCAGGTAGCCTCAATAGCTGCATGATGTATAATCAACTTTTGCATGAAAACCTGACTTTGGGAACCTATTGCCAAGGTACCAAAGGTCAATAGACTCAACATTATAATTCGGCATGATACATGTGGCGCAAAAATATATTTCATTAACAGAGATTTTAAATATTTTTTAAATACATATTCTATGATGTGCTCAAGTTATTCATGAATAAATTATGGACATATATGTAAATACATGTTGAATTCTCCCGCATATATGTACATATATTATAACACATAATATTGACTTCCTTAGCCACCAGCTTAGGATTTCAACTGCCTTGCTTTACTGTGTAGGGCGCTGTCCCTGGTGATGATATAGCGCAGCGTAGACTTAGTGCCAACCTGTCACTTCTTGGTTAAAACACTCAATGGTCTTGGCATTTGAACTTTGATGTTTGTTGTGATATAGCGTGACATAAACAAAATGTAATATAATTCCAATACAAGAATCCAAGTATAGCTACATATTGGTATGTTTCAACATAGAAATAGATACATTCTGTTATGGTTTTCTTGGTAGCCTATTTGTTTTCGTTGTTGTAAATGGAACTGTATTTACTGGAAATGTGTTTATGGAAGGCTGGCATTGCTTAATTGATTACATGTGTTGAATTCGATCCACAAAAGTATATTGTGCCATATCACAACATGAGCGGCATGATTTTCCATGTTTGAAGCAGGCCTATAGGCCTATTTATTTGGCAAGGCAGCTGTGCATAACTGCATCTCACTGTAGTAGACTGTATGCTTTGTTTTGGTTATTTAGATATCCATTTGTCTTTTGTTTACTGTGTTTGTTTACTGTTAATGTAACTAGCCTAAATATATCATGCCTTTATCGAGCTGATATTTTGTTTACTAGGCCTACTTGGTTTTGTTCTGTTCGCATTCATTCGTTCACATTCACAGTTGTGTCGCTATTCTAAACCAAACTACTTTTCAGTATTTTTGTTTGAATGCATGAATAACCAGGCTACTACTTTCGGCATTTAGTTTGCATTATTTTGGTAAGACAGCTGTGTGTACTGCTGCATTCACATAGGCTGTTTGTAATAGGTGAATTACCCTATCTTGTAGTCTGTATTCATTACCAAAACAACCTTGCTTTAGTGTGTAGGGCGCGGTCCATTGTGCTGACAATGCAGCGGAGATAAACTACAGGTTATGCATGATCCTTTCAGTTCAAAAGCACTTAATCAATTGTCTCGGAGTCTCGGCATTTGAACTTGATGTTTATTGTGGTTCAGCCTAATTCCAATACAAGTGCCTCTCAAAATTGTGCCCCCTCACCGGTTTCAACTGCCACCTTAGTCTTTTTATCCTGGTGCCAGGATTGTTTTTATAAGCTTAATATGCTTCTCTGCATATCTGCTAAAATCTGGGTAAAAGATTGAAAGGAATGTGCCTCCACAAATGGTTCCTGAGTTAATTAAGCAAGTAACATCCCTTCATGCTAAGGGTCATGTATTAAAATGCTGGGCAGGCCATTATTTTGTCTACCATAGCTATGCCCCATAGGATGAAAATGTCCCCATTCACAGGGCACGAGTGGTCACTGAATGGTTTGATGAGCATGAAAACGATGTAAACCATATGCAATGGTGGTCTTAGTCACCAGTTCTCAACCCAATTGAACACTTATGGGAGATTTTGGAGTGGTGCCCGAGACATCATTTTCCACCACTATCAACAGAACACCAAATTATGGAATTTCTTGTGGAAGAATGGTGCTGCACCCCTCCAATAGAGTTCTAGACACTTGCAGAATCTATGCCAAAGTGTATTGGATCTCTTCTGGCCCAAAGCCCTATTAAGACACTTTATGTTAGGTTCCTTTATTTTGGCAGTTACCTGTAGTTCGACAAGCTAGCTACTCTTACTCAGTGAG
Organism: Salmo trutta; assembly: GCF_901001165.1. Classification (NCBI taxonomy): domain Eukaryota; kingdom Metazoa; phylum Chordata; class Actinopteri; order Salmoniformes; family Salmonidae; genus Salmo; species Salmo trutta. The sequence goes on from NC_042974.1 coordinate 35,786,764, forward strand.
TCGGCAGGTAGCCTAGTGCTTAGAGCTTTGATGCCAGTTACCGAAAGGTTACTGGATCGAATCCCAGAGCTGACGTCTTCCCTGTGGCTAGGTTGGTAGAGCATGGTGTTTGCAACGCCAGCATGGTGTGTGCAACGCCAGGGTTGTGGGTTCGATTCCCATGGGGGGCCGGTACAAAAAAAAAAGAAATGTATGAATTGTATGCATTCACTACTGTAAGTTGCTCTGGATAAGAGTGTCTGCTAAATGACTAAAATGTAAAAAAAATAAAAATAAAAATGTACAAAAAATGACAAGGTTAAAAATCTGTTGTTCTGCTCCTTAGCAAGGCAGTTAACCCACTGTTCTCCAGGTGCTGTGAATGTCAATTAAGACAGCCCCCCCCCCAGCACCTCTCTGATTCAGAGGGGTTGGGTTAAATGTGGAAGACGCATTTCAGTTGAAGGCAATCAGTTATACAACTGGCTAGGTATCCCCCTTTCCCTCACTACTTTTTGGTAGATAGTTATGCGGTTGAGAGATTGGGAATTCCTAGGTGGCTAGTAGTATTACAGAGGAACAACAACATTCTTTTAAAAATTATGTACAGGACAAATCACGTGCCCCTGTGACCCCTATGGGTATCACACCTCTGTTTTCTCTGAGTACCATTTAACATAGAAATGCTCTTTCAACAGGATTCCCCAAATAACTACATTTGAATGAAAGGGGTTTATAACTCATAGAATTTTGCTATAGAAAAAATTATTCTGGTATTTGCATTGAAAGACAATATTCAAAACATCTGAGTGCAATGGTGATGCCTGTTCCTAGGCAACCAGGACCCCAAGACCAAAGGAGGATTTTTATGATAGAGATTGGCAGTAGTTGGCTAAAATTATAGCTTCGCTTGGTGTGCATAATGTTCATTAAAACTCATTAGAAGCATATTTCTCAAAATAAACTGCTTTTTTTTTTTAAGAAATAGCCTCAAGGGCCTCTGTGGTTCAAAATGAATTTTCCAGATTATTCTTCTTTATTCATTGTATTATCCTTATTCTTTTTAATTATGGACCATTGCGAATGTGTGCCCTGAAAAAGTTATTGCCAATGGACACACATTGTAATTTGATGCTATGCAATTCTCTGACAGCATCATACATACTACCGTGTCTTTGATGGCAGTTTTCTATGATATAACATCAACTGATCCACTGAATGAAACTTTAACAATCGGTTTTAAATCAAAGACACTTTGATTGCACAACTTCAAGCTGGCCACTGAATAAAACATAATTTTAGTTTTTCATATACATGCATCACTGCTGGACAGAAAGGTGACAAAAATCACATAGAACCTTGCAGTAGCCATCACTTTGGCTACCATTGTGTTGCACACTGAATGATGACAATGATGTCTGAAGCCCTGAAAACATATCCCACTAGCTTGTAACATATTAAGAAAGTGCTCCCTGCCAGTGAGTGTTTAGAGAAACTCTGGATACTGATGTAAATGATTGTGGGAGCTACAGTATTTTTGCTGTCCATGGTGCTAGTTTGGTCAACTGATGTGTGTGTATGCTGCTTGCAGAGTTCTACTTTGTGTGCATGTTGCTTGTATAGTTTGTGAGGTGCTGTCTATTGTGCTGATTTACTTAGACAAGCTAAAGAGGCATTTAGTAAACTCCTTTAAGGAAAGAAAAAACAATGGTCTTATGGATTGTTTGTCTCAACACGGATATATGTCTTATGGTTCAGGTATAAATATAGATAAGAGTCAGGAAAAGCCAAATAATGATAATGATAATTGCATATGAATCAATCCTATTTAGGGACTGCTCTGCTGTATGTATAATTCTCCTCCGACGTCACATAAACAATTTTTTTTATCAAAAACTACTGATTTCAGCACCTAAAGAAAAGCCCGCAATTACACACAACATTGTTCATTGTAATTGCGGGCTATTCTTTGGGTGCTGACATCAGTTGTTTTTTAACAAAACATAATTTTATGTGACGTCAGAGTCCCAGTCCGTCCACACTACTCGCCGCTCAACTCCATCATAAATCATGGAGTTGAGTTGAATCGGCTAGTCAGGTTCAAGACTGGCTATTCGCCAGTGATGATACATAATATTCTCTTACAAATCTACCCCTTGTGTGTGATGAACTTCATCTAATTGCTGAGCCAGGAGAACAAAGAAGTATCATCCAGCACTAATTAACTTTCATACGCAGAGTACCAGAGGAAATGACTACCAGGAAAACAGTCAGACTTCCATAACACTACTCCACTACTTCCTTGTTGCTTCTTCTGCACGCTATAAATTGAGACAGATATTTGGAGATTGAGTGGAAACTCTCATCAATGATTCTTTAGTACAATCTGTTGTTCTCAGCTGAGCTGCACTAAGCAGATCCTCAGTGACAGGTCTTAGAAACCATTCTACTGGATTTTGCACACATATTCCTCACAGCAGTTGTATCTTTGAGCAGATAATCAATGTTCCACAATCATTCATCTGCTACAGGAGAAGAGAGAGAGAGTGAGAGTAAGAGAGAGACAGAGAGTGGCAGAATGACGCAAAATCATACTCTTCAAACAGAACCATGATGTTTATGTGCAGATAAGTTCATAAAATATCTTGTATAATGACCATTTATATTATACTACTCCAGTCACAACAGTACTGTCTAATATACATGTCTAAGACGTATCTCACTCTCACATTCATCATGCTCTGATGATGAAGCTGCGAGGGTCAGCTCACAACAATCATCACAAATATCATAACATTTGGCCCAACCAGCAGTATAGTGTAAACAGGAGTATGTTATACTCTAGATGACGATACATGCATTAGACAAAAAAAAATGATCTGCACTCTACTTCTGCTCTTGTTTTGTTGAGATCTCTAAGTGAAAGTAAGCTGTAACATAAATCTTCAGACTTTAGACCTAGAGTAAATTGGTTTGTTGGAGCTCTGCCATTATATCAACTTCACTGTGGATCACTCCAGAAGGCCTAAAGGATGTCAGAGAGGTGGTATATTGAGCTCACATGGATGTGCCAGATTAAGTAACAATAATTTAATTTGGATTAAAGATAACATCTTTACACATGAGAAAACTACAATTCAATGATGGAGCATTGTGTGTTTGTGTGTGCTTGCATATGTACAGTGTGTGCGTGTCTGCCTGCCTGTGTATGTGAGATGTGCACTAGTTTGTATAATGTCATAAAATACAAAGATATTGTGTGTGAAGATGATACAGCATCTTCTCTTGCAAATCTACCTCTGGTGTGTGATGAACTTCCTCTAATTGCTGAGCTAGGAGAACAAAGAGGTGTCATCCAGCAGTAATTAACGTTCATATGCGGAGTACCACAGGAAATGATTACCAAGAAAACAGTCAGACTTCCATACCACCACTATAGCACACAAACTTTTATGACAACTTTAGTTTAATTAGTTATATTTTTATGCTGAACTACATGGATTCCCTTATAATTGGAATAGTCTGGAGTCTGATCATGATCATAAATAATGGCTTGAAGGAGATTTAAAGTAGGAGCAACAGAGCAGCATCAAGTCGTGATAAATAAAAAGTGTAATGTTGTTCACAAAAAACCACATATGCCTTTCCTTTCTGATCTAATGTAGTCAGCAAAGAAGAGAGTGGACTGATCTAATTTAGTCTGCAATGAGGAGAGTGGACTGATCTAATGTGGTCTGCAATGAGGAGAGTGGACTGATCTAATGTGGTCTGCACTGAGGAGAGTGGACTGATCTAATGTGGTCTGCACTGAGGAGAGTGGACTGATCTAATGTGGTCCGCAATGAGGTGAGTGGACTGATCTAATGCAGTCCGCAATGAGGAGACTGGACTGATCTAATGTAGTCCTCAATGAGGAGAGTGGACTGATCTAATCTAGTCTGCAATGAGGAGAATGGACTTGTATCTGACATAGAGTACCACCATCTCACCAGTCTCCATCAATCCAATGATGCATTCCTATTCTGAGAAGGAGTGGGGATGAAAGCTATTCTCCTCACCCTGTGCAGCTCTGCTATGACATTATCTCTCATAGACTCTGAAGGTAAAGTTACTCGTAACCAGATTAGAGAAAGACGCAGGCACTCAAGTGAAGGAACATCCTGTGTTGAGAGCTTCACCTGAGAACATGATATAAAGCACTTCATTTCGTTCAGGAAAGGTTGTGATGCTCATTCAGGCAAAAATACCTACTATATAATTCAATCAAACTGAGTTAGTGAGTTTCAGGCATACAGTGCATTCAGAAAGTATTCAGACCTCGTCCCTTTTTCCATATTTTGTTATGTTACAGACTTATTCTATAATAGATATAATATAATTTTTTACTCATCAATCTACAGACTATATCCCATAATGACAAAACGAAAACAGGTTTTCAGATATTTTAAGACATTTCTTAAAAATAAAAAACAGAAATACCTTATTTACATAAGTATTCAGACCCTTTGCTATGAGAATCGAAATTGAGTTCAGGTGCATCCTGTTTCCATTGATCATCCTTGAGATGTTTCTACAACTTGAATGGAATCCACCTTTAGTAAACTCAATTGATTGGACATGATTTGGAAAGGCACACACCTTTATATATAAGGTCCCACAGTTGACAGTGCATGTCAGAGCAAAAACCAAGCCATGTGTTCGAAGGAATTGTCCGTAGAGCTCCAAGACAGGATTGGGTCGAGGTACACATCTGGGGAAGGGTACCAAAAAATATCTGCAGCATTGAAGGTCCCCAAGAACACAGTGGCCCCCATCATTCTTAAATGGACGAAATTTGGAACCTTCCTGGAGCTGGCTGCCCGGCCAAACTGAGCAATCGGGGGAGAAGGGCCTTGGTCAGGGAGGTGATCAAGAAACCAATGGTCACTCTGACAGAGCTCCAGAGTTCCTCTGTGGAGATCTGAGAACCTTTCAGAAGGACAATAATCTCTGCAGTACTCCACCAATCAGGCCTTTATGGTAGAGTGGCCAGACGGAAGCCACTCCTTAGTAAAAGGCACATGACAGCCCACTTTTCCAAAAGGCACCTAAAGGACTCTCAGACCATGAGAAACAAGATTCTCTGGTCTGATGAAACCAAGATTGAACTCTTTGGCCAGAATGCCAAGCGTCACGTCTGGAAGAAACCTGGCACCATCCCTACGGTGAAGTATGGTGGTGGCAGCATCATTCTGTGGGGATGTTTTTCAGCGGCAGGGACTGGGAGACTAGTCAGGATAGAGGGAAAGATGAACGGAGTCAAGTACAGAGAGATCCTTGATGAAAACCTGCTCCAGAGCACTGAGGACCTAGGGCTGGGGCGAAGGTTCACCTTCCAACAGAACAATGACCCTAAGCACACAGCTAAGACAATGCAGGAGTGTCTTTGGGACAAGTATGTGAATGTCCTTGAGTGGCCCAGCCAGAGCCCAGACTTGAACCCGATCAAATATCTCTGGAGAGACCTGAAAATAGCTGTGCAACGACGCTCCCCATCCAACCTGACAGAGCTTGGGAGGATCTGCAGAGGAGAATGGATGAAACTCGCCAAATACAAGTGTGACTCGCTGCCAAATGTGCTTCAATAACGTACTGAGTAAAGGGTCTGAATAAGGTATTTATGTTCTATATTTTTAATACTGTTTTGTCATTATGGGGTATTGTGTGTAGATTAAAGAGAAAAAAAAATATTTAATCAATTTTAGAATAAGGCTGTAACATAACAACATGTGGAAGAAGGGAAGGGGTGTCACGTCCTGACCAGTATAGAGTATATTTGGTTATTGTAGTTTGGTCAGGACGTGGCAGAGGGGAGTTGTTGTATGTTTATGGGGTTTGTCACTGGTCTATGTCTGTGTGTCTATGTCTAGTTAATTGGGGTTGGACTCTCAATTGAAGGCAGGTGTGTTGAGTTGCCTTTGATTGGGAGTCCTATATAGTGGGGTGTGTTTGTCTTTGTGTTTCGTGGGTAGTTGATTTTGCACTGCTATACCTGAGTACCTAGCCTGTAAAACTGTCGGTCTGTTGTTCTCTTTTGTTTATTGTTTTTCTTCGTCTTTACGTGTATGGAATAAATGATCATGATGAACATGCAACCCGCTGCGCCTTGGTCTTCTCTCCAGTACGACAACTGTTACAGAACTACCCACCAAACTCGGACCAAGCAGCGGAGGAATATTTTTTTTGGGGGGGGGGCACAAGGGCAGTTTTGCGGGGCGAGGATGGAGCCCCAGGCCAGCTCCCCGCACTAGCCCTGAGGTGCGTCAGCCCAGTCTGCCAGTCAGGAGTCGCCCGCCAGTCAGGAGTCGCCAGAGCCGCCCGTCTGCCCGGAGCTGCCAGAGTGGCCCGTCTGCCCGAAGCTGCCAGAGTGGCCCGTCTGCCCGGGGCTGCCAGAGTGGCCCGTCTGCCCGGAGCTGCCAGAGTGGCCCGTCGTGCCGGATCTGCCAGAGTGGCCCGCCGCGCCGGATCTGCCAGAGTGGCCCGCCTCGCCGGATCTGCCAGAGTGGCCCGCCGCGCCGGATCTGCCAGTGGGCCCGCCTCGCAGGATCTGCCAGAGTGGCCCGCCGCGCCGGATCTGCCAGAGTGGCCCGCCGCGCCGGATCTGCCAGAGTGGCCGCCGCGCCGGATCTGCCAGAGTGGCCCGCCGTGCAGCTATCGCCGCCCGCCAGCCGGGCGCAGCAAGGGTTGCTCGCCAGCCGGGCGCAGCAAGGGTCGCCCGCCAGCTGGGCGCAGCATGAGACACCCGCCAGCCGGTCGCGGCAAGAATCGCCCGCCAGTCGGGCGAGGTCAGGGGCTCCATTTAAGTGGACTGCGTCAGGGATGGAGCGGAGTCCACGTCCCGCACCTGAGCCGCCTCCCATATAGGTGGGTTGGGGAGGGGGGGTGTAGCACTGTGCCGTCGTTGACGGCAGCCACCCTCACTTCCCTCCCTTTTTGTTTAGGGGATTTTTGTTGTTGTTGTTGTTTTGTTTTGTTTTTCTGTGTTTTGTGTAGGTGCATTCCGGGGTCTGCACCTTTGAGGGGGGGTACTGTCACGTCCTGACCAGTATAGAGTATATTTGGTTATTGTAGTTTGGTCAGGACGTGGCAGAGGGGAGTTGTTGTATGTTTATGGGGTTTGTCGCTGGTCTATGTCTGTGTGTCTATGTCTAGTTAATTGGGGTTGGACTCTCAATTGAAGGCAGGTGTGTTGAGTTGCCTTTGATTGGGAGTCCTATATAGTGGGGTGTGTTTGTCTTTGTGTTTCGTGGGTAGTTGATTTTGCACTGCTATACGTGAGTACCTAGCCTGTAAAACTGTCAGTCTGTCGTTCTCTTTTGTTTATTGTTTTTTTTCGTGTTCACGTGTATGGAATAAATGATCATGATGAACATGCAACCCGCTGCGCCTTGGTCTTCTCTCCAGTACGACAACTGTTACAAGGGCTCTGAATACATTTTCCGATTGCACTGTAAGTCCTAAACATTCTTCTTCCTGTTCTGCGAGAATTGGATTTAACAAATGCATGTTTTCACTGCTTAACAAAAATGTACTCAGCTGCAACTCAAACATTTTTAATTTATACATTTTTTATTTCACCTTTATTTAACCAGGTAGGCAAGTTGAGAACAAGTTCTCATTTACAATTGCAACCTGGCCAAGATAAAGCAAAGCAGTTCGACACATACAACAACACAGAGTTACACATGGAGTAAAACAAACATACAGTCAATAATACAGTAGAAAAATAGGTCTATATACAATGTGAGCAAATGAGGTGAGATAAGGGAGGTAAAAGCAAAAAAGGCCATGGTGGCAAAGTAAATACAATATAGCAAGTAAAACACTGGAATGGTAGATTTGTAGTGGAAGAAAGTGCAAAGTAGAAATAGAAATAATGGGGTGCAAAGGAGCAAAATAAATAAATACAGTAGGGGAATAGGAAGTTGTTTGGGCTAAATTATAGATGGGCTATGTACATGTGCAGTGATCTGTGAGCTGCTCTGACAGCTGGTGCTTAAAGCAAGTGAGGGAGATAAGTGTTTCCAGTTTCAGAGATTTTTGTAGTTCGTTCCAGTCATTGGCAGCAGAGAACTGGAAAGAGAGACAAAGGAGGAATTGGCTTTGGGGGTGACCAGAGAGATATACCTGCTGGAGCACGTGCTACAGGTGGGTGCTGCTATGGTGACCAGTGAGCGGAGATAAGGGGGGACTTTACCTAGTAGGGTCTTATAGATAACCTGGAGCCAGTGGGTTTGGCGACGAGTATGAAGCGAGGGCCAGCCAACGAGAGCATACAGGTCGCAGTGGTGGGTAGTATATTGGGGTTTGGTGACAAAACGAATGGCACTGTGATAGACTGCATCCAGTTTATTGAGTAGGGTATTGGAGGCTATTTTGTAAATGACATCGCCGAAGTCGAGGATCGGTAGGATGGTCAGTTTTATGAGGGTATGTTTGGCAGCATGAGTGAAGGATGCTTTGTTGCGAAATAGGAAGCCAATTCTACATTTAACTTTTGATTGGAGATGTTTGATGTGGGTCTGGAAGGAGAGCTTACGGTCTAACCAGACACCTAGGTATTTGTAGTTGTCCACATATTCTAAGTCAGAACCGTCCAGAGTAGTGATGCTGGACGGGCGGGCAGGTGCAGGCAGCGATCGGTTGAAGAGCATGCATTTAGTTTTACTTGTATTTAAGAGCAGTTGGAGGTCACGGAAGGAGAGTTGTATGGCATCGAAGCTCATCTGGAGGTTAGTTAACACAGTGTCCAAAGAAAGGCCAGAAGTATACAGAATGGTGTCGTCTGCGTCGAGGTGGATCAGAGACTCACCAGCAGCAAGAGCGACATCATTGATGTATACAGAGAAAAGAGTTGGCCCAATAATTGAACCCTGTGGCACCCCCATAGAGACTACCAGAGGCCAGCTCTATTGCTATGCTCTATTGCTAATTTAAAAGGTTTATTCAATTATAAACACAGGATCAGATTCACCCTCAAACAAACCAAAATGTAACTTTTAGTGGAAAAGTACCAAAACACCTCTGCATTCCTTATTGTGAACATAGCAAAAGAATCAAACAAACATTGTCCTTAAAAGCAGAGCACATTGCGATAGTTTTTGCAAAGGGAGACTATGCACCGTCCCATGCCACAGAGGTTCAGATCATCTGTCTCATTTTCTAAGTGTAGAGCTAGCCAGAGACAGGAATGGCTGTTGACACAGCTGAGGTAGTAAACAACGCCGTGGTTGTAAGACTATAATGAGTCCATCTGAGGCAGAATCTCTCACCAGAGACCATTACAGTGCTTCCCCACACCCCAAGGACACCAACGCTGTCATCACTGTTGTGAGTGCAGAAGAATGACTGTAACATCAACACTGATATCAGATCTATGGCCAGGGCTATGGAGACACGTGTCTATATGCAGGAACAGGAATTTTACCTGACCAGGAAAAGGCTTCAACAAGGGTTCAGAGTTTTTCTTATTCAGGTCCCATAGTCAGGGAAACCTCTATACTGGTTTGTATCACTGCATAAATCATCATGGCAAAAAGCCATTGCTATCAGATCGGAGCTTTTAACCACCAAAATGAAGATTGGACGGTAATTTTACAGTTTCTGATGTGGCACAGTTTCCACAAACGAGTTACTGTGTAAGTGTTTCTTCTTGTTTGTTTAAGCAGATAATCATTCCTCAAATGTTTACTCCATAAATCTAAACACTAAGTCTGTGTTCATATTCTAATCAGCTCTCCTTGTTCTGCACTAGTGGAATCCTTTAAATTAGTATAATAACAAAGTCCAACAGCATACCGCGCTGACAAACCTGAGCCTTGATCCTTACTCCTTGATGAGGAACATGACACTAGCATGATGAATAGGCGGACTGACTCCTCTGTGCGTAGATTTACAGTGCCTTCAGAAAGTATTCAAACCTCCGCCTGAATTTAAAATGTATTAAATTGAGATAATTTGGCACTGGCCTACACATAATACCCCACAATGTCATTTTTTCCAAATGTTTACTAATTTATTAAAAATGAAAGCTGGAATGCCTTGAGTCTATTAGTATTCAACCCCTTTGTTATGGCAAACCTAAATAAGTTCAGGAGTAAAAATGTGCTTAACAAGTCACATAATAAGTTGCATGGACTTACTCTGTGTGCAATAATAGTGTTTAACATGATTTTTGAATGACTACCTGATCTCTGTGCCCCAATTGTCTGTAAGGTCCCTCAGTTGAGCAGTGAATTTCAAACACAGATTCAACCACAAACACCAGGGAGCTTTTCCAATGCCTCGCAAAGAAGGGCACCTGTTGGTGCCCACAAAACTGCAATTTAATCAATTTTAAATTCAGGCTGTAAAAACAAAATGTGACTTTTTTCAGGGAACTAGGTAAAAAAGGTAAACATTTGTTTTTTTATCAAAATGAGTTTTTGAGCACAAATGCCTTCTGGAACATATGAACTTTCATGTGCCTTAATAACAAACGTGTATCTCATCTGTAAATATGAAAACAACTATTAAATTACGAGCCAAGTTGGTTTAGCCACGGAAAAAGAAGGGAACCTTCCCGCTAGCCAGGATTAGCTGAGATAACGGATGGGCTGAACATGCCGAGAGATGAGTTTGGCCATGAAGCACACTTCTGTTTATAACATGAGCTGCTCAGTATGTGTATGTAGTCCTTTCTAACGCAGCTTTATATATATATATTAGCAACACTTGCTAATGCTCTCCACTTTCTGGAGGACAGAGTTTTTAAATCAAATCAAATCCAATCAAATGTTATTTGTCACATGCGCCAAATACAACAGGTGTAGAACTTACAGTGAAATGCTTACTTACAAGCCCTTAACCAACAATGCAGTTTTAAGAAAATACCCCCCCCCCCACAAAAGGTAAGAGATAAGAATAACAAATAATTAAAGAGCAGCAGTGAATAACAATAACGGGGCTATATACAGGTGGTACCGGTACAGAGTCAATGTGTCAATGTGTGGGGCACCGGTGTCGAGATAATTGAGGTAATTATGTACATGTAGGTAGAGTTAATAAAATGACTGTGTATAGATAATAACAGGGAGTAGCAGCAGCGTGGGGGGGGCAATGCAAATAGTCTGGGTAGCCATTTGAGTCTTATGGCTTGGGGGTAGAAGCTGTTTAGAAGCCTCTTGGACCTAGACTGTTTAGAAGCCTCTTGGTACCCCTTGCCATGCGGTTGCAGAGAGGACAGTCTATGACTAGGGTGGCTGGAGTCTTTGACAATTTTTAGGGCCTTCCTCTGACACCGCCTGGTATACAGGTCCTTGATAGCAGGAAGCTTGGCCCTGGTGATGTACTGGGCCATACGCACTACGCTCTGTAGTGCCTTGCGGTCGGAGGCCGAGCAGTTGCCATACCAGGCAGTGATACAACCTGTCATGATGCCCCCGACCTTTCATTGACCTGTCAGTGGAATGCCCGGTGGAAGCAGAGTATGATAGCTACGTAGGTGGAGAAAATGTTGGAGTTTGATTGCAAATATGCGGAGGGAGTCAAAAAGAGAACACACTGAAGAAGGCTGTTGCATAAAACACCTGTCTCCGGATTACATCTTCAAACTAAGGGCAAACATGGCATCCGTGACAGAGAGGGAGAAGCGTTCACCCATGTATATGGGTAAGAGTGTCTAGATACATTTTCAGATATAGGTTTCTACATTTTTCATGAAGTTGTTTTCATTACAAGTTAAAGCGTGCTGTTAGCTAGCTAGCTAGCCATCGCTAGCTGGCTGGCTCACTTACTAACATTCCGTGTATGATCCAGATGAAGACAGTTTTGAAGTAACACAAGTTTATTACAGAAACAGGGGGGCAGGCAAATGACAGGTCAAGGGCAAGCAGAGGACAGTAGTCCAGAGCAGAGTCCAGAAGGTACAGAACGGCAGGCAGGCTCAGGGTCAGGGCAGGCAGAATGGTCAAAAACTTGGAAAGCTAGAAAACAGGAACTAGAGAAAGACAGAAGCACAGGAAAAATGCTGCTAGGCTTGACAAAACAAACAAACTGGGAATAGACAAACAGAGAACACAGATATAAGTACACTGTGGATAATGGGGAAGATGGGCAACACCTGGAGGGGGGTGGAGACAAGCACAAAGACAGGTCAAACAGATCAGGGTGTGACACTCAGAGGCATTTGCATTGCTAGTTATAACCTAATGTTAGCTAGCTAACATTGGATCTAGTCGGTTAGATTTAGCTACCTGCATATTCATGCAGGGTAGTAATGTTATAAATTGAGATTATGGTTAATTGTTTAGCTTGCTAGCTAGCTACATGCCTAAACAAAAGACTCCAGTATGCAAGTCACCATTTCACTGTACCCTTTACACTTTCTGTATCCTGTACATGTGACAAATAAACATTGATTTTATTTATATAGTGTGTGTTTACCAGAGACAGTAATGTGAAGAACATGACCTGCACCAAAGTCAAATTAGGATATAATGTTAGGCCAATGAGAGGGTTCCAAGTTCTCCAGTAGAATGCCCTAATTTAATTTCATCACACTCACAACTGTAAGCAGCGCCCCATTAACTTGTAAATAATGATCTTGTTGAGAGTTTATTTTCCTGTAATTCCTGAATACAAATTAGCTAAAGTTAAGATGTCAGCTATATGATATGATCATCCTTATTAGAGTGCAGTACAACTGCAGTATGCTGCAAATACTGCGTTCAACATAAAACATTTTACTGCAGTAATTTTGCAGTGTAACTGCAGTTAGAGTGCAGAATAACTGCAGTTCAAGTGCAGTATAACTGCAGTTCAAGTGCAGTACACTGCAGTTATTCTGTAATCACTGCGTCCAAAATATCACAGTTGAGTGCAGTTACTGCACTTTTACTGCAGTTTCAAAATTGCAATATTTTTTTGTGAGGGATGTCATGCAGCATGTCATTTTTGTGTTTATACTTTTCATAACGACAATGACAAGTTTGATGTCGGACGACAATACAATGTTAATGATGACACTGCAACAACTGTCTACAGACATATTGATAGATGTAATATAAAGTAAAGGTAGTAGGCTGAAGAAATTCAGCTTGGGCCCTAAGACCCTCACAAATTTTTACAGATATACAATTGAGAACATCCTGTCGGGCTGTATCACCGCCTCGAATGGCAACTGCACCGCCCGCAACCGCAGGGCTGTCCAAAGGGGGAATTAATCTGCCCAACGCATCACCGGGGGCACACCATGCCTGCCCTCCAGGACACCTACAGCACCGATGTCACAGGAAGCCAAAAAGGTAATCAAGGAAATCAACCACCTAAGCCACAGCCTGTTCACCCTGCTATCATCCAGAAGGCGAGGTCAGTACAGGTGCATCAAAGCTGGGACCGAGACACTGAAAAAGAGCTTCTATCTCAAGCACATCAGACTGTTAAATAGCCATCACTAGCCGGCTACCACCCGGTTACTCAACCCTGCACCTAAGAGGCTGCTACACTATATACATAGACATGAAATCTCTGGTCACTTTAAATTTAACACTAGTCACTTTAATAATGTTTACATACTGTTTTACTAATTTCATATCCTACAATCTAAACTTGATGCCCTCAATCTCACACAAATTATCAATGAACCTACCAGCTACAACCCCAAATCCGTAAACACGGGCACCTTCATAGATGTCATCCTAACTAACTTGCTCTCCAAATACACCTTTGCTGTTTTCAATCAAGATCTCAGCGATCACTGCCTCATTGCCTGCATCCGTAATGGGTCTGCGACCAAACGATCACCCCTCATCACTGTCAAACGCTCCTTAAAACACTTCTGCGGGCAGGCCTTTCTAATTGACCTGGCCGGGGTATCCTGGAATGACATTGACCTCATCCCGTCAGTAGATGATGCCTGGCTATTCTTTAAAAGTGCCTTCCTCACCATCTTAAATAATCATGCCCCACTCAAGAAATGTAGAACTAGGAATAGATATAGTCCTTGGTTCACTCCAGACCTGTCTGCCCTTGACCAGCACAAAAACATCCTGTGGTGTTCTGCATTAGCATCGAATAGCCCCCGTGATATGCAACTTTTCAGGGAAGTTAGGATTAAATATACACAGGCAGTTAGAAAAGCTAAGGCTAGCTTTTTCAAACAGAAATTTGCATCCTGTAGTACTAACTCAAAAAAGTTCTGGGACACTGTAAAGTCCATGGAGAATAAGAGCATCTCCTCCCAGCTGCCCACTGCTCTGAGGCTAGGAAACACTGTTACCACCGATAAATCCACTATAATTGAGAATTTCAATAAGCATTTCTCTACGGCTGGCCATGCTTTCCACCTGGCTACTCCTACCGCGGTCAACTGCCCGGCACCCTCCACAGCAACCCGCCAAAGCCCCCACCATTTCTCCTTCAACCAAATCCAGATAGCTGATGTTCTGAAAGAGCTGCAATATCTGGACCCATACAAATCAGCCGGGCTAGACAATCTGGACCCTCTCTTTCTAAAATTATCTGCCGAAATTGTTGCATCCCCTATTACTAGCCTGTTCAACCTCTCTTTCGTATTGTCTGAGATTCCCAAAGATTGGAAAGCTGCCGCGGTCATCCCCCTCTTCAAAGGGGGTGACACTCTAGACCCAAGCTGCTACAGACCTATATCTATCCTACCCTGTCTTTCTAAGTTCTTCGAAAGCCAAGTTAACAAACAGATTACCGACTATTTCGAATCCCACCGTACCTCCTCTGCTATGCAATCTGGTTTCAGAGCTGGTCATGGGTGCACCTCAGCCACGCTCAAGGTCCTAAACGAAATCATAACCGCCATCGATAAGAGACATTACTGTGCAGCCATATTCATCGGACTGGCCAAGGCTTTCGACTCTGTCAATCACCACATTCTTATTGGCAGACTCGACAGCCTTGGTTTCTCAAATGATTGCCTCGTCTGGTTTACCAACTACTTCTCTGATAGAGTTCAGTGTGCCAAATCGGAGGGCCTGTTGTCCGGACCTCTGGCAGTCTCTATGGGTGTGCCACAGTTCAATTCTTGGGCCAACTCTCTTCTCTGTATACATCAATGATGTTGCTCTTGTTGCTGGTGATTCTCTGATCCACCTCTACGCAGACGACACCATTCTGTATACTTCTGGCCCTTCTTTGGACACTGTGTTAACTAACCTCAAGACGAGCTTCAATGCCATACAACTCTCCTTCCGTGACCTCCAACTGCTCTTAAACGCAAGTAAAACTAAATGCATGCTATTCAATCGATCACTGCCTGCACCTGCTCGCCCGTCCAGAGTAGAATACGTGGACAACTACAAATACCTGGGTGTCTGGTTAGACTGTAAACTCTCCTTCCAGACTCACATTAAGCATCTCCAAACCAAAATTAAATCTAGAATCGGCTTCCTATATCGCAACAAAGCATCCTTCACTCATGCTGCCAAACATATCCTCGTAAAACTGACCATCTTACCGATCCTCGACTTCGGTGATGTCATCTATAAAATAGCCTCCGACACTCTACTCAACAAACTGGATGCAGTCTATCACAGTGCCATCCGTTTTGTCACCAAAGCCCCATATACTACCCACCATTGCGACCTGTATGCTCTCGTTGGCTGGCCCTCGCTTCATATTCATCGCCAAACCCACTGGCTCCAGGTCATCTATAAGTCTTTGCTAGGTAAAGCCCCGCCTTATCTCAGCTCACTGGTTACCATAGCAGCACCCACTCGTAGCACGTGCTCCAGCAGGTATATCTCACTGGTCACCCCCAAAGCCAATTCCTTTTTTGGTCATCTTTCCTTCCAGTTCTCTGCTGCCAATGACTGGAACGAACTGCAAAAATCTCTGAAGCTGGAGACTCATATCTCCCTCATTAGCTTTAAGCACCAGCTGTCAGAGCAGCTCACAGATCACTGCACCTGTACATAGCCCATCTGTAAACAGCCCATCTATCTACCTACCTCATCCCCATACTGTATTTATTTATCTTGCTTCTTTGCACCACAGTATCTCTACTTGCACATTCATCTTCTGCACATCTACCATTCCAGTGTTTAATTGCTTTATTGTAATTACTTCGCCACCATGGCCTATTTATTGCCTTAACTTACCTCATTTGCACTCACTGTATGTAGACTTTTTGTTTCCTTTTGTTCAACTGTATTATTGACTGTATGTTTCGTTCATTCCATGTGTAACTCTGTGATGTTGTATGTGACGAATTGCTATGCTTTATCTTGGCCAGGTCGCAGTTGCAAATGAGAACTTGTTCTCAACTAGCCTACCTGGTTAAATAAAGGTGAAATAAAAAAATAAAATAAAAATATGTATATACTGTATTCTACTGTATTTTAGTCAATGTCACCTGTACATCGCTGGTCTTAATATTTATATATTTCTTAATTTCATTATTTTCTTTTAGATTTGTGTGTATTGTTGTGAATTGTGAGATACAACTGCAATGTTGGACCTTGGAACACAAGCATTTCGCTACACCTGCAATAACATCTTCTAAATGTTTATGTGACCAATACAATTTGATTTGATATTGGTTGCCCTTATTTTGAAGATGAAATATGGAGACAGGTGTTTCATACAACAGCTTTCTATGTGTTTTCTTTTCGATTCCCTCCGCATATTTGCAATCAAAGCCAGATTTTTTTGTCATCTCCTTAGTTATCAGACTCTGCTTCCACTGGGCATTCCACTGATTTCAAAACTCTGTCCTCCAGAAAGTAGAGAGAAACACTTATTCGTGATATCTTTCAAAAACGCCATACACATACTGAGCAGCCCTTAGTTATAGATTGAAGCTAGCTATGGCAGAGCAGTCCCAACTCATCTCTCGGCATGTCCAGCCCATCCGTTTTCTCAGCCAATCATGGCTAGCGGGAAGGTTCCTGACTTTTTCCATGGCTAAACCAACTAGGCTCATAATTTAACAATTTTATCCGTATTTACAGATGGGATACAAGTTTGTTATTAAGGCACATGAAAGTTCACATCTTCCAGAAGGCATTTCTACCAACAACAAAAAAGATTTTGATTCAAATGCCTCGCCTGTGAAGCAGTGATGCGTGACATACACCTTGTTTCCTGAAACGAGTCGCATATGATGATCTTATGAATCCTTATTACATACTTTAAAAGTTGTTTATAAATGTGTGAATAACTAGCCTACTAACATTAACAAAGTGGGAGTAATGATTTATAAATGATGAATAAACTATTTACTAATCCATTATAAATGCTTTATTACGTTGAAAAAAATAATAAGAAAGTGTTACCCCCCTTGGAGTGAATAGGTTGGTGTAGGGGATAACTTAAAGGAGTAGTTCACTATTTTACAACATGATGTTAGATGGTACCTCATCCTGAAAGTAGGCTATGGCCCAGGATTAAGTTTTCTTTATTAACACTGCAGTGGGCTAAATCAGGGTCACAGAGAATGTTTCTTGGTAGTCTTCAACAAATCTACTTTGAAACAAAAGTGTACACCTCACACAGATGGTTATGGCCTTAAACAAGAAGGCACCTGTACCATGTCAGATAGAGAGTTGAATGTATTCAATTTTGAGTTTGCATCCCAATATTACACAATTTAAATAGATCACAGAAGACTGAAAAATAACAAAACTGTTTGACACAGAAACACTAGATAAAAAAGTGTATTAATTATGAGGCTGAGGAAACATGTAATATCATGTTGTAAAATAGTGAACAACTCCTTTAAATTAAAAACACAATTTCATGAAAATTGCATTTCATTCCATGTTTCTGACAAACACAGCCTGTTGACCTCAAATTATACATATCTACATTTTACATTTTACAAATTTACCAGATGCGCTTAACAGCAGGGTAACGTGCCTTGCTCAAGGGCACAGACAGATTCTTCACCTAGTCGGCTTGGGGATTCGAACCAGCTATCTTTCGGTTACTGGCCTCTCGTCTGTTACCATAAATAAACATTATAATTAATTAAAAATACACTTTTTATTTGCTCTGGTCCCCAACCTCTTAAGGATATGGCATACCCATGACATACCCAAATATAACTGCCTGTAGCTCAGACATTGAAGCAAGGATATGCATATTCTTGATATCATTTGAAAGGAAACACTTTTAAGTTTGTGGAAATGTGAAAGGAATGTAGGAGAGTATAACACATTAGATCTGGTAAAAGAAAATACAAAGAAAAAACCAAACATTTTTTTTGTATTGTTTTTGTACCATCATCTTTGAAATGCAAGAGAAAGGCCATAATGTATTATTCCAGCCCAGGCACAATTTAGATTTTGGCCACTAGATGGCAGCAGTGTATGTGCAAAGTTTTAGACTGAACCAATGAACCATTGTATTTCTGTTCAAAATGTTGTATCATGACTGCCCAAATGTGCCTAATTTGTATTTAAATACATTTTCGCGTTCATAACTGTGCACTCTCCTCAAACAATAGCATGGTATTCTTTCACTGTAATTGCTACTGTAAATTGGACAGTGCAGTTAGATTAACAAAAATGTAAGCTTTCTGACAATATCAGATATGTCTATGTCCTGGGAAATGTTCTTGTTACTTAGAAATTCATGCTAATCGCATTAACCAACATTAGCTCAATCGTCCCGTGGGGGACCCACCGATCCTGAAGAAGTTTTTTAATAACAACATAGGAAAAATGAATAATTTAGATAGAATTATAAATATTTCACCTAGGGATGTACATCTGAGAGATGCACTTGACAGCATACTTCCTCTCCTCTGAGCCTTTGAAGAGCGGAAAATTAACTGCCAAAACAAGTGGAATAAACACAATAACGTTGGCTACTGAACCTCAACAGAGTCCTCTCGCTCCCTAACTTCCCCTTATAATGTGCAAATACATGTTCCCTGTTCTCTGTAACCAGCTAAATGAGATCACTTTACAGTCAGTGTGTGCAGTGGCCTCCAAGGCGCAAACAGTCCCTGTGGGAATCTGACCATGAACAGTAAGACATACACTCACTATCCAGCCCTTGGCAGATCAATAAGTGGAGTGGAAGAGGGAAGAAGAGAGGGATATTCCTCCTTTCCTCCCGCTTGACTTTGAGTTGTTCCGATCATTAAACCTAGTCAATTTTATCTGGGCTTCAGGCTGATTGGGAGATCTGTTTCTGGGAGCGAGAGAGCAGAGCTTAACAAGTATTCCATGGTGTGGCGTAGTCAGGAAACATACAATTAAAGTCCAGGTAGCAGATAATGGACCCTATCAGATATTTATGTAGTTGGTGCTGTACAGTAACTAATATACATGGGTTCTAACTTGAAAACCACAAAGACTGACGGAAGGCCCTAAACGCAAGATCATAATTTCTTTGACAAGGTGGAAGAACAGATTGCCTGTAGTCTACTGTACATGGTAAACTGGTGCGCACCAAGTGGCACTTCCTTTTTAGTATGGGAACTGGCTGTGGAAATTTTTTGACAATATTCACAACATATTGACACAGGTACAACCTTTATAGAATATCAATTCATCAATTACATGTGGAACAACTTATTTCAGTGAACATTAGCAAGCCAGCAGCAGATGAAACAGAAAGTGAATTATCTCCTCCCTCTCTCCCTGGTTTTAGTTTGTGGCTATCAGTGGCTGGCTAGGTTTAGGATATTTACTAGCCCATACCAGTGACAAACTTTGGTATGTTATGGACTTATATGGCAGTACACAAACAAAACCTAGCTCACTTATTTTGCCAGCTAGAAAGAAATAGCCACACTAGCTATTATTACCAACTGCTCTTCAAGCAAATCACAAGTGGTACCATTAGTATGACAAGATAATAATACAGATCCTTCAGAAAGTATTCAGACCCCTTGACTTTGTCCACATTTTGATACGTTACAGCCTGATTCTAAAATGTATTGAATAAAACATTTTCCTCAGCAATGTACACACAATATACCATAATACAAAGCAACAACAGGATTTAGACATTTTTGCAAATGTATTAAAAATAAAAAATTGAAATTCCTTATTTACACAAGTATTCAGACCCTTTGCTTTGAGACAAAAAATGTTGCTCAGGTGTATCCTGTTTCCATTGGTCATCCGTGAGATGTTTCTACAACTGAATTGAAGTCCACCTGTGGTATATTCAATTGATTGGACATGATTTAGAAAGGCACACACCTGTCTATATAAAGCCCCACAGTTGACAGTGTATGTCAGAGCAAAACCAAGCAATGAGGTCGAAGGAGTAGAGCTCCGAGACAGGATTGTGTTGTCCTGACTACACATGAGGATCACATTGGGTCAGATCAGCTTGGCAAGGGCTGACAATCACCAGACCCTCTCCCACCCGCAAAGGGGAGGAGGGAATGGTGGAGTTTTTTGACACCTCCACACACTGGTCGTACATTTTATGCAGCAGAGGACTCCCTGGCTCTCTAGTATTGGGATGGGAATGTCTTTGTCTAGAGAGAGTTTTGCCAGCCCAAAACTCTTTTATCCAAAAAGTGAACGTTGGAACAATATTTCTAACATAAAGAATGTGGGAAATGGTCAGTGGGGACTTAAAGAATAATAATGTTGCTTTTCATTTTTTGATGTTATTAAAAACTGTATGAACCAAATACGGTAACTTAGGAAGGACACCCCCTCTAGCTGTCAAGTTTCCATCCAATATGTTTTCTATGTGATATGACAATTAATATAACTATTTTTTGTAAGATAGGAATGTGATTTTAGGAGTCATAAGAGATAACTTCTAATCATATCCTTTGCACATTAAGTAGCCACGCCCCGAATGAGGTCAGAGAGTTTGTCAGCGTGATGGAACTGCCCTTTTCGACCATAGTGCTTGACTAAGAATTAACAAATCATACCAGAAGACGTGAGACCGTGGTCCACACGTTGAAATGGTTAGAAACTCTGAAACTCTGAACCTCAACACTAGATAAGAAGATAACCTCACCTACCAGACCAGGAAACGTGGAGTGTTAGCTACATGTGGAAATAGTTGAAACAACACAAGGTGAAAAAGATAAACTCACCAGACTATACCCGAACATGAACAGATTGCAGCTGTCTGTGTAATGGGGTTAAAACTCTGACTATCCACACATGCTAAGAACAAGTTCTGAACAAAAACAGCCCATTGGAGACCAGGTAACTAAGAAGAATGACATTGTGACATCTGTTGGACAATCAGAGCATTGTACAAGTGGCATGTACAACGGCATTCAAACACGTAAATACATTCATTGCTTCTTATTCCAAAATGGGCGGTGGTTCGTGTGCAAAGTATATGATTAATGTGAAGAAAGTCCTAGAATGTATCCACGATAAATGTCCCTTTTTCTCCATCTCTCTATTTTACTCACCCCCCTTCTCCATCTCTGTGTAAAAAGCTGTCATATCTTGGTAGTCCACTAGGGACTTTTGTCTCATTTAAGTGTGTATGTGTATTCTGTGTTATTATTTAGTTAGTAAATAAATGATTAAACCAATTTGTGTAGTACTGAATGATGAGCAACGGTTGGGGTTCTTGCAGATCCAAGAAGGTTACGACTGTTCAGAATGAGACTGATATGAGGTAATTATTAATAAGTGACTGCTAGTGATACAAAACGTATATACATGTCTTCTAGAGTTTAATTTGGGAACTCGTTAAATAACTTTTTCTGTGGTGCCCCAAATGCCTAATGAGTTAATAGTTACATGGTTAATTGAATCGGGAAATAATTAAACATAGTTAGTGGATTAAATAAATATCAGATTAACGTAAGTCATATCACGACAGTGTCAAGGCACAGATATGGAGAAGGGTACCAAAACATTTTTGCAGCATTAAAGGTCCACAAGAACTCAGTGGCCTCCATCATTCTTAAATGGAAGAAGTTTGGAACCACCAAGACTCTTCCTAGAGCTGGACGCCCCGTCAAACTGAGCAATCGGTGGAGGGAGAAGGGCCTTGGTCAGGGAGGTGACCAAGAACCCGGTGGTCACTCTGACAGAGCTCTAAAGTTCCTCTGTGGAGATGGGAGAACCTTCCAGAAGGACAACCATCTCTGCAGTACTCCACCAATCAGGCCTTTATGGTAGAGTGGCCAGACGGAAGCCACTCCTCAGTAAAAGGCACATGACACCCCACTTGGAGTTTGCCAAAAGGCACCTAAAGACTCTCAGACCATGAGAAAAAAAATTCTCTGGTCTGATGAAACCAAGATTGAATTCTTTGGCCTGAAGTTGATTTAATCAATTTAATCAATTTTAGAATAAGGCTGTATTGTAACAAAATGTGGAAAAG
This sequence comes from Salmo trutta, assembly GCF_901001165.1. Taxonomy (NCBI): domain Eukaryota; kingdom Metazoa; phylum Chordata; class Actinopteri; order Salmoniformes; family Salmonidae; genus Salmo; species Salmo trutta. The sequence goes on from NC_042974.1 coordinate 35,809,069, forward strand.
CCAAGGGGTCTGAATACTTTCTGAAGGCACTGTATTCATTCAGAAACGGAGGAAGAGAATATCTAGCTTTTTACAACGGGTGGGTATAATCCTGAATTCTGATTGGTTAAAACTGCATTCCTGTCGGTGTCACGTTGGTATAAATGGGTCGGGAGACAGGCGCAGGAATGCGTAATAGGGGTTTTTATTTCCCAAATTACAGCGAGCCGTGTAAAGGCATGGGGACGAAGACCAAACAAACATGTTTACAAAACAGGGTAGAAACCCAAACAAAAGAGCGAGGAGTACCTCGAATAAATACACAATCGCACAATGATTATCACACGGGACGAGACCCGTAATCATCTGCACAATATACGTGGCATGAAAGCCAAAACAACATAGCACAGGTACTCACACGACCAACGGACATTGTAACAATAATCGAAAGGACAATGGTGAACAAAGGTCACATTTATACAATTACTAATCGATGAGAATAGGGGCCAGGTGTGCGTAATGAAAGGTCCGGAGGGATACGTGACAGTCGGTGTGTATTCTACAAGTTACCACCGGCTAAATCTATGACGTTAAAATGCCTATTTACTCTGTTCCATCTGACTGTGCAATCCACTGTCTCATCAGCCCAGCCAAGCAATGTATAAACTTAATCTACACTATAGAAAGTATCTAGACATTATCTCACATTTATTTTAGATGGGCAGGTAGCATTTCTCAGCCAGTTGAAATCATGAAATAGCTGGCATCAGTTTAATGGATATATACAAATAAATGTAAATTGAAAAAAGGTAACTCGAAATGAACTCCAGCTAGTTTGCAGTCTTTCCACCTTCAGTTTGAAGTAATTGAGTCAACTGTGTTGTTGGCTAGCTCCTCTGAACAATGAGCAAATTTTCTATGCCAGGCGACATCACGCTCATTGTTATGGATGTATCCAAATACAGTAAATGTCACAAGAAAACAGCGTGACTGTAATTTAGCCATAGTTGGCTAGCTAGCATGCAAGGGATAAGAACGTTGCATCCATAGATACAGAACAAAAAGACTGAACGACTGGGTCGCGTCTCTAGCAACAAAACCGAACAAATGACCAGCCGACTTGGGTTGCAACCCTAGATTTGTGTCGGGACTATATATAATAATAAATTCCTCAAAATAATGTTTTTAATGAAAATATGTCAATCATTATTTGAATATGTTGGTAACCCATTGTATAAAAGTGATAATGCACTGGAAGACAACACCCGTGCCAATACATCCTCCAAACACCGGCTTCGAGGGCATTATCACTTAATTATCAAGCTAACGTTAGCTGCTGTCTCATCAACAAGAAGCAACTGTGACAACATTAATCCTAACATTTAAAAAAAATAAAGGTTCCAATTGAGCAAAATCCACAATATACCCTTCCAAAGAAGGCCTGAGAAGCCCAGGAGCCAGGATATGGATCCACAATCGGATCTATGGCCTAAGTGTGGCATTTCAGTTTAGCCTGCACTTTGCAGGCTGTATAGAAAACTCCCCTTGAGCAACAGAATGGACGAATTACCTCAACGTGCAGCCCCAGTATATTCCATATTCTGTTGCTAAAATCTGCCATCAGTCCTGTGTAGGGAATATCTTTGAGATGCCCTAACGCATAGCAGATGTCTGCTGGAGATGTTGCATCAATCCACCAGACGAGCTATATCCACACACACAGTTTTGGCCCCAGCCATTGGGCTCTATACAGTAACATTGACCTCCGTAGCAGCCAAAAATACTCTTTCCCATCTTGTACTATCTAGAATATGACAGCACCAGCAATTAGCTATCGACAGCTGGCAGACATGTCGACATTTGGTTAGTTTTATCTGTCTTACTTAGATGGAAGACATGAGCTAAATGCGGTAGCTCTATAGCTAGTTAACTTTAGCATCGAGGTACCAAGCTACCTCTTTCACATACCCTTATCACTTCCATGCTCACTGAAGCCCGTGATCATTCTCATTTTCTGCTGGTGCAGCTGGCTGTTTGAGATGCTTTAGAAGCCACATTGATGGTAGGGACAACATCTACTTTGATAAGCAACTTCTTGTTGAAGCCCTCCTTTCATTGTTGATGACTGTGAAAGTTCTCAGGGATGAAATGTGCCCCTCAGATTGATGAGTAGATGCCCAATTTGCCCGCCTCATTCTCACACATTTTAAAGAATCTTTTCATTCACTGTGTGACGTTCACCACGGGGCATTGTGGGATTGTTTCCCGAAGTTAGTGCTGATTTGGAGAAAACCTCAAACCCAACTTTTAGAACAACATTACTATATTATAACAATTGATTTAAGAGTTTGTCATTTGTTAATGTTATCTTTGGGTGCTCTAAGTTACTATTATATGGATTTCTGGCATTGAGAAATAGGTGCTACACTCCCTTTAAATCAATAAGACAGCAGTCAGCAGATTACCATTCCACCTCCCCCTCAGCTCTTTGCAAGACAAACATTATTTGGAAAGCTTTTCTGCAGGTTGCTTACTCAAGCAAAGCACAGGCAAACTTTTAGTCACATTGGCTGAGAGCTCTCACAGCAGCCACATGTGGTGCCTTAGTGTCTCATTTCTGCTGTATTTCAATGTTGTTGTGCTGTAGCTTACACAGCAGAGGAAAACAAAACATACAATGGTGGAGGATTTTATTGTTTTGAAGATCCTTTCCAATCACATATCACCATCTTGATATATCACATATCACCCTCATGATATGCACACCACATTTCACTGCACAATATCTAGCGTGTATCACTGCCAACTGAGTTAAGTATTTCACAACCCACAGACAGAATGGAAGTATTGCCTGTGCACTGACCTTGAATGCAGAGAAAAATAATAGAACACTTTGCACCAATCAAAAACTCAAAGGGAGATGGGCTTTGATATACTGTAGGCGTTGTTTTTCTTGCTAGTATATGCAAATCCCAGTAATATGGTAACACAGCTGCAAGTCAAGTTCTCTTTGTGAGGTCAGCGATCAGCAGTAGACATGCAGAGTTGGATACAATTTATTAATTCTCCTTTTGTGTCCACATCTCTTCCTCTCTTGTTCTCTCCTTCCAGACTACAAACTAATACTCTCTCAACTCCTCTCTCTCCCCCAACGTTTCCTCTCCCTCTTTTTCTTCCTTCCCCCTCTGTCTCTTCTCTTCTCCTTTCACAAACAGGGTGTCAGATATCTAAAAGTAACGAGGGAAGGAAACATCCAATTAAAAACACAATGCATTATTATTTCAGAGCCTTCCCCACGGCATCTGGGAAGCCGTTCAGCCCCTCTGCCAGCTCAGAGGACATGATAAGGGGGTTTTTACTGTTAATGCATGAGCTCACCAGCTGTGGCAACTATGGACTTTCCCCAGCAGCTTGCGCTTTCCCCCTCTCTCACCCTCCCTAGCTCTCATCCTCCCTCTTTCCCCCTAACTCACCCTCCCTAGCTCTCATCCTCCCTCTTTCCCTCTCTCTTGCTCTCTCTCTCTCTCTCTCTCTCTCACTCACAAACACGCACACTCCCAAATGCACAGGGATTGCAGCAGCAGCGTGAGATGGAGATCTCCGTTGCGTGTACTGTACGAGTGCCTATTGCCGGTGAGTGCAGGAGCGGCAGCGGACGAGTGTCAGTGATGCTTGAATGAGATGAAAGAGAGAGAGAGTCAGACAGAGAGAGAGAAGTAGGGAGGACTTCATTGTGGACCTTATGGGGTTGGAGGCAGTTTTTTTTCTATCCTGAACCTTTGCCGATGTGCCACAACTATCCAGCTGTCACTGCAGTGGCTGTCTCTTTGGTACCCTATCCTCTCTCTGGACGGAGCTCTCTATGCTACTACATGAATGGATATGCACCGGCTCAGTGGGAGATCTCTGCTTTCTCATCCTTTGCTCCACTGATTTGTTTCTCAAGGTAAGTGTTTAACACTTAAGTCTGTATAGTAATAATGATAGGAAGTTAATGTAGAAACATAGGAGAATCTGCACTTAGTGTCAGTTTATCAGCTTTGATTTGTCAAGATACAGCAGGTGCCTGAGTGGTTTGAATGTCTTTACTGTATTTGCTCTGATATACTGTAGTGGTGTATGTTTGGTTGCTTTATTGTCTAGACGCTGATATGTGGAGGATTCAATGGGGGCATTCTAGCCAAGCAGTAAAAGGCTCACGATTTATCTGGAGAACGCAATGATGTTGTCTTTATGTTATCTGTTTCACTTTTGGCTGATACTATCTGATTTCCTGTTTAGAAAGTGTAATGAACAGATTACTGAACAAGGAAATGTTCAGATGAATATTCAGTTAGAATTTACATATTGATTTAGTCTTGTAGCATTGATCAATTGCACTTAAGGGTTGACCATTATTGCTCTTTTTCAATGGGTTAACACGTGATCATTGGCATTATATAATTTTTAGGGATATCAATGATAGTGCTCAAGTGCTTGTGACAGTGAGATGTAATTGGAGTTCAGTGTTGAACACATACCATAGCTACAGTAGTGCTGCTGAAAGTACAGTATCATGAGCGATGGATGTGTTCCTCAAGGCTTCATGTGACGAGGAGACAAGGATCCCACCTGGGACTCGCAACTTATCATGAGTAATGACGTGTGATCTTGATGCTCCCGGCAGAGCACTGCATCACATAGAGGGCAGATCAGATTTTCTCTCTCTCCTCTCTCTGTCTATTAAATACTGTTTCATAGTCATCCCACCCTTCTCTCTCTATAGCCCCGTTTATACCTGGTGCTAATATGCGTCCTTTGTCCTGATCTTGTCCACATTCTGATTGTGCCCAACTTTTTGGGCAGGTGTAGATGATTAAAAGACGCATTGTGATCTGATTGTGATGAGATCTTCCTGACCACCTCCGGAGGTAATCAGGGATCCAATATATCCAGATATTGATCAAGTGTAAACAAGGCTGGATGGTCAAGCCATTTAAATCATTATGCAAGCCTCTAAATTAATTGGCAGGTAGCACCACTGATGTATTGCATCAATAATTGTCAATAATTCATTTTCAAAATAATTACAGGGAGGCAAGAGGAAATCTGGCCACAATGCAGACATAGTGGACGGATAAGAGACACATTTTAATACCATGTGCTGATGTGACACTGATTGGATCATATTGATTAGATCACAAAATCCACATTAGCGCAAGGTGCAAACGAAGCTTCTGAAACCAGTTCAGAGAGTTTGTTCTCCCCCTGCCTCATTTCAAACCCATCTCTGTCTCTACAGAAACCTCTATCTTAGAAACCAGCTTATGGTGTGCCCAAACCATCTTCCATCCTAGGCCCCCACCTCTGTCCACATCAGTCTAATCAAATATTGTATTCTCCCTCGCCTCTGTTTATGAGAAACCACCCACTTAGTTCCTTCATCCTTTTCTGTTGTTGGAGCAATTCAAATGATCTTACTCTTTCTTTGAAACGTCAGCAGCCATACCCTCGTCAGTGAGTGAGTAAAAAGGGTGGCTCACAGTAACCTGTAAATATGGTACAATTGTGCAAGGAACAGCTACTGTAAGGCATGGGAACATAAACCAATCTGCCATCTCACTCTCCCCTGCTTCCGGGAAACACCCCTCAGTTCCTCACAGCTCTCCCTTGTAACCATGTCAATGCGTCAGGTATAATGCACTTCTCCTTGTCATGGCGATGCTAAACTTACTCTTCGGAAGATCCATTTCATAGCACTGGCTTTCAGTGAGCAGATGAGAAAATTGAGGCCTTTTTAAAAGCTCCCCTACTCCTCTGTAAAAGAAAGTGCTGTGCAGTGATGAATATTTTAACCCAATGCCATAAAGCACACTGTCTCAGGTGTATCCTGCAGCCCAGCAAGTTACTAAGAATTCACCAGACAGACAGAACCGAGATATGAGGATGTGCATTACTGGAGGATACCTAGCCAATAACTTGGGGGGAGTGTCAAAAAATATATAGTAAGTACCACACATATACTACAGTGTGTAGTATAGTATTCTACAGTATACAAAAAAATAATATAGCAAGTACTAAACATGATCGAGGGATACTGCAGTGTGGAGTATAGTATTCTACAGTATACTACAATTTGCTACAGAATTCTATAGTAAGTACTATAATATTCTATAGTAAACTGTAGTATTTCTTCATGTGGGGAAGGCCAGTATGATAATGATAAGAAAACCAATTCTTACAGATGTCCCCACATCACTCACATTATTCTCAAATCACATATTGTGCAATGGATGGCGAAGTGCTTCTGCTTAGGTAAACTTGCATGATCAAAGAGTAGATACAAAGTACCCAACAAAGAGTTATGGCCCCTCCTCTTTTGGCATCCTAGATGGGCTTAAAAAAGGGTGCCAATATGCTATGCAACACACACATCTGGCGTGTGTCCTCAGATATTCCCAATTATAAACTGGGTGGTTCGAGCCCTGAATGCTGATTGGCTGAAAGCCGTGGTACTGTATATCAGACCGTATACCAAGGGTGGACAAAACATTTATTTTTACTGCTCTAATTACATTGGTAACCAGTTTATAATAGCAATAAGGTACCTTGGGGGTTTGTGGTATATGGCCAATATACCTCAACTAAGTGCTATATCCAGACACACTGCGATGCGTCATGCGTAAGAACAGCCCTTAGCTGTGGTATATTAGCCTTATACCACACCATCTCAGGCCTTTTTTCTTAATTATCTCTCTCTGTATAATGGGTTTTTCCAAGATGGTGTCATGGGGGAATTGGTGCGTTGGGGCAGTCGAGGCTCCTCAGAGGAGCAAGGGGAGGACCATCATCCTCAGTGAATCAAATAAATAAATAGTGAAACATTAAAAAAGTTATATTTTTTTGATAATATTGAGAAACACCCTAGGTTTACAAGTAGCTTTTCCTTTTACCATTTAATTACCTTTAATTACCTGTCATAATTACCTGTCATACATATCATATTCTGCGATTAGGTTCTTCAGTATATAATGCTAATGATCTTTAATCCACAAATATAGTTGTGAAGTACTGTATGTTATATAAATGAACTTTGTTGTGAAAATAACACTTTCATGGTGCTGTGAGCAGTGCTCTGACTGTGCCATACACACTCAGTAAAAAGGGTATGGTTAGAGTACAGTATTGTTCCCTGGGGTACAAAAAGATCGAAATACACATAACGTACCTTCAGAGGTACACATAATGATCTCACATGGTACTGTTTGGTTCCTTTAAGGGTACATGTGTGGCAGTGGAGGCTCCTCAGAGCGGGAAGGGGAGGACCATCCTCCTCAGTGAATTTCATAAAAATAGAAATAGTGAAACATTAGAAAAGTTGTCCTTTTGAGATACAACTGTACTAAATATATTCATGTTACCAAAACATTGATTTTAAACACACTGTTTTTCAATGAAGGTCTACAGTAGCCTCAACAGCACTCTGTAGGGTAGCACCATGGTGTAGCCGTAGGACAGCTAGCTTCCGTCCTCCTGTGGGTACATTGATTTCAATACAAAAACCTAGGAGGCTCAGGCTCACCCCCTTCCATAGACTTACACAGTAATTATGACAACTTCTGGAGGATGTCCTCCAACCTATCAGAGCTCTTGCAGCATGAACTGACATGTTGTCCACCTAATCAAAGTATCAGAGAATGAATATAGGACTGAAAGCATAAGCTACAGCTAGCTAGCACTGCAGTGCATAAAATGTGGTGAGTAGTTGACTCAAAGAGAGATAAAGACAATAGATTTCTTAAAAAATGAAAGAGAAGCGAGAGAGAGAGAGGGCGTTAAAGAGAGAGCTATCTATAAGTCTATATTTTTCCTTTAACTTTCACTTACTTAGCTGGTGAATGCAGCTAGCTTGTTTAGCGTACTCAAACACCCAGCTTAAACAGAGAGGGATACTATGTTAGCTAGCTGGCTATGGCTATCCAACACTGGCACTCTTCCAAGTCAAAGTCCATTTTTGGTTGAATTAATTTATTGCCACCGGGGCCCGCTGGTGTAACTGCTAAGCTGCTTTGTCACAACGATGTAGGCTGTGTGTAGTGGTTAATGGTTATGATACGAAGGTTTGGCTTGGAAAGGTTTTTTCGCCTGGCCACAGACAACTGATGTGTTGTGTGCACTGAAGACCACAAGCAAAGGCAAAAGGTGAGAGAAGGAGAGCATGCAGATGTAAGAAGGATTTATACAACGAGCAAAGGGATCATACTGTTTGTATGTGGCTGCTATGAAAGTGAACTGTTTTGCGTGTATTCATTCTGCCAATTCTATTGAAAAACGTTTCTTATAAGGAAGCAAGCGGAATATAACGGGGATAAACTTACCAGAATTTGTCCAATAAAAACTCTTCTTTGCAACTGTTGGACTAATGATTACACTATAGATCAGCTACATGTAGGCAAGAGTGTGCAAGATGGTATTGAATCTGTCACTGTCACCTTGATCTAAAAAAAAACATCTCAACCTGTGCACCTACGCTGTAAACTTTCAATCATGGGCTAGGTTGTAGCAACGATGGGTATAGGGAAACTGAGTATAATGTACTAGCCTAAACCTATCAATGTTACATTGAGCTGGGTGAATGGAATATGAATGACAGCCATCCAATATGCTTAAACAGCACAAACCGCCACTGTGTTGGGGAATTAGTATATGGTGTCACAACATAAATATTATGGATTGTTATGATTTGATGCACTGAGAGAACATGCCTTGGCAGCAGATAAACAGCAAACTGCAAGTGAAATATGGTTTTCCATTCACTGATGATATGCATCACGTGTGCTGTGTCAAGGTCAATGCCATTGATAGTGCTGCTATCAATGCCTCTGTAATACCATTACTATACCATTTATGAGAGTGGATAGGCTGCATTTTAATCCTACAAACACGCCTTATCAGGAGAGCATGTCAATCACTACACCTCAAGAGAACCTCTCTAGAAGCATGTTCACATGCTGGAGCTGGAGGCAGAGCTGAATATCATAAGTCAGCAATGTTATAGATTTGCTAGCAGGGATAGTAATACACATATATATATAACCAGCCAGCTCAGTCCTATGTCCAAAGAACTGACAGAAAACATTAGATAATTATGGCGATGACCACTCAATCATAGCATCTGATGTGGAGTTTTCTATCTAACATTTTTGTATGAAGAACTGAAGGGCAAATATAACAGACAGCATGGTCTGCCAGAGTTCATAAGGAGATTTAAGAGGATTACTTTTGCAATTTTACATTCAATGCATTATTCATAATCTCCTGGATGGTTGGGGCCAAACCAGGGAAGGACCTCTGGTCATTAGCAACGATAGGTAGCCCTGGGAAGTAGGGAGTGAGTAGGAAGAGGAAAAGTAACTGGTTATTCAGAGGAGCTGTGGCGGTGACACATACTCAGTTGTCTTTAATATTATCATATGACACTCCAGGTTTGCTCAAGAGCCTTGAGGGAATGAGGATTTTTTAAATATACAGTATATATTCTCTATGTGTGAATTAGCATTTAGCTTCTTTACATGCTTTGGCTTGTGTCTAAATATGAAGTAAGGACGACTTGAGAGGACTTTGAATGAATGTAGATACAATTTCAATGGTTTGAGAAGAAAATATGTAAAAAGGCTTCCCTTTCATCTGTAGTCTGAGATACAAAAAAGGTCATAATGTCTAGGCCACAAGGTGAAACACCTGGCACGATTCCCAATGCATTCAGTTGGCCCTTTTATCAGCCCTTGTCCAATGCTATCTTAATATTGTGTGAATGAGAAGACCTCTCTGACTGAATACTAACAGACTCTCTTTAAAACGTTGGTAATGGGGCTTCCTTTCTTCCTTCTTTTATTCAGGTGACATTAGGGGTAGTGTGGTAGAATCAGTGCTCATATATTGCCCACATGAACAGAAGGCAATGCTAAGGCTAATACAGGCTCTTGTATAACTCCGAAATATTAATGACTTACATATGATTTTTCTACATAACCTCATTACAGTCTGTTTCATTATAAGCAAATTGTGCGGGATAGTGCTTTGGACTTTGGACTTATAAGGAGTTTGAGATGAAAAAACAGTATGTCACCAAGCATATTGATGGATTGACTACGTCTCAAAATGATTGAACGTGATTGCTTTCAGAGAAGTGACTGCCATGAAGGGCCTGCATTTGTGTAGTAACAAATGATGCATTTAGGTTTATTTATCACATAGTGTCTCATCGTATAAAGATGATGAACTAGCTCAGCTCTGATATTTCCTTTTAATGCAATTTCATTCCCTAAAACTGCTTTCCATGTTAGTCAGTTGGTAATCAAATCTATTACAAATCTCGTCCATTATTCCAATGATACAAAGTCAAACATTATTCAATGCAATACAGCCCCTTAAATACGACAGCTCTGAATGTGGAATATCTATAGAAATCTTTATTTGACATAAGAAAAATAACATAAAATAAGTCTGTGTCTGTGTGTGTCTCATCTGTGACATAAATCGTGATCTCGTATAAATACATCTCTGGGCCCGGTTGCATAAAACATTTTAAGTTATCTTTTCCCTTAAAGTTTCATTAACTTTAAGTCAGTTGCACAAAACATTTTAAGGTGAATTCCCCCCTTAAATTAAGTGGCAAAGTTAAGGATCCCCATGATGTACCTTAACTGCTTCATTCAGTATCGATTTCAATGTAAACGTCATTTGTGGAGTTGAATGTCGCTTTCATCTGCCCTGGTTACAAAAGGAAAACATTAACCAGCTAGCTACTTACCTAAACAATGGAAGGTGCACAAACCATGGCTACAAAGCTAGCTGGCTAGTTAGCTATCTACTCTGTAAGCTAGCTTGATGTGCTAGAAGGAAATAGAAACAAGTTGAGAAAAAAGTAAGTACAATAAACTTGGTTTATTATCTTCTGATGCAATTTGATTATCCTGTCTTGATTGTTGAAGTTCTGTTTTGCTATCTCACAAAATACATGTAATCTCTTTGAGGAAACATTGTCAGTGAATCAGGCCGTCTCCATGGTAACCAGATACTCTTTCAGCCGTACATGCCTTCAAACTACAGTAAAACCCCTTAAGTATGCTCTTACCTAAGGGAATATTTAGGGGATCTATTTAACACCCTTAAACAATTATCTTAGATAAGGGACAATTATTCCTTAAGGTGAACCCTTAAGGAAAACACTTAAGATGGTTTATGCAACCGGGCCCTGACAGTCTAGATGTTAGTTGCTCAGTAACAGAACAAAAAAGTAAATGTACTGTGATTAAACCCCAACATAATATGACATACACTGTATATTCTCTCCCTTCTCCCAGAAACCATGGTGAGCAAGGAGAGCAGCAGGGTCGTGCTCTCCAACTCAGAGTCAGATTCAGAGACAGGCCCGTCACATAGCTTGGAGGCACAATACGGTCCTGATGGCAAACAGCAGGTGAAGAAGAGGAACAAAGCCTTACAAGTCCGCTTCAAGGACATCTGTGACGCCCAGAACGAGCAGCGGGCAGGGGGGCGAGGAGCAAGGTCTATTTCCTGTAAAGTGGCATACAGGAAGTACATGGCGATGCCTGCGCGGCGCTCCATCCCCAATGTGACTAAGAGCACGGGTGTCCAGACGTCACCAGACCTTACGAAACACTACCAGACTTTCCCCTTCGAGCGAAAGAAAGGACACACGATCAAACACACGGCCTTGGTGGAGGACTACAAGGGTCAAAACAATGGGTTTTTGAGTGACTTGAAAGGTCAGGAGGAGGCCGTGAGTTTAGAGGAGTGCTCGTCATCTCAGTGTGCAGGGAAGCATGTGCGGCAGACGCAGGCACTGCTCCACCACAGGGACGACAGCAGTGGCACAGAGGATCTGTTATCTGGTGCCAACTGCGTAGACGGGCGTGCGTGCCCGGACCCCTCTCTCCTCACAAAGGACACAGAGTGCTTTGCAAATGATCCAACTCCCATGGGAGAGCCGGAGAACCAGGCTTCTAGCGTGAGGACCAAACACAAAGTATTATCCAAAGTGGACACGACGGGTGCCAACCCTTCTGCCAAACGCCAGTTGGCAAACTGCGAGGAACCCTTACAGGACACAAGATCAAAGGTCACAAGTCCTGTTGCCTGGAACTCCCTGACGCAAGTGGAGAGTCTAGGCCTAGGGAGTCCGTCGGTGCACCACAAACGCAAGAAGGCCATGCAGCCCAATAGACAACAGTCTCAGACACTGCCCCACCCCCACAGTGCTGGCTGCTCTGTGGTCAAGGTAAAGGCACATCAGTACCAATCAGGGACTTTACCAGCCCCAAGGAAAACACAGCCGGGCCTGGAGGACCAGGCTTGCCCCCCAGGACGGCAGGGTGCCTGTCAGCAGATAGTGCCCTTACCTGGGAATGGGGATATTAAGGGAAAGCTCCAGGCCATGGAAAACCTCATCAGCTCCAGTCAGGAGACCATCAAAGTTTTACTCGGGGTCATCCAAGAGCTGGAGAAGGGCGAGGCTCAAAGAGAAGGGTGAGTTGAACCATCCAATATGCATCAAATGTGTCTAAATTCCTCAAGGTGGGAGTTTGACTCTAGTTCTTACTTCACAGGAGGGTGGTTTGGAAATTAAATATATCGATTTTTTACGATTTTTTTGCGGAATTTCCTTCTTGAACATATGAACTTTCATGTGTCTTGATTACAAACTAGTATGTTATCTGTAAATATAGATACAAATGTTAAATTACAAGCCTAGTTAAACCAAGGAGAAAGCACTGAACTATATAGGGAGAAAGACAGGATCCGTCCTGGTTAGCCATGATTGGCTGAGATAATGGAGGGGCTGAAGATGCCAAGAGATCCTGATTGAGTCCTGATTGGTCTGTCATGTCACAGGCGTCTGTCTAAAACAGAAGGGGGGGTTACATGGTCAGTTTATAGATAATCTTGGCTATCACAGATTTTTGGAAAGCTATACAGATGAAGTCGGAAGTTTACATACACCTTAGCCAAAAATACATTTAAACTCAGTTTTTTACAATTCCTGACATTTAATCCTAGTAAAAATTCCCTGTCTTAGGTCAGTTGGGAACACCACTTTATTTTTATGATTGTGAAATGTCAGAATAATAGTAGAGAGAATTATTTATTTCAGCTTTTATTTCTTTCATCACATTCCCAGTGGGTCAGAAGTTTACATACACTCAATTAGTACTTGGAAGCATTGCCTTTAAATTGTTTAACTTGAGTCAAACGTTTTGGGTATCCTTCCACAAGCTTCCAACAATATGTTGGGTGAATTTTGGCCCATTCCTCCTGACAGAGCTGGTGTAACTGAGTCAGGTTTGTAGGCCTCCTTGCTTGCACAGGCTTTTTCAGTTCTGCCCACAAATTTTCTATAGGATTGAAGTCAGGGCTTTGTAATGGCCACTCCAATACCTTGACTTTGTTGTCCTTAAGCCATTTTGCAAAACTTTGGAAGTATGCTTGGGGTCATTGTCCATTTGGAAGACCCATTTGTGACCAAGCTTCCTGACTGATGTCTTGAGATGTTGCATTAATATATCCACATAATTTTTCGTCCTCATGATGCCATCTATTTTGTGAAGTGCTCCAGTCCCGCCTGCAGCAAAGCACTGCCACAACATGATGCTTCTACCCCCGTGCTTCACGGTTGGGATGGTGTTCTTCGACTTGCAAGCGTCCCCCTTTTCCCTCCAAACATAATGATGGTCATTATTGCCAAACAGTTCTATTTTTGTTTCATCAGACCAGAGGACATTTCTCCAAAAGGTACGATCTTTGTCCCCATGTGCAGTTGCAAACCGTAGTCTGGCATTTTTATGGTGGTTTTGGAGCAGTGGCTTCTTCCTTGCTGAGCGGCCTTTCAGGTTATGTCGATATAGGACTCGTTTTGCTGTGCATATAGATACTTTTGTACCTCTTTCCTCCAACATCTTCACAAGGTCCTTTGTTGTTGTTCTGGGATTGATTTGCACTTTTCGCACCAAAGTACGTTCATCTCTAGGAGACAGAATGTGTCTCCATCCTGAGTGGTATGACGGCTGCGTGGTCCCATGGTGTTTATACTTGGGTACTATTGTTTGTACAGATGAACGTGGTACCTTCAGGCGTTTGGAAATTTCTCTCAAGGATGAGGTCTTGGCTGATTTCTTTTGATTTTCCCAGGATGTCAAGCAAAGTTGCACTGAGTTTGAAGGTAGTCCTTGAAATACATCCACTGGTACACCTCCAATTGACTAAAATGGTGTCACTTAACCTATCAGAAACTTCTAAAGCCATGACATAATTTTCTGGAATTTTCTGTTTAAATCAAATCAAATCAAATTTTATTTATATAGCCCTTCGTATATCAGCTGAAATCTCAAAGTGCTGTACAGAAACCCAGCCTAAAACCCCAAACAGCAAGCAATGCATGTGAAAGAGGCACGGTGGCTAGGAAAAACTCCCTAGGAAAAACTCCCTAGAAAAGCCAAAAACCTAGGAAGAAACCTAGAGAGGAACCAGGCTATGAGGGGTGGCCAGTCCTCTTCTGGCTGTGCCGGGTGGATATTATAACAGAACATGGTCAAGATGTTAAAATGTTCATAAATGACCAGCATGGTCAAATAATAATAATCATTGTAGTTGTCGAGGGTGCAACAAGCACGTCCGGTGAACAGGTCAAAGGCACAGTCAACTTAGTGTTTTCTGGTCCACTGGAATTGTGATACAGTGAATTATAAGTGAAATAATCTGTCTGTAAACAATTGTTGGAAAAATTACTTGTGTCATGCACAAAGTAGATGTCCTAAACGACTTGCCAAAACTATAGTTTGTTAACATGAAAATTGTGGAGTGGTTGAAAAACGAGTTTTAATGACTCCAACCTAAGTGTATGTAAACTTCTGACTTCAACTGTAGCTATGGAAAAAGTGTTGCTACATCTCTCAACAACATTGCTGCCCTGAATTTAGCTGGTGCTATGGACAAAGCTCAGTTGTGAGATATTACTTTCTGGAGTACAATTCCATGCTGACTCGTGTCTTTACATGTCCATTTTTGAAGAGACGGGTGGCGCTAAGAGGGTGTGAACGATTTTGAATGGCTGTAAACAAAGAAGAGCTCCCTAGCAAGTGTGAAAATTGCAATAAAACTTAAAAGGGCTTTTCTCAAAAGTGGGTATCCAAGTTTATCAACTTTAAAAGCAGCATTACTTCCCCATTACTTTCTCCAATTGCAGTGTATGACATACCATTTTGTACTTTTCAGGTTCAGACATTAACGATGGTCCGTTGGCCTGGGGCCAGTAAAAACATGTTGGGCAAATGGATCTCGTTGTGCCAGTAACTTTTCAGAGAATCTTCGCATTCCAGTTCAACATTTACCTGCTCTGTTGCAGTCTACCATTGAAAACCAGACTACACAGAGAAAAGTTAGGCTATTGGTTTTTGAGGTATATGATTGGACACTCATTCTAGCACCACCACGTTCCCGCGAGTCATAACTTCTCGAGGGCTCGAACTGTATGTGAGTTGATGCCTTCATACAGCACACGCAAGCTGTCCAGAGCAAAAAGAAGCACCCATCAATCTACTCGAAGAGCTTATTTATTTTAGGTAAAGTTATTTTAAAAAGTAAACTTTCAATAGTGAACATACTGTACTAGCAATATGCTGGCTACTGTCGATAGTCTGCTAAAAGAAAGATACAAAAAGACACCTAGCATTCCTCTTAGCTAGCCTACTGTAGCCACGTTGATATTTGTTTTGTCTTAAAGGGTCAGCGTCCTATTTTTTTATGTAAAACACTACTGTACGTACAAATAAAATGATTTAATTAATAGAATGAATTAATACAATGCAATTCTAAAGAATAGAGTAATGGGCTCCAATGCATTTTAAAACATCACTATGACAAGCATTTCTCCACACCCGCAATAACATCTGCTAAATATTTGTATGTAACCAATACAATTTGATTTGATTTGATGTCCCAACCAGTAGAAATTCTGTCTGGGCCAGTAGATTTTTGGCCAACTGAGAAAAAAAGTCAACGTTGGACCCTGGTTTTATAAACTGTAAAGAACAGTTTGTCAAAAAAATTACAATAATCCTAGGATCCTGTAACCAGTCACATATGGAATTTACATAACTGACATACTCAAGTGAGCACATACATTGTGTGTGTGTGTGGTTCAGTCATCACTGAGATTTGATGTTCTTGGTAGTCCTGCAGCCCTTCAAACTGCTGTGGTCTAACAGTATGTGTAAGGTAAATTGAGCTTGTGAATACATACATCAAGGCTATCTGTGTCATCTCATTCCAATAGCAAGGAAGTAAGTGGTCTCTGAATGTACTGTAGATATCATTAAGTATATTTGCTCAGTTGTACAGAGGTACTAACAAGTGCATAAAGTTTATGTGCCAACTCCAAAAGGCCAAACCTCTTCAGCATTAGACTGAATGCAGATGGCTGTCTGCTCTGCTCCATCACTAAAATCCAGAGTGGCACAAAGCAAATTGCATTAAGCCTTCGCCATAGCCACCAGAGAACACGGTACTCCTGATGTCGCTCCTTGAAGCCTAGTTTAAAAGGACCAATTATCAACGCATCATAAAGCACTGGCTTTCATCTCCTCTGAAGTTTGGGCTCATATGGCCCTTTAGTATGTTTCACCCCTATTATTAGAGCCTGCTAGTCACCACAAGGCCCCAGCATCTCAGCTCCCTCCCCACCTTCTCGCTCCCTGCCAAGCCATTCTAAAGCTGTCTGTCTTTAAAGTGATGGTCACAGATTTCTGGTGGAACAGAATAGTGTCTGAAAGCCAGTCTTATTCTCACCGGGATAAAGGCATTACGGTATGTGGATGGATTTCTCAGGTGAAAGCTCTGCTTTTAGCGCACACAGTGATGTGGAAGTCAGCGCTATAGGGACGGTGAGGATATCTTATTTGCACAGTGAGGACGAGCAAATAACACTGGAGTGAGCCTGTGCCAGCAAACAGTGGCACAGCTTAGAGATGACTTATAGAGTCAGAGCTTAGAGAATGACTTTCCGACACAGTGTCCTCACATGAAGTCATCTGGCCTAACACAACATTGGTACATTGCTAGATTAACTGAAAATAGAGTTCAGTAAATACAATTGTAGTTTAGATTTACAGTAGACGAGGTCGTGCTAGAAATGTGATGACCTTGATTATGATGGTAACACTCAAATATCTCAACAAAAAACCTCCCTTCTTTTTGTGTGACTCAAAGAGTTATTGTGTATTCAGGCCCTCAACTCCACATTCAAGAGCAACCTCTAAGGTGACATGGACAGATGAACTTGGTGACCTTGCATTCCCATCAGCAATTTCGATCCATCCAAGACAGATAAGGTCATCCTTATGACATGGTGAGCAGCAGAGTTCAACCCCTCTAGTTCTCATCCATCATCCCCCAGTGACAATAAGCAATTACATGTCCTGGTGGACCCAGTTGCCCCTTCTGCTTTCCAGTTGACCACTCCCTACCAGTGGAGGCTGGTGGGAGGTGCTATAGGAGGACAGGCTCATTGTAATGGTTGGAATGGAATAAATGGAACGGTTTCTAACACATCAAACATATGGAAACCACGTTTGACTCCTTTCCTTTCATTCCATTCAAGCCATTACAATGAGCCTGTCCTCCTATAGCTCCTCCCACCAGCCTCCACTGCTTCCTACACATCCTCTGAACAAAATGAATAAGAAATCCCAACACTGCCACCAACGTATGTGACATGATGGACGGGACTGTTGGCGCTAGGAGAGTACTGGAGAGATTTATATATATGCCATCAAATCTCCATGCATGTTCAGTTCACACTTTTGTCTGCTTACTGTAAGTATGCCTCTGAGATGCCTCAGGAGCAGAATGTACATACAATTGTGCCGAAGATGGAGGAAGCATAGCAGTCTAAGTAATGACAAGACAATACAGGGCGGAGACTGGGCTTTAGGGCTCTTTGGAATGCCATAAAGAACACAGACAGCATTTGTCATGTTGATTGTCTTTTTCCTCCCTAAATCTCATTTTTTTCTGAACACATTCAGTTGGATGGAGCACAGAGAGATCACATATATTGATTTTTATTTAGTATTCATAAACATGGTTATTAATGCATTAGTTATGTTAGAAAGTCTGGCGAAAAACAATATTATGAAAACCACTTGTATACTGTGTCATAAGGATAGAGATGAGCATATTACATCTAGTGTCTATCACCTGACCAAACCAATCTCACAAAAGACTAGCATTATTAACACAAATCCATGTCAGTTTGAAAAGTAGATAAATGAAAATGAAACAAATGCATCATCCATTCTTTCACCTCTCCCCAGGCTCTCCTACCGAACGGGACAGGACACAGCCAACTGCGACACGTGTCGAAACAGTGCCTGCATCATTTATAGGTGAGTACTTGTTTACAGCTTGTTTACAGCTTGAAAGGTCACTTACACCTGCAATGGCACGACATGGCATGAGAGATGCTTATATGTATGTGTGAGGTGAGGTGATATACTGTAATGTGGCAAACCAAGTGCTAAGAGTCAATTGAGTAGAATGTGTTTTCCGGTAATGAGTAGAATAGAAAACTTTACAGAACTCAGAGGATATCATTCTTCTCACTGCATGGTATTAATGGTATTACATGAAGTATTAATGGGCATAGCTCGATTGTGAAACAATAATGACAATTGATAGAATACTTCTGTCAGAGTGAGATCAATTTATTGAGCACCATCCATGTGAATCTGAGGTGGAAATAAGTACTAGGAAATGGTGTGACTGAGATCAATGATAAGTTTACTGAAGGAGAAGAGAACACTCCTATCTGGGTCAGATCAATAGACATCATCAACTCTTATTTCAGAATCTGTTGAGTATTTAAATAGAGGAATGTGGTGAATGTAGAAAGGAATTAACTCATAAGCTGAATTAGAAGCAGCAAATTGAGTTTAATTTCTAGATACAGGTTGTGCAGATATAGCATTGTCATTGTTGAAGGTAATAAAAGAAAGAAAGAAAACTATAGATGTTCTGACTTCTCCACTCGTCTGAGAGATATAAATGATCCTCAGGCAGATTGCAAATACGTTCACACTGTGACTCCATTTTTCCCAAGAGTCTAATTCCTTCACTGTAACTTTGCCTTCAGAGACAAGAATAAAACATCCATCTCAGAGATCGACTCCAATTGAAACAATATACAATATTACAGAATATACTGAAGCATACCATCTGAATCATGGTACTGAGCCTCCAAAGTTTGTCACCATTAAGATGTTAGTTGTTTTTGTACCCTAGTGTGCCAGCAAGCACCTTCCATTCAGCAAGCTGCTTCTTCAGCTGTACGGCTTGTTCCAGCCTTACAGGCAGGGAAAGACTCACAGGGGAAAACATCAGATAGCAGGGTTTGTGACGTCACTGAGTCGCAAATAAACACCATAACAGGGACTGCTATAGCAGAGATCCAAATTAAAAAAGTGAACCAATTTCAACAAATATTTTCATGTCCATTTTTTGCACTCATTATCGTCATCTTAGTAAACAACTCATGCTTAAGTACATCCACTTTATCCAATGACAAAACAGCATGCATTTGTTTTACTTTGGCTAAGAGAACTTCTAAATAATTTGACCAGGTATAGACTCTAGTCTAGTCCCCAATTACTAGAGTTGATATTAGATGTTAGATAAGGTTTCTATTGCTAACAGAGTGACCTGAACATTGAGTGGTTATCATCTAGTTGTCCTCTCAATAGGAAGCTTCTTACCGGGACTAATGACTGGAACATGACCTAGGTTATCACTCAACCAACTAGAATGTATATCAATAGTAATGGATCTGTGACATCCACTTACAGTTGAAGTTGGAAGTTTACATACACTTAGGTTGGAGTCATTAAAACTCGTTTTTCAACCACTCCACAAATTTCTTGTTAACAAACTATAGTTTTGGCAAGTCGGTTAGGACATCTACTTTGTGCATAACACAAGTAATTTTTCCAACAATTGTTTACAGACAGATTATTTCACTTATAATTCACTGTATCACAATTCCAGTGGGTCAGAAGTTAACATACACTAAGTTGACTGTGCCTTTAAACAGCTTGGAAAATTCCAGAAAATGATGTCATGGCTTTAGAAGCTTCTGATAGGCTAATTGACGTCATTTGAGTCAATTGGAGATGCACCTGTGGATGTATTTCAAGGCCTACCTTCAAACTCAGTGCCTCTTTGCTTGACATCATGGGAAAATCAAAAGAAATCAGCCAAGACCTCAGAAAAAAAATGGTACACCTCCACAAGTCTGGTTCATCCTTGGGAGCAATTTCCAAACGCCTGAAGCTACCACGTTCATCTGTACAAACAATAGTACGCAAGTATAAACACCATGGGACCACGCAGCCGTCATACCGCTCAGGAAGGAGACGCTTTCTGTCTCCTAGAGATGAACGTACATTGGTGAGAAAAGTGCAAAACAATCCCAGAACAACAGCAAAGGACCTTGTGAAGATGCTGGAGGAAACAGGTACAAAAGTATCTATATCCACAGTAAATCCTATATTGAAATCACAGTAAAACCTATATTGACATAACCTGAAAGTCCGCTCAGCAAGGAAGAAGTCACTGCTCCAAAACTGCCATAAAAAAAAGCCAGACTGCGGTTTGCACATGGGGACAAAGATCATACTTTTTGGAGAAATGTCCTCCGGTCTGATGAAACAAATTTAGAACTGTTTGGCCATACTGACCATCGTCATGTTTAGATGAAAAAGGGGGATGCTTGCAAGCCGAAGAACACCATCCCAACCGTGAAGCATGGGGTGGCAGCATCATGTTGTGGGGGTGCTTTACTGCAGGAGGGACTGGTGCACTTCACAAAATAGATGGCATCATGAGGTGGGAAAATTATGTGGATATATTGAAGCAACATCTCAAGACATCAGTCAGGAAGTTAAAGCTTGGTCGCAAATGGGTCTTCCAAATGGACAATGACTCCAAGCATACTTCCAAATTTGTGTCAAAATTAAGGACAACAAAGTCAAGGTATTGGAGTGGCCATCACAAAGCCCTGACCTCAGTCCTATAGAACATTTGTGGGCAGAACTGAAAAGGTGTATGCGAGGAACGAGGCCTACAAACCTGATTCAGTTACACCAGCTCTGTCGGGAGGAATGGGTCAAAATTCACCCAACTTATTGTTGGAAGCTTGTGGAAGGCTCCCCGAAATGTTTGACCCAAGTTTAACAATTTAAAGGCAATGCTACCAAATACTAATTGAGTGTATGTCAACTTTTGACCCACTAGGAATGTGATGAAAGAAATAAAGGCTGAATTATATCATTCTCTCTACTATTATTGTGAAATTTCACAATCTTTAAAGTGGTGACCCTAACTGACTTAAGACAGGTACTTTTTACTAGGATTAAATGTCAGGAATTATGAAAAACTGAGTTTAAATGTATTTGGCTAAGGTGTATGTAAACTTACGACTTCAACTGTATATTGATCATATATTTACTAATGCTGCAGAGTTTTGTTCCAAAGCAATATCAGCTCCCATTGGCTGTAATGACCATAGCATTGTGGCAATAATAAGGAAAGCCAAAGTAAAAAGGGAAGGGCTAAGGTTATTTGTAAGAGATCATACATAATGTTTTATCAGGAATTGTTTGTTGAAGATATTTATGCCTTTCTGATTTGTATAAATAAGGAGGAGAATCTAGATGCAGCACTTGGAGTATTTGTAAAAATGTTCTTGCCAATTGATGACAAACATGTACCTGTTAAGAAACTAACTGTGAAAACTGTTAGAACCCCCTGGATCAATGATGAATTCAAAAATGGTATTGCTCAAATAAATTATGCAAAAAAAGGTGCTCAACATGTCAGGCTGCTCAGCTGATTGGTTGACATACTGTCAATTGAGAAATGTTATGACTAAACGTAATAAAAAATTAAGAAATTATATTCCAATAACAAGATAAATGGCATAAAAAACTATGGAAAAGACACTAGAGCAGCTTAAGTTATAATTTGGGCAGAAAACCAAATTCATCTACATTATACATTTAAATTGATGGGTCGTTAGTAACAAACCTTTTGATATAGCCAATCATTTCAATTACTATTTCACTGGTAAAGTGGACAAACTGGGAAATGAAATGACATTTGACAGTGAACCATCATATTTGTATATTGAAGCTCTAATATTTAAAAACTTCTTCGGGATCGGTGTCCCTTCCACGGGACGGTTGAGCTAACGTAGAATGGTAGCAGACTGTATTGCCACCACTATTTACCATGTCTTTAAACAAAAGGAGTGTGTGTGTCCACAGGCTTGGAAGGAAGCTAAAGTAATTCCACTGCCTAAAAATAGTAAAGCCCCTTTTACTGGGCTCTAACAGCCCACCAGTCAGTTTGCTGCATGTTCTCCGTAAACTGATGGAGAACAAATACAATTCAATTTTTCAAAGAACAAGTTAACTACTGACTTTCAGCATGTATATAGTGAAGCGCACGCAACTTGTACTGCACTGACTCAAGTGACTCTCAAATTAACAACAAGATGATAGTTGGATCTGTATTGTTAGATTTCAGTGCAGCCTTTCAGTGCAGCCTTAGATGTTATTGACCATAATTTGTTACTGAACAAACAAACTTGTTATGGCTTTACATCACCTGTCATCACATGGTTGGAAAGTTACTTATCCATTAGAACTCAGAGAGTATTTTTCAATGGAAGCTTCTCTAGCATCAGATATGTACAGTACAGTATCCCTCAGGGCAGTTGCCTTGGGTTGTTACACTTCTCTATTGTTTTTTTTACAAATGATTTGCCACTTGTCTTACAAGAAACTATAATGACAATGTATGCTAATGACTGCACACTCTACACAGGTTCATTAAATTGTACCCACAAAACACAAGTCTCAACGGCAACAGTGAAGAGGTGACTCCAGGATGCAGGCCTTCTAGGCAGAGTTGCAAAGAAAAAGCCATATCTCAGACTGGCCGATAAAAATAAAAGGTTAAGATGGGCAAATTAACACAGACGCTGGACAGAGGAACTCTGCCTAGAAGGCCAGCATCCCAGAGTCGCCTCTTCACTGTTGATGTTGAGACTAGTGTTTTGCGGGTACTATTTAATGAAGCTGCCAGTTGAGGACTTGTGATGCGTCTATTTCTCAAACTAGACACTCTAATGTACTTGTCCTCTTGCTCAGTTGTGCACCGGGGCCTCCCACTTCTCTTTCTATTCTGGTTAGTGCCAGTTTGTGCTGTTCTGTAAAGGGAGTAGTACACAGCATTGTACGAGATCTTCAGTTTCTTGGTAATTTCTCGCATGGAATAGCCTTCATTTCTCAGAACAAGAATAGACTGACGAGTTTCAGAAGAAAGGTCTTTGTTTCTGACCATTTTGAGCCTGTAATCGAACCCACAAATGCTGATGCTCCAGATACTCACCTAGTCTTTTGCTTTTCTTTCAAAAACTAGGACATTTCTAAGTGACCCCAAACTTTTGAATGGTAGTGTATACTAAATAATATATGTGTGAAATTTGTTTTGAATTAGAATGGACCATTATCATGCACCTGTATCGAAACATTGGCATCAACGCACTTAAAAAGCGAATGGAGGATGCTTTTCCCGTGGTTCATTTTCATGCCAGCTAGGTAGGCTATACTCCTGTTGTAAATATAAGCAATTTGCTTAATATTAGGAAAGTTGAGAAGTAAGTATTGTATGTCTATAGAAAGCTGATGGGATCCTTCTCTGTTTAGTAGACGCCATCACTCTGTTTTCGCGCACAATTGCATAGCCTATAGAAATGTTGCTCAACATGAGGTCATTGGCTCTCATGAAGTGTTAGCACTCAATTGTCCCTCTAATCACTCTGACAGCAATACAAATGTAATCAAAAATCTAATCAGAGTACCAGGCATTTAGCAAGTTTGGTAGGCTACTAATGACCAGCATCAGCATCAGACCTTGGAGAAGCCTAATTACTGTGACTAAACGGTCATCTGGAATTTGTAGGCCTTCATGACTCGTGACAGCCGGTGTGGGGTCCCGAGCGCTCTGGAGGAGGTTTTCATCAAGGATCTCTCTGTACTTTGCTCCCTTCATCTTTCCCTCGATCCCGACTAGTCTCCCAGTGCCTGCCACTAAAAAACATCCCCACAGCATGATGCTACCACCACCATGCTTCACCGTAGGGATGGTGCCAGGGTTCCTCCAGACGTGATACTTGGAATTCAGGCCGAATAGTTTAATCTTGGTTTCATCAGACCAGAGAATCTTGTTTCTCATGGTCTGAGTCCTTTAGGTGCCTTTTGGACAACTCCAAGCGGGCGGTCATGTGCCTTTCACTGAGGTGAGGCTTACGTCTGGCCACTCTACTGAAAAGGTGTGATTGGTAGAGTGCTGCAGAGAGGGTTGACCTTCTGGAAGGTTCTCCCATCTCCACAGAGGAACTGGAGCTCTTTCAGAGTGATCATTGGGTTCATGGTCACCTCCCTAATCAAGGCCCTTCTCCCTCGATTGCACAGTTTGGCCGGGCGGCCAGCTTTATGAAGAATCTTGGCGGTTCCAAACTTCTTCCATTTAAGAATGATGGAGGCCACTGTCTTCTTGGGGACCTTCAATGCTGCAGAATTGTTTTGGTACCCTTCCTTAGATCTATGCCTCGACACAATCCTGTTTCGGAGCTCTACGGACAATTCCTTCGACCTCATGGCTTGGTTTTTGCTCTGACATGCACTGTCAACTGAGGGACCTTATATAGACAGATGTGTGCCTTTCCAAATCATGTCCAATTAATTGAATTTACCACATGTGGACTCCAATCAAGTTGTAGAAACATCTCAAGGATGATCAATGGAAACAGGATGCACCTAAATTTAATGTTGTGTCTTATAGCAAAGGGTCTGAATACTTCTGTAAATAAGGTATATGTTTTTGATTTTTATAAATTAGCAAAAATGTCTAAAAACCTGTTTTTTCTCTGTCATTATGTGGTATTCTGTGCAGATTGGTGAGGGCAAAAAAATCTATTTAATACATTTTAGAATAAGGCTGTAACGTAACAAAATGTGGATAAAGTCAAGGGTTCTGAATACTATCCAAATGCACTGTATATGGACCCCAGGAAGAGTAGCTGCTGCATGTGCAGTAGCTCATGGGGATCCTAATAAATTAAACTAGAAGTTAATCTCCATCTTAACCTGAGTTAACCTAATCAGTACCTAATCAATGAATGTTCTTATCCAGTCAAAGCCTCTAATTTTGTTCAGCTGTAAAGAGTCAGTGTGTAGCGGGTCGGACGAAGTCAGGCGCAGGACACAGAACTGAGTAAAAACACAACTTTACTTGAAATAAACCAACAATAAATTCCACACTGGGAAACCGACCAGCTCACAGAAGTACTGACCACTTCACAACGAATAAACACGCACAAAAAACATGGGGAAAACAGAGGTTAAATAATGAACATGTAATTGGGGAATTGAAACCAGGTATGTAAAACAAAGACAAAACAAAAAGGAAAATGAAAAGTGGATCGGCGATGGCTAGAAGGCCGGTAACGTCGATTGTCGAACGCCGCCCGAGCAAGGAGAGGGACCGACTTCGGCGGAAGTCGTGACATCAGCCCTGTGCGTAAATAATGCATCATGTAACAGCCATGGTGTCAGAGTAAGGAAACTGACATGCAGGAATGATTCATGTAATGATGTGTTTTTTCTTGCAACGTAGTCTCATGAGCAATATGTTCCATCTTCTTAAGCGATGATCTATAATCTGAGATAACTAATGTGACAAATCACATTTGCTAGTACAGTATCTAACTGAAGACTAGTATGGTATGAAAGAGGATTTGAAATGATTCAATTTCTACCATAAATGCTGCTATGAGTCACATTGCTTCGTGTAGTCTTCCTGATTTACAACCTATGTAATCTAATTAGTTAATGTATGAGCCGTTGTGTGCTAACAAAGTGATTACAGCCGTTGATGTCTCACAATGATTCAACAAGAATGCTCCTTCTTATTTGTGATGCTATGCATTTGGTGTGATATCATTATGGGATTACTTAAAATAAACACTGTTTCCACAGTAATACTAGACTGCATGTCAAAACAGGAAAAAACAGAACAGATACAGGATATATGCTTATCGGTGGGTAATACTGTATGTATGTAGGCAGCCTAAAGTCCTTTGGGTATGTGGAGTGTATGTACTAACTAAAAGAACAAACGATGTG
The DNA here is from genome assembly GCF_901001165.1 of Salmo trutta. Classification (NCBI taxonomy): domain Eukaryota; kingdom Metazoa; phylum Chordata; class Actinopteri; order Salmoniformes; family Salmonidae; genus Salmo; species Salmo trutta. The sequence goes on from NC_042974.1 coordinate 35,835,351, forward strand.
TTGAAAAACACTTGTAATTCCGGGAATATAAGAGGGGATAAACATATCTACACACTTTGCTCATTTATTCATGAACCTTGGTTGGAGATATGTAAAGATGTTACATGAATTATGAATAGCTTTGCTTCAGTAGAGGTTGATTGTAAGTGAAAGCCTGAAGTGGTGTTTGATTTAAGTCACAAGGTCACATGAAAGGAAGCAAATAATATACTGTTTACCAACACTGCAGATGACTTAGAGTACATCACACCATAAACACTATTGGGACAGAGATACATAAATCAAACAAACAAGGACTAAACTAAACAATATACAGCCAGGAAGGATAAAGGGCAGAGAAGGAAAACTGCTTTGATAGAGACAAAAATATTTGTATCTTTATTAATGCACTGATCACAGAGAGACAACAGCTTTACGCTGACCCAGGTCTAGAATGCATGATAATTATGCTCATAACTTGAGATTATCAATAGATAGCTCTCAATCCCTAAAAAGGAAAATACATTTTCCACTGGAAGTGCCAGGATGTAACCTAAACACAGCCGTTCCATGAAAAGTCTATGCAAATGATTCATTTTGTTATTAGAAAAAGACCTGTGGAATGCATACAAAGGAAATGATTATCATTCCATCTGTATTCAATAGGTTTTTCAGCTCCTAAATTGTGTGCCTCTGCGTTTTTTTGACTGTCCTTGAATAGGACTTGGAAAATGAAAGCAAGACGACCATCTATCAAGTGCTATCTGTCTCTGCCAGCAAAATGGGCAGTAAATATATCAAAAAACTTTGCAAATGGTCTTAGTTCGTTTTTTTCTCTGAAGTATCCCCTTACTCCTTCTTGCTGATTTACAGACTGGATTGAGCGTCACACCCAATCCTCCAATATATATTTTTAAAGTCTACAAGGCGAATGATGATTCTTTCTACGGGTGTTTACCATTTTCTTATATCATTCATTTTATTTACTTCACATGTTACAGTGTATACTTTATGTTAGCGCTAGCTATGTGAATACAAATAGATATTCAACCTAAAATGGACAAACAGTAGAGGTTTGAGTAGACCATTCTTTGTTATGACAGGCCTATTCCTGCCAGGGCCTGTGGTGGTGACTCATAGTGCTGATAGGGCAGCCAGCAATAATCACCTTGCTGGGCACACCATTCTTTGCTTCCACTTAATGAGCTGGCCTGGGTACAGTGAGCAGAATTAAAAAGAGCCAAACTAAAAAAAAGTCTGAACCAAAAGGCCAATTATTCCTCAAACTTGGACAGTAACTGCTCATTGCCAAGATTAGCAGCAGCAGAGATGTGGCCTCTAATTCCGAACAGCAAGTCAGTTCCAATATGGCTAATCAATCCAAGTCTTGGGCTCCTGCAGGTGCCCAGTTGAGCTGAGGTAGTCAATCTACAAGCCCTACCCAGAATTCAACTCCCGCCCGACACTCCCAGCCCCTCCCCTTTGTATACTGCAGCATCCAATGCATCACTGCTACTGATACAAACAGAGCAGAGAGAGGGACAGGGGGATGGAGAGGGAGGGAGATGAGAGAGCGCATAAATGCCTCACTGCTGTAGTCACATCACATCCCATTGAAAAGCAGGCTGGGGAAACAAATGCAAAAAACCCTGAGAAAACAGTGGACGTAGAGATTATGGCCCATAGTGTCTAACCTCTGCTCTATACAGTTCCCAGCCATGCTAATGTCCTTCTGGAGCTTAGGGTTCTATTCAGTCTGTATCACTGAAGTGTTACAGATTGCGCAATAGAAATGTAAAGGTCATTTCTGACTGAGCCGACATATGCAGTGTTTACCATGAATGCAGTCGCCGCCAATTCGGCAACATTGCCTTTAAATTTCAATCACGCTGTAACACTGAACTTCCGCGATGCGAATTGAATAGATCCCTTAGACTACTTAGTATGGCTCTGCAGTAACATCAACAGTAGTAAACAGTACAGGGTCTTTGCCCATATTTCATACTAGGGGAGCACAGATGAAAAGCCTGATTTCTGATGCACACCCACACGGATTTGGTTACTAGTTCTAGTTACCAGTTACTAGTTCATAATGCATAACATAGGTACAAGAATCAGAATTCAAAAAGAAGGTGAGGGTTGAATCTTGTTTGCAGGGATTTTTTATAAGGCTAATTTGAGGCTAATAATGACTTCACAAATCAGTGCTAATGCAGTTCCTGCTTGTATGAGTTGGGTTTAATGAAGATGTTATATAATTACTCTTAAGAGCAAGTAGCTAATTAGGTTAGCGTGTATGCCCCCTGCTTTTAGCAAAGATGCAGTAGTTTCATTGGTGTTGAGAGGGCTTGTAGTATCGATGTGTTCAATAAAGTATGTGTCTGTCATTCTGTGTGCACATGACTGTGTTACTGTAAGGCAGTCAACCATTAAATAGAGCTGGACCTTAGCTGACATTTTAACAAAGAAAGTACTATCAAAATGGCACCTTGTCAGTCAAAGATAAATATGTTCAGTGGTTCCAAGTGAGTCATTTGTACTCTGGTGATTTAAATAAATAAATGTAGGCAATTGAAGTATATTAGTTAGATATTTTTTTATTTTTTTTTGGGGGGGTGCTTGCACAATTCATGTCGGTAGCCCAGAAGGAAAGACAAATAAGGAGCATTGTATAATATACTGTATTCTGGAGGTGATATGGGAAGGGGAGAAAATATTGAGAACATTTACATCTTCATTTAGCAGATTATCAGAATAAAACCTACAGTAATAGTAAAGTAATGTGGTACCAAACCATCAACATTATAGATTTATAAACCAACCAGAGAAGGAGGACAGTGAGAGCATGTAGGAGACAACATCTGCCATCACCACCCTCCTATGAAGAACAATCATTAAACAATGTTCACTCCACCGGGATCACAGCTAAACAATCAGGCACCAATGATCACACACACAGCTATTCACAGACCGTAGCTAAACAGATGATTAATCTGCTTGTGAATAATTGAAAATGCTATACCCCATCTCTAGCTGTCCCAATCTGTTGGCAATGAGATGATCTGAGATCTGTGGTCTTTGTTTACTTAGTCACCTACTCCCCAGGGCCACCCGCACAGTACAGTGTGCCTCGGGCTCCCTGATGAGCCAATTGTCCACAGCATACAGTAATTGCAGCTCTCTGCCAAGTGATTCATTGCTTAATAAGTGCCAAGACCATTCCATAGTGTGCTGCGCTGTTGTGCTTTGTGCTGTTTTCTAGCGAAAGCTTGGCATCAACAAGAGCCCTGAAATGCTGAGCTTTCAGAATGGCTCTAGAAATACTGGATAATAAGAGGACGTCTTCTGTACATATACAAAGCGTGCAACTCATTTCAAAGTTGTGGCAATTCAATCTTGATGGAAGTAAGAAGCAACTGACCGATGTAAAATCTCGACAACCAAAAACAGAGGTACAGTATGTGCTGGCACATACTACGTCATTGAAGTGCTCATCATTTCACAATTCTGTTTTGGGGGAAAAGTTCAAGTATTAACTACCTGTATATATTCAAGATTGTATTTATAGTCATGTTTATATTCCTGTAATCAGACCTTTATTGATTGATTCAATCTTCTGCACCGCCAAATTCCTGTCTGGCACCATGTATCATTTTCTCTGAAGGTTGTCATAGAGTTGAATAACTGACACTTATCTTAAGGGTAAGGGCACTTCCTAAGATTCATTCTGTCATTTTTGAGCAGAGCATCTCCTTCAGAAAACTAATTGGACTGCCTGTCATGCCGGTGATTGTGAAAAGGGCTGAACAGGGCATTGTACATCCATCTGTCTGCCTACACTGAGTAAACTTATGTTTGACCTTGGAGGGTGTTAATGTAATTTCAGAAGGTTTGGCTCCTCTTTAACTTCCATCTGTTTGACTGGCAAAAATATGCCACTTCAAATTGTTTTACGCTTTCAATAAAACAATTTATCAACGATAAATAAGATCAGTCTTAGACAACATTGTGTGATAAGGTTAATAATGTTACTTGCCTGTTGGAAAACGAAACTTTCTGCTACTGGTACTATTTCTACTGTTGCTTTTAGTACTGTACAACCAAACATTGCAATCTTCAGAGAATGGATGTTTTTGATTAAATTGCAGAGGCCTGGAAAATATAATGACTTTGGGGGAAATATTTTTTATCAACATGTATTAAATTGGCAGTCAGGTATGACAGTATGAATCATACTTTACTCATTCCAAAGTAGTATTTTCCATATTTATTACACATGCCAATGATAATACGTAAATAAATAGATTAACTTAATCAATAGCTATAGATGTAGTACGTCTGGGCCTGCTCGGGTTGTGAATGATTTCATTTGGTTGGGATAAAGCTCTGTGGTTCTCCCAGCAGTGAGATATTTAGTCTCAGTGCCCGAATGGAATCGGATGATGGCAGCCAGGGATTAAAGCAGAGGATGAGGAAATCAGACATCAGAAACGACCCACATCCCAACTACTAGATGGACATACTGTATCATGTCAGGGAATACCCTTCACTATGCACTGAAACATACAGATGTTCATACTTTTTATATACATTAGTCTGATGTCACACCCAGTACACATGGTCTTCCCTGTGGCTCAGTTGGTAGAGCATGGTGTTTGCAACGCCAGCATGGTGTGTGCAACGCCAGGGTTGTGGGTCCGATTCCCACGGGGGGCCAGTACAAGAAAAAAATGCATGAAATGAAATGTATGTATTCACTAATGTAAGTCGCTCTGGATAAGAGCGTCTGCTAAATGACTAAAATGTAAATGTAAAATGTAAATTTCAGTGTTAGAGGAAATGATTTGCGGTGCTATGAGAATTATCAGACTGTACTGTGCACTCCCCAAACAATCCATCTGGAGCCTATGGCTAGCGACTGCCCTGGATTATAAACGGACAAATTGAATGCCGGCGAATTGGCAGTACTCCTGAATCATATTATTAACTTAAAATCACTTTTATGGGATCAAAATCCAATGTACCAGATTGTGCAGAGTCATGGTTCATATTTGAGCTGCTTCATTCATGTTCAATTTGTGATACCCACAATTAAGACTGGTTTGAATGTTAATCCATCTCTTAAATTCTGGTACTCTAAAAGCTTAAACGAAAAAGGATTGAACCATCTTTCCACAGTAGCTTCAAATTCTAGTATTTTCCGTCTCTAAGAGAAGGAAAATATCACAGAACATTTGTGGCACCTTAATTGGGGAGTATGTGGACACCTGCTCGTCGAACATCTCATTCCAAAATCATGGGCATTAATATGGAGTTGGTCCCCCCTTTAATGCTATAACAGCCTACACTCTTCTGGGAAGGCTTTCCATTAGATGCTGGAACATTGTTGCGGGGACTTGCTTCCGTTCAGCCACAAGAGCATTAGTGAGGTCGGGCACTGATGTTGGGTGATTAGGCCTGGCTCACAGTCGGCATTCCAATTCATCCCAAAGGTGTTTGATGGGGTTGAGGTCAGGGCTCTGTGCAGGCCAGTCAAGTTCTTCCCACCTATCTCAACAAACCATTTCTGTGTGGATCTTGCTTTGTGCACAGGGCCATTGTCATGCTGAAACAGGAAAGGACCTTCTCCAAACAGGAAAGGACCTTCCGCAAACTGTTGCCACAAAGTTGGAAGCACAGAATTGTCCAGAACATCATTGTATGCTATAATTTAAGATTGTGTTTTATTATATGTTATTGTGTTAACTCAATGTGATTGTGTTGTTTGTGTTGCAGTGTGGAGCTGGACTTCAAGCAGCAGGAGGACAAGTTACAGCCCCTGATTAAGAGACTGTGCCCCTTGGACAACTCTCAATACCCTGCTCTGCCTTACCCCCACGAGGTGTTCACCTCAACCCCCAAACGCAAGTCCAAGACAGAGTCCAAAAAGCATGGTCGCTGGAAACTCTGGTTCCTTTAACTTAGGGAAGACCTTGGCTTTTGGAATGGCCTTTTGGATCTGTTTTTACACATCTACTATCTTCCCTCAAAGGGATCTATCACAACAGTAGATGTTCTGCTACTGGAAATGGATAATCAGATAACAGTAAATTATCTAAATCAGGATTCTAAGTTGGAACTGCACTAGAAATCAACGGGGGATTTTTTTTAAACAATCTTAGCTCATGGAGGTTTAGAGTCTGCCAAGCCTTCAGTTTTTGGTTCAAAACCGGAGAAGGTCAACTTATACCCTGGCTAAAGGTTAGCAGAACTACATAGTGAGACTGGATATATTTTTGTCATCATGAAATGTAGCCCAAAATATGAAGATGGATATTATTTATTTACTCGGCAAATGTTTCTCTCACTTTTTTAAAATGATTTCCAATGGCACACCTTTTTGGTCTCTGCTTGACCAGAAGAGGAATCACCATGTGGAAGGCCTGTTTCTCTGAAAAGCTACTTTAATCGTACATCAGCCTGTTGGAAAAGCACAAACATTTGGAGACTGAGAACATCATGGAAGAAGAAGTTATATACAGTACATTACACTATATTAGTGAACCGACTCTACATGAACCCTTCTTGCCTCTTCTCTCCAGTCTTGAGAGAGCCCAGTTACTCTCTCTCCCCTTTCTTTCCCTTTCTCTCTTTCCCTTTTTCTGTCTGTCTCGCTCTCTCTCTTTCTCTTTCTCTGCACACAGACATGCACTTCAGGAGTATGTAAAGGAAGATTGCGATATATGGGATCCTAGACTGTTTTGTTTTTTAGAAACAGGATATAGTCAAGGTTATAGTTCTCCTCAAAGCTGTTCTAATCCATCAATGTGCAGAAATAGGGGTTGAATCCAAGCTTTGACTATTGCATATAGAAAAAATATAGACTTATTTTAACATATTAAAGTTTCTTGATTATATTATATAACATATTCAAGTTTCTTATTACTGTGTTATTCAACATGCAGCAGACTATTTTATGAAAATACCTTAAGAGCTTTTTATTGAATTTCAGTTGAAAAAGTAAGCATGGTTTTGACACTTCTTTATCAATTTACATGCACAAAGCTGTCATTGCCTTTCACTTACACACAGGTTAACATCTCATTAACTTACTCTAACCCATAGAAAGGAAATGTACTGTAAGGACAAGACGAAATGCATCACTATTCTCTCTGGAATATGCATTTCACATTATAAACTGGGTGATTCGAGCCCTGAATGCTGATTGGCTGACAGCCGTGGTATATCAGACCGTATACCACGGGTATGACAAAACATTTATTTTTACTGCTCTTATTAGGTTGGTAACCAGTTTATAATAGCAATAAGGCACCTCGGGGCTTCGTGGTTTATGGCCAATGTACCACGGCTAAGGGCTGTATGGAACGGCCCTTAGCCGTGGTATAATGGCCTTATTGCTTAATTCTAACTCACTTGACTCAACTGATCATCATCACAGAACATATGGTCCTTCACAAATGCTATAATTCTGCAACTCACCAATAATTTTGATTAACATTGATCAGCACCAAACACCTTTGATTACTATCTCCTATATGATTACATTAGGGTTGAAATCAACTCACGACCCAGAAGAAGCAATCCATGCACTGAAATTACAACAATAAAGAAGGGCTATTTACAGTATACATAAGCATGTAGGGTATTCAATCTTTATATTTCTAGGCCTTTGACGAATAGTGACTTTGGATCAGATGGATTCATTTGATGTAGCAATTTAAACCATCCACTTATTGCACCTAATATTTATGGTTAATAATTTCAATCTCACATAAAAAATGTCACACTGACAAAAACTGATTCAATCACACATTTGTTATTTTTGACTGGGTTACCAAGTCCTTCAATATTACTGTACAGATGTAGGAACTTAATTTGAGCAAGTTTGCTACTGATGGAAAATACACCTGCAGAAACAGGCAATGTGAATTATTATGTGGATTATAATTAATAAACATTTTTGTAGGAGTTGATAGATTTTTCATTAGGCAAATCAAGTCTGACATTTTAAAGTGGATATTACAAACTTTAGAAGCCTTTTTAAACCTCAAATACACAACAAGTGTACATTTCTTGCTGTGCAGGAAAGTTCTCCGCAACAAAACAGTGATCAAATTAAGATCCTACATTTGTAGCATATTGAAGGACAGACACATAGCTTAAGGAAGTGCAATTCATTGATTTGCAATATTATGCATTTTGTACTGTTTTTACCTTAAAACAAATGCATTTTCAATAAAAACCAATATAATTATAAGAGGTGTGCTGACATTATTCTAAGGTATACTATGTGAATTGCAAGGCAATGACAATATGATACAACACAATGTTGACGGAACATACAGTTGAATAAGGTGAATGCACCAATTTGTAAGTCGCTCTGGATAAGAGCGTCTGCTAAATGACTTAAATGTAAATGTAAGTCGGGAAGTTTACATACACTTAGGTTGGAGTCATTAAAACTCGTTTTTCAACCACTCCACAAATTTCTTGTAAACAAACTATAGTTTTGGCAAGTCGGTTAGGACATCTACTTTGTGCATGACACAAGTAATTTTTCCAACAATTGTTTACAGACAGATTATTTCACTTATAATTCACTGTATCACAATTCCAGTGGGTCAGAAGTTTACATACACTAAGTTCACTGTGCCTTTGAACAGCTTAGAAAATTCCGGAAAAGTATGTCATGGCTTTAGAAGCTTCTGATAGGCTAATTGACATCATTTGAGTCAATTGGAGGTGTACCTGTGGATGTATTTCAAGGCCTACCTTCAAACTCAGTGCCTCTTTGCTTGACATCATGGGAAAATTAAAAGAAATCAGCCAAGACCTCAGAAAATAAATTGTAGACCTCCACAAGTCTGGTTCATCCTTGGGAGCAATTTCCAAACGCCTGAAGGTACCACGCTCATCTGTACAAACAATATTACACCATGGGACCAGGTAGTCGTCACACCGCTCGGGAAGGAGACGCATTCTGTCTCCTAGAGATGAACATACAGTGGGGCAAAAAAGTATTTAGTCAGCCACCAATTGTGCAAGTTCTCCCACTTAAAAAGATGAGAGAGGCCTGTAATTTAATTCATCATAGGTACACGTCAACTATGACAGACAAAATGAGAAAAAGAAATCCAGAAAATCACATTGTAGGATTTTTTATGAATTTATTTGCAAATTATGGTGGAAAATAAGTATTTGGTCATCTACAAACAAGCAAGATTTCTGGCTCTCACAGACCTGTAACTTCTTCTTTAAGAGGCTCCTCTGTCGTCCACTCGTTACCTTTATTAATGGCACCTGTTTGAACTTGTTATCAGTATAAAAGACACCTGTCCACAACCTAAAACAGTCACACTCCAAACTCCACTATGGCCAAGACCAAAGAGCTGTCAAAGGACACCAGAAACAAAATTGTAGACCTGCACCAGGCTGGGAAGACTGAATCTGCAATAGGTAAGCAGCTTGGTTTGAAGAAATCAACTGTGGGAGCAATTATTAGGAAATGGAAGACATACAAGACCACTGATAATCTCCCTCGATCTGGGGCTCCACGCAAGGTCTCACCCCGTGGGGTCAAAATGATCACAAGAACGGTGAGCAAAAATCCCAGAACCACACGGGGGGACCTAGTGAATGACCTGCAGAGAGCTGGGACCAAAGTAACAAAGTCTACCATCAGTAACACACTACGCCGCCAGGGACTCAAATCCTGCAGTGCCAGACGTGTCCCCCTGCTTAAGCCAGTACATGTCCAGGCCCGTCTGAAGTTTGCTAGAGAGCATTTGGATGATCCAGAAGAGGATTGGGAGAATGTCATATGGTCAGATGAAACCAAAATAGAACTTTTTGGTAAAAACTCAACTCGTCGTGTTTGGAGGACAAAGAATGCTGAGTTGCATCCAAAGAACACCATACCTATTGTGAAGAATGGGGGTGGAAACATCATGCTTTGGGGCTGTTTTTCTGCAAAGGGACCAGGACGACTGATCCGTGTAAAGGAAAGAATGAATGGGGCCATGTATCGTGAGATTTTGAGTGAAAACCTCCTTCCATCAGCAAGGGCATTGAAGACGAAACGTGGCTGGGTCTTTCAGCATGACAATGATCCCAAACACACCGCCCGGGCAATGAAGGAGTGGCTTCGCAAGAAGCATTTCAAGGTCCTGGAGTGGCCTACCCAGTCTCCAGATCTCAACCCCATAGAAAATCTTTGGAGGGAGTTGAAAGTCCGTGTTGCCCAGCGACAGCCCCAAAACATCACTGCTCTAGAGGAGATCTGCATGGAGGAATGGGCCAAAATACCAGCAACAGTGTGTGAAAACCTTGTGAAGACTTACAGAAAACGTTTGACCTGTGTCATTGCCAACAAAGGGTATATAACAAAGTATTGAGATAAACTTTTATTATTGACCAACTACTTATTTTACACCATAATTTGCAAATAAATTAATTAAAAATCCTACAAAGAGATTTCTGGATTTTTTTTTTCATTTTGTCTGTCATAGTTGAAGTGTACCTATGATGAAGATTACAGGCCTCTCTCATCTTTTTAAGTGGGAGAACTTGCACAATTGGTGGATGACTAAATACTTTTTTGCCCCAGTGTACTTTGGTGCGAAAAGTGCAAATCAATCACAGAACAACAGCAAAGGACCTTGTGAAGATGCTGGAGAAAAGAGGTACAAAAGTATCTACATCCACAGTAAAATGAGTCCTATATCGACATAACCTGAAAGGCTGCTCAGCAAGGAAGAAGCCACTGCTCAAAAACCGCGATGAAAAAGCCAGACTACGGTTTGCAACTGCACATGGGACAAAGATCGTACTTTTTGGAGAAATGTCCTCTGGTCTGATGAAACAAAAATAGAACTGTTTGGCCATACTGACCATCGTCATGTTTGGAGGAAAAAGGGGGAGGCTTGCAAGCCGAAGAACACCATCCCAACCGTGAAGCACGGGGGTGGCAGCATCATGTTGTGGGGGTGCTTTGCTGCAGGAGGGACTGGTGCACTTCACAAAATAGATGGCATCATGAGGTAGAAAAATTACGTGGATATATTGAAGCGACATCTCAAGACAATAGTCAGGAAGTTAAAGCTTGATCGCAAATGGGTCTTCCAAATGGACAATGACCCCAAGCATACTTCCAAAGTTGTGTCAAAATGGCTTAAGGATAATAAAGTCAAGGTATTGGAGGGGCCATCACAAAGCCATGACCTCAAACCTATTGAAAATTTGTGGGCAGAACGGAAAAGCGTGTGTGATCAAGTAGGCCAACAAACCTGACTCAGTTACACCAGCTCTGTCACGTTCAACTTACTGTGGGAAGCTTGTGGAAGGCTACCTGAAATGTTTGACTCAAGTTAAACAATTTAAAAGCAATGCTACCAAATACTAATTCAGTTTATGCTAACTTCTGACCCACTGGGATTGTGATGAAAGAAATAAAAGCTGAAATAAATGATATTTCACATTCTTAAAAAAAAGTGTTGATCCTAACTGACCTAAGACAGGGACTACATACAGTATTTAGACCACCTGAGAACCAATTGGTACATCAACATGCTACTGTACAGCTCCTAATCCATGCTCCTTTCCCTGTCTTGTTGATAAAGACTCCTAGCATGAACAGGGCTCGGCTGCAGTGTTGGATTGCTTTGAGGTCTGCCTAGTCACTCTCAGAAGTCTCTCTCTTTCTCTAAATGTGATTGGCTCATTCTCTGGCAGGGCCACAACTGGCATGCCCTGAGGTTGGCCAGTTTCCAGCCTGCCACTTGCAGCCCAGATGCCGTCAGCTTGGACGACTAAACTCAAGGGTGTAATTTCCCTCTCTCTACCTCTCTACCTTCCTTCCTATATCACCCCATCCCTCACTTCCCCCAGCTACAGTACAGTGAAACCATGGTTACCATGGTGAAACAGGTTGGATCATTGACACAAGCTCAGTGGCTCAGGTCCCTAAGAACCATTATAGTGTCTGAGTTAAGCTGGGCTTTTTTACGTGTTACCTTTCCAAGCAAAATAAAATGGAATAGAAAATCGCCCTTCATCACCCACATCCCCGCAATTGGAGGTTAAAGTCAGGCAATGATGACATGTCTGCCCATCCTCGCTCTATCCACTACCGGGATATCTAGGGCTCTATTCAATCAGATCTGCTTTAACGACATCAGCATAGCGGTTGTTTTGACAGTGTCAGAGGTAGAATTGCGTTAGAGCTGTCCAATCCACAATTGGCTCCTGGTATTATACCTAAAGCAGACATTGCCATTGGCTGCACAGAGTCGCATTGAGAGAAATCCCATAGAGCCATTACAAGTTTGAACACCGTAATGTGAAATGTAATTTAGGGAAGAGTGGGGTAAATTTTGCATTTTTTTACAGTCAGCATCACTCCATCAAGGGAAATATAGTATTCTTTCTAACAAGGACATCTACATATACACTGCTCAAAAAAATAAAGGGAACACTTAAACAACACAATGTAACTCCAAGTCAATCACACTGCTGTGAAATCAAACTGTCCACTTAGGAAGCAACACTGATTGACAATAAATTTCACATGCTGTTGTGCAAATGGAATAGACAACAGGTGGAAATTATAGGCAATTAGCAAGACACCCCCAATAAAGGAGTGGTTTGGCAGGTAGTGACCACAGACCACTTCTCAGTTCTTATGCTTCCTGGCTGATGTTTTGGTCACTTTTGAATGCTGGCGGTGCTTTCACTCTAGTGGTAGCATGAGACGGAGTCTACAACCCACACAAGTGGCTCAGGTAGTGCAGCTCATTCAGGATGGCACATCAATGCGAGCTGTGGCAAGAAGGTTGCTGTGTCTGTCAGCGTAGTGTCCAGAGCATGGAGGCGCTACCAGGAGACAGGCCAGTACATCAGGAGACGTGGAGGAGGCCGTAGGAGGGCAACAACCCAGCAGCAGGACCGCTACCTCCGCCTTTGTGCAAGGAGGAGCAGGAGGAGCACTGCCAGAGCCCTGCAAAATGACCTTCAGCAGGCCACAAATGTGCATGTGTCTGCTCAAACGGTCAAAAACAGACTCCGTGAGGGTGGTATGAGGGCCCGACGTCCACAGGTGGGGGTTGTGCTTACAGTCCAACACCGTGCAGGACGTTTGGCATTTGCCAGAGAACACCAAGATTGGCAAATTCGCCACTGGCGCCCTGTGCTCTTCACAGATGAAGCAGGTTCACTCTGAGCACATGTGACAGACGTGACAGAGTCTGGAGACGCAGTGGAGAATGTTCTGCTGCCTGCAACATCCTCCAGCATGACCGGTTTGGTGGTGGGTCAGTCATGGTGTGGGGTGGCATTTCTTTGGGGGGCCGCATAGCCCTCCATGTGCTCGCCAGAGGTAGCCTGACTGCCATTAGGTACCGAGATGAGATCCTCAGACCTCTTGTGAGACCATATGCTGGTGCGGTTGGCCCTGGGTTCCTCCTAATGCAAGACAATGCTAGACCTCATGTGGCTGGAGTGTGTCAGCAGTTCCTGCAAGAGGAAGGCATTGATGCTATGGACTGGCCCGCCCGTTCCCCAGACCTGAATCCAATTGAGCACATCTGGGACATCATGTCTCGCTCCATCCACCAACGCCACGTTGCACCACAGACTGTCCAGGAGTTGGCGGATGCTTTAATCCAGGTCTGGGAGGAGATCCCTCAGGAGACCATCCGCCACCTCATCAGGAGCATGCCCAGGCGTTGTAGGGAGGTCATACAGGCACGTGGAGGCAACACACACTACTGAGCCTCATTTTGACTTGTTTTAAGGACATTACATCAAAGTTGGATCAGCCTGTAGTGTGTTTTTCCACTTTAATTGTGAGTGTGACTCCAAATCCAGACCTCCATGGGTTGATACATTGGATTTCCATTGATTATTTTTGTGTGATTTTGTTGTCAGCACATTCAACTATGTAAAGAAAAAAGTATTTAATAAGATTATTTCATTCATTCAGATCTAGGATGTGTTATTTTAGTGTTCCCTTTATTTTTTTGAGCAGTATATTTCAGGATGTTGTGTATCCCTGGAAATAATCAGAATTGATGTATACATTACAGTTCTGAAAATATAGCTTTTTGGGGGGGATATATTGATCCGCGAGAGAGGGAAAATTAATCCGCCGACAAATTTCTGTACTGACTAAAATATGACCACTAACTTTTTAAAACTTTATTTCCCCAAAACAATTTAACACTATCGCTTTTTGGTCTTTTACATTTTTTAAGCATCTTTTAACACAGGCAAAACTTTTAACATAAGCCATGCACTTTAATTTGCTCAACTCTCCATTGACTCAGCCATTGGCTCAATTTACCCGAAGGCAAACATTTTGACTATATTAACCCACACAGCTACAAGGATGCACTTTCATGCAAGGTTTAGGACCTCATATTGAATCTTATAGAGACCCAACCTGATGTATAGAACAAGCTTAATGTTATCTACTTTGGTTTAGATTCAAGCATCATGAAACCTCAACACAATACATTTATTCATTTGACTTGGTGAAATCAGTTATTGGGACCTAACTTCCTAGCCACTTTTTCCATGTGGTTTCTTCCTTCACAGACTCCATGAAATTATGACCGCTTCCTAATTATTCGGTCAAATTATGCACTTTGTGTATGGTTTCAATTTTAGCGTAATTATTTCTATAGCTTACACTTTCTTGTTTTTGAATTCTGATGCGAGTAGGACGGGTGTGGTTTTGTGACAATGATCAAGAGCAGCGGCTCACCAATTTGACAGCTCCAATGCAGTTACACCTCAAACACCTCCAAAACATCAGCTATGAAGGTGTCGGCTATCGCCGGTTAACGCTTGATCTGAATCTAGTCATAAAGGCTACTGGATAAGGGAAGACCTCTCAAACTGCGTACTGATATTTAGAGTTGAAATGTGAAGCAATGCTGAGGCATGTAGCCAACTGCAGTTTACCACATCAGTGAAGGATTTGTATTGGCATCAGCCAGGTCTCCTATCCTGTTAGTGTCCTGTGAACATCACAGTACCATTCACTTTCAATCTCTTTTACCAAGCCGACCCAGTACCATGGCCACTACTGCACAGAGATAACCATAACACACATCAGTTAATAAACATTATTTGGGGGCCATTTGAGACCCCATACAAAAGCATGGCTGGTAAATCCATGTGGTCTATCTACTGTAAGCCAGCCTACATCACACCGAAGGGTTTCTACTCAAGCATAGAATCCCATAACTACTAGCAGGTTAAGATGCACTTTGGGTAGAGTTGGAGCCCCACAATGGAGGTAACAAGACAAAGTAGTTTACAATTCAATACCTATGACAGAAACCACCACTATAGTGTCACACAACAAAGCATCAATGTTTTCCCATTTCTGTCTGGTATGCTTTTTTTTATTTAACCATTATTTAACTAGGCAAATCAGTTAAGAACACATTCTTATTTACAATGACAGCCCACCAGGGAACAGTGGGTTAACTGCATTGTTCAGGGGCAGAATGACAGATTTTTACCTTGTCTGCTCAGGGATTCGATCCAGCAACCTTTCGGTTACAGGCTCAACGCTCCACTAGGCTACCTGCCGCCACCCTTACGCTAGTGTGGAGATGAATGTCTTAGGTTGTCATTTTTCCACAACCATAAAGTTGTGTTGTTAGGTCATAAATAACTGGCATATAAGGCATTTAACTGTGTCGGCTTAGTTGATAGCGCTACATCGTTTGCTTGGTTATTCCTAGTAAAGTAGATCATCTTACACAAATGCCCCAGGCAGTGTTGGAAGTGGGTCGACCCTTGCCAGAACTTGATTTCCAACTAGTTTGAGTAATAATATTGAGAAGAACTATGTAGTGTTTACCTAAGCAAGAAAACTGAAGTTATAGTCAAGCATTGGATGACACTGGCACCGGCGGCTCCAGGGCACTGCCCTTGTTAAAGAGTATACGTGATGCCACCCAGAGAGCACTTGTCACGACTTCCGCTGAAGTCGGCTCCTCTCCTTGTTCGGGCGGCGTTCGGTGGTCGACGTCACTGGCTTTCTAGCCATCGCCGCTCCATTTTTTCATTGTTCCATTTGTTTTGTCTTGTTCCCTGCACACCTATTCCTCTGTTCCCCCCCATGTCTTTGAGTGAAATTGTTTTTGTTACGTGTTTCTTGTTACGCGCCAGGCTGGTTTTCCCCCTGTATTTCAGTGGTATTTCACGAAGGATGTTTAATTGTTAAACATTTGCTTATTTTTGTGACTGTTTCGCACCTTGCACATTTTACCTTTGGCTGGAGGTTTTTACGCATTGGCGTCTGTCTGTTTTATTGCCTCTGCCTAAATAAAGTGTGCGCCTGTTCACAACTCTCTGCTCTCCTGCACCTGACTCCTCCACCAGTAGCGCACAACCTTGACAGCACTGATCTCACAGACATGACTTACACACAGTCAACACTGAAATGGATACATCACTAACTTTCGGTTACATATAAACAGTATATACATATATGCAGTACCAATCAAAAGTTTGGACATTCAAAGGTTTTTCTTTATATTTACTAATGTCTACATTGTAGAATAATAGTGAAGACATCAAAACTATGAAATAACACATATGAAATCATGTAGTAACCAAAAAAGTATTAAACCAATCAAAATATATTTTCTTTTTGAGATTCTTCAAAGTAGCCATTGATTACAGCTTCGCACACTCTTCACATGCCTTAAAACAGAATTTTCCAAAAATTATGTCATGGCTTTAGAAGCTTCTGATAGGCTAAGTGACATCATTTGAGTCAATTGGAGGTGTACCTGTGGATGTATTACTCAGTGCCTCTTTGCTTGACATCATGGGAAAATCAAAAGAAATCAGACCTCCACATGTCTGGTTCATCCTTGGTAGCAATTTCCAAACGCCTGAAGGTACCACGTTCATCTGTACAAACAAT
Source organism: Salmo trutta (assembly GCF_901001165.1). NCBI lineage: Eukaryota > Metazoa > Chordata > Actinopteri > Salmoniformes > Salmonidae > Salmo > Salmo trutta. The sequence goes on from NC_042974.1 coordinate 35,852,275, forward strand.
AGTATGCAGGTATAAACACCATGGGACCACGAATCCATCATACCGCTCAGGAAGGAGACGCGTTCTGTCTCCTAGAGATGAACGTACTTTGGTGCGAAAAGTGCAAATCAATCACAGAACAACAGCAAAGGACCTTGTGAAGATGCTGGAGGAAAGAGGTACAAAAGTATCTATATCCACAGTAAAACAAGTCCTATATCGACATAACCTGAAAGGCCGCTCAGCAAGGAAGAAGCCACTGCTCCAGAACCGCCATAAAAACGCCAGACTACGGTTTGCAACTGCACATGGGGACAAAGATCGTACTTTTTGGAGAAATGTCCTCTGGTCTGATGAAACAAAAATAGAACTGTTTGGCCATACTGACCATTGTTATGTTTGGAGGAAAAAGGTGGAGGCTTGCAAGCCAAAGAACACCATCCCAACTGTGAAGCACGGGGTGGCAGCATCATGTTGTGGGGGTGCTTTGCTGCAGGAAGGACCGGTGCACATCACAAAATAGAAGGCATCATGAGGAAAGGAAAATTCTGTGGATATATTGAAGCAACATCTCATCCCTACAAATCAGCCGGGCTAGACAATCTGGACCCTCTCTTTCTAAAATTATCTGCTGAAATGTTTGCAACCCCTATTACTAGCCTGTTCAACCTCTCTTTCGTATCGTCTGAGATTCCCAAAGATTGGAAAGCTGCTGCGGTCATACCCTCTTCAAAGGGGGTGACACTCTAGACTCAAACTGCTACAGACCTATATATATCCTACCCTGTCTTTCTAAGGTCTTCGAAAGCCAAGTTAACAAACAGATTACCGACCATTTCGAATCCCACCGTACCTTCTCCGCTATGCAATCTGGTTTCAGAGCTGGTCATGGGTGCACCTCAGCCACGCTCAAGGTCCTAAACGACATCATAACCGCCATCGATAAGAGACATTACTGTGCAGCCGTATTCTATCGACCTGGCCAAGGCTTTCGACTCTGTCAATCACTACATTCTTATTGGCAGACTCGACAGCCTTGGTTTCTCAAATGATTGCCTCGCATGGTTTACCAACTACTTCTCTGATAGAGTTCAGTGTGTCAAATCGGAGGGCCTGTTGTCCGGACCGCTGGCAGTCTCTATGGGGGTACCACAGGGTTCAATTCTCAGGCCGACTCTCTTCTCTGTATACATCAATAATGTTGGTCTTGAGCTGGTGATTCTCTGATCCACCTCTACGCAGACGACACCATTCTGTATACTTCTGGCCCCTCTTTGGACACTGTGTTAACTAACCTCCAGACGAGCTTCAATGCCATACAACTCTCCTTCCGTGGCCTCCAACTGCTCTTAAATGCAAGTAAAACTAAATACATGCTATTCAATCGATCACTTCCCGCACCTGCCCGCCCGTCCAGCATCACTACTCTGAACGGCTCTGACTTAGAATACGTGGGCAACTACAAATACCTAGGTGTGTGATTAGACTGTAAACTCTCCTTCCAGACTCACATTAAGCATCTCCAATCCAAAATGAAATCTAAAATAGGCTTTCTATATCGCAACAAAGCATCCTTCACTCATGCTGCCAAACATACCCTCGTAAAACTGACCATCCTACTGATCCTCGACTTCGGCGATGTCATCTATAAAATAGCCTCCAACACTCTACTCAACAAATTGGATGCAGTCTATCACAGTGCCATCCATTTTGTCACCAAAGCCCCATACACTACCCACCACTGTGACCTGTACGCTCTCGTTGGTTAGCCCTTGCTTCATACTCGTCGCCAAACCCACTGGCTACAGGTTATCTACAAGTCTCTGCTAGGTAATGCCCCGCCTTATCTCAGCTCACTGGTCACCATAGCAGCACCCACTCGTAGCACGCGCTCCAGCAGGTATATGTCACTGGTCACCCCCAAAGCCAATTCCTCCTTTGGTCAACTTTCCTTCCCGTTCTCTGCTGCCAATGACTGGAACTGCAAAAAAACTGCAAAAATCACTGAAGCTGGAGACTCAAATCTCCCTCACTAGCTTTAAGCACCTGCCATCAGAGTAGCTGGTGCTCACAGATCACTGCACCTGAACATAGCCCATCTGTAAACAGCCCATCTATCTACCTCTTCCCCATGCTGTATTTATTTATTTATCTTGCTCCTTTGCACCCCAGTATCTCTACTTGCACATTCATCTTCTGCACATCTACCATTCCAGTGTTTAATTGCTATATTGTAATTACTTCGCCACCATGGCCTATTTATTGCCTTAACTTACCTCATTTGCACTCACTGTATATAGACTTTTTGTTTTCTTTTTTCTACTGTATTATTGACTGTATGTTTTGTTTATTCCATGTGTAACTCTGTGTTGTTGTATGTGTCGAATTGCTATGCTTTATCTTGGCCAGGTCGCAGTTGCAAATAAGAACTTGTTCTCAACGAGCCTACCTGGTTAAATAAAGGTGAAATAATTATATATTTTTTTAAATGGTGGAACTCTGTGCAGCACTTCCCCCTGACAACATCATTGATTCATCCCCCACACCCTCATTCAGCAGCCCTCCTGAAGCATGGGGTTATCACTCCATCTACGATAGCACTATACAGAGTTACACTATATATACAAAAGTATGTGGACACCCCTTGAAATTAGTGGATTTGTCTATTTCAGCCACACCCGTTGCTGTCAGGTGTTTAAAATCGAGCACACAGCCATGACATCTCCATAGACAAATGTTGGCAGTAGAATGACCTGAGTGAAGAGCTCAGTGACTATCAACGTGGCACAGTCATAGGATGCCACCTGTCTAGAAGCAACAATGGCTCAGCCACGAAGTGGTAGGCCACACAAGCTCACAGAACGGGACCGCTGAGTCCTGAAGCATGTAGCGCGTAAAAATCATCTGTCCTTTGATGCAACATTCACTACTAAGTTCCAAACTGCCTCTGGAAGCAACATCAGCACAAGAACTGTTAGTGGGGAGCTTCATGAAATGGGTTTCCATGTCCGAGCAGTCGTATACAAGCCTAAGATCACAATACGCAATGCCAAGCACCAGCTGGAGTGGTGTAAAGCCCACCACCATTGGACTCTGGAGCAGTGAAGTGATGAATCACTCTTCACCATCTGGCAGTCCTACAGACATATCTGGGTTTGGCGGATGCCAGGAATACGCTACTTGCCTGAATGCATAGTGCCAACTGTAAAGTTTGGTGGAGGAGGAATAATGGTCTGGGGCTGTTTTTCATGGTTCGGGCTAGGCTCATTAGTTCCAGTGAAGAGAAATCAACGCTATAGCATATAATAACATTCTAGACAGTTCTGTGCTTCCAACTTTGTGGCAACAGTTTGGGGAAGGCCCTTTCCTGTTTCAGCGTGACAATGCCCCCGTGCACAAAGCGAGGTCCTTACAGAAATTGTTTGTTGAGATCCATGTGGAAGAACTTGACTGGCCAGCACAAAGCCCTGATTTCAACCCCTGTGGGATGAATCTAGTGGAAAGCCTTCCCACAAGAGTGGAGGCTGTTATAGCAGAAAAGGGGGAGCCAAGTCCCCCGAAAAATGATGTCCCCCCACCTCTAAAACCAAAGTTGCACCCTTGCTGAAGAGATCACAAAGACAGAAAGAGACAGAGGGAGAAACAGGGTTACAATGAGAAAGTCAGAGAGATACAAAGTCTGTGAGAGATACATAGATAGAGTCAGATAAAGAGAAAGAAAGACAGAGACACACATATACTTTCTTGTATTCCTGAGCCAGCAACCCTCTCCATCAAGAGAGAGACCAGGAAGAAGCCTTTACAGCTTTCTCCCCCATGGAAATAGAACAGTGTATCCAAGTTCCTATATTCAAAACCACATGAATATTGCATGGAAACCACATAAAAACAGAACCGAAAACAGGAATTTACAGGAGATAAATTCAAATGTACTTGTCATGATAGTGTATCTGTCATATTCACCTAATCTCCATGTCCCTGAAATGACAAGTTTAAGAAAGAATGTCAATCAGTGGAGGCTCCTCAGAGGAGGAAGGGGAGGACCACCCAAAAAGTTATCATTTTTAAATAAAACTATATTAAATATATTCATATGTCACCAAATAATTGATTACATCATTTTTTTGCAATGAAGGTCTACAGTAACTTCAACAGCACTGTCTGGGGTAGCACCATGGTGCAGCCAGAGGACAGCTAGCTTTCGTCCTCCTCTAGCTACATTGACATCAATACAAAACCTAAGAGGCTCGTAGGCCTCACCCCCTTCCATAGACATACATGGTAATTATGAGCACTTCCGGGGGACGTCCTCCAACCAATCAAAGCTTTTGCAGTATGACTTGACATCCAATCATAGAATTAGGATCAGAGAATGAACCTATTGAGTTGTATTGGGATTGTGCCACAGAGCATTATGGGGGTTCTATGTTGAGAATTTGGTTACATTGTTGGATAGAGATTAGGAGTGAAAGGTGATAGTTGAGCATTTTTTGGTTATTATTCAATTCAAATTAGTTATTTCAAATTACAGTAGACTGAATAGGTATATTATAAATTGTTTTATTGGTTTTAGAATTGTATTTTTGTGTCCAGTTAGTGCAATTGCCTTGCTAACCAGCGCAAGTGTGCAGTTTTCTGTGCCAGAATGACCAACGCTGCCGAAAATGTTGTGGACTTTTTGATGAAGAACCCCTTTCATTCTCTGGCGTACATGGAAAAGGTGCGAATTAAAAGCGAGGGTCGACCTCTGCCTGAGATCAGTTTCATGAAGAAAGATGAAAAGGTGAGGGCGTTCAATATCACCTGGTATCAAAAGTTTAGCTGGTTAACAGGGAGCCTTTCATCAAGCCGCCTGTATTACTGGTCTTGCCTGCGTTTTTGGGCATGCAAGAATTTGCTTTTAGAGGACAGGACGAGATGGAAAGTTCCGCCGACTACAAGGAGCTTGCCGAGGTAATTTAACGTTACGATGCTTTACTTGCTGAACATATCAAACTTTCGACTGTCTTTTCTGGGATGTTGAAAACAATTCCGAATGATTTGATAGCTTCCATCGCATCATCCATTAAAATATTAGAGAGTTTGACGCAGTGCATTTTTTTCCTGTGTGCTCAAGTAGGCTTTCCACTTTCCTCCGGTTTTTATTTAGCAAAGATGATAACACAATCACCCCGGACAGACACAAGCCAAAACTCATGATATAAATGTTGCAGCAACCTAGGCTACACCTAAACATTAGAAATCTGAAATGGTGTATGGGATGAAAACAAGACAATTCTTCAGTCTAATCAACTGTAGGCTACTAATAAGAGCAGCTGCATACAGCCCTATGCGCCCTGTCCATCTGGCCAGGGTAAACTAATTGTTAACGCTATGTATTTATAGGCCATTTGTGTGTCAAGAGAAAATATGAATGTTATCAAATTTAGTTTATATCCAAAAATGGGCTGGCTAGGCAGCCTATACGTTTTTAATCCAAAATGATTAACTGGAATGAATGAATGAATCAAAATAATAGTGATGACGGACATGAGTAAACGTTTTGCAAGGCCTACAGTTGCATAGGCCTGCATAATGCAAACATGCATAAAGCAAGCTCAGCCCTGTGAGTTCTACTGTCCATCAGTTGTGGTCTGGGTAGAGGAAATCCCCCTCCTAATCTAGTCTAAATATAATTTATATGAACAAGTATAAGGTTGCTGCAGTTTGACAGGGTTCTCATCCCCCCCAGGGCCAGGAGTTTATTTTTCAGTTTTTAAAAATCATGTGATCTAATTATGATAAACTGGTCCCATCATAGCCCTTATAAAACCTTTTTACAACTGATTATTCACTGTCACACCTTTATAGGGTCCAGAGTTTCCCTAGTTATGTTAACATATAAGAAAAACTGGATGATCAGGGCTTTATTCAGGAAAGTTTCTTGGGATACTGTGATGTGTCAAGTGGGCGAGATGCTGTGTTAGACTTTATGAATTTTGAAATGTCTGAATTTAAGTTTATAGAGAAAGTCATTGTCCAAACCTACGATGGCACAGCTGTAATGGAATGTCTCTGCTATTTGTCTGATATAAGACCCCTCCTGTTCCCTGATTTAAGAGGTGATGACTACTCCACTACCTTTGTCACCTTTCTCCTGACATGAACTGAAGCCACGTCTCATGTGCCCGCTCATCCACTGGCACATTGAATGTTTCCCCTCCAAGTACTGTGAGTACCCCTATACATTTTCTCTCATTTCTGTATGTAGAGTCAATCACATATACACACACACAATCACATTATTACACATCAATGATTTTACTCCTTGCTTGGACTAACTCATTCTTAGCTCTTTTGTCTAAATGTGTAGTGTGTTGTGTTATTGTTTTTTTTCTTCCCAATCAAATCCTGTCCTGCGCTGGTCAAGCCTCAAAACACCTCAACTCATGCCCTCGTTCAATCACTGCTGTGATCCCTTTCCAACACTGTAAGTAGCCCTCTCATTCCCATTCCCCATAATATGGTACTATAAATGTCTTTATTAAATGCTTTAGGTTTAAATAATTAGTCTTTGACGATTTTTGAAACACTTTGTCGTCTCTGTGTGTTACACTCCTATACTGTGGGTCACCCATCCTCCTCAATGTTTCAAGTCACCAGCCTCCACTGACGTCAATACACTTGTTTCCTAAACAGTACATGGTCCTGTGGTGTTAGTAGAATTGATGGTAGAGGATAAGGGTGTAGTGGCATTTTGGGTAGGGGTTGAAAGGAAAGTGTTCAAAGGGGTAGAGTTATGGGGTAGTGACAGACCAGGGGGTAAGGTTCTAAGGCCCAGCTCACCCTGTAGGTCATTTAGTCTCCATTTGGCCAGAACAGAGTCTGCATAGGTGGAAACACTTATCTTAAACATCTTAAACACATACTGGAAACACTTATCTCCCTCACTAGCTTTAAGCACCAGCTGTCAGAGCAGCTCACAGATCACTGCACCTGTACATAGCCCATCTATAATTTAGCCCAAACTACTACCTCTTCCCCTACTGTATTTATTTATTTTATTTATTTTTGCTCCTTTGCACCATATTATTTAGATTTGAACTTTGAACTTTCTTCAAACTACAAATCTACAATTCCAGTGTTTTTCTTGCTATACTTTATTTACTTTGCCACCATGGCATTTTTTTGCCTTTACCTCCCTTATCTCACATCATTTGCTCACATTGTATATAGTCTTATTTTTTTCTACTGTATTATTGACTGTATGTTGTTTACTCCATGTGTAACTCTGTGTTGTTGTATGTTGTCGAACTGCTTTGCTTTATCTTGGCCAGGTCGCAATTGTAAATGAGAACTTGTTCTCAACTTGCCTACCTGGTTAAATAAAGGTGAAAATAAAATTTAAAAAAATAGGTCAGAATGGGGGGCAGGCCGAGTCTCTGGGAGACCGGCCAGTAGGGCAGAGCCAGCAATTTGGGGAGAGTTTAATCAACACAAACAATGCCAACAATCAATGGGACATAGTTCAAGTCTGAGGTTAAAGTTAATGCTGAGCTGTTTTTTACCTGGGCCGGCAGGTGTTGCCCCTCCTGCCAGACATAGACCAAGGTGAGTCAGCTTCCGATGGCCCTTCAGGTGATGGGGACTCAGCACGGGCATCTGTTTACAACAATGTGTCTGTTAGTATGGCCATCACAAGCCCAGACATACAAAGTCACATCACTGCTGAAGCCAAAATCAACTGTATTTGATTGTTGACTGAGATACATATGGTTTCTCACCTCTTTTACCAGGTGTCGTAGCTGATGTGTTTGGATGAGGGGTGTGAGGTTGCTTGTCAAGTCCATCCATACCCGGTTGTACTGTGGAAGGTCTGTCTAAAATGGGCAAAGGTCATACAACTAGATATGACAGTACGCTGAAGTTCAAAAGTTCAAGCGAAATATATGTTTTTGGCTCTACAATCGGAATGTACTGTAAGTTAATAAGGTGTGATGGGATAAAAAGATCTACATTTGAGAGTAGAACTTGATCTAGAGTTGACATTGAGCACACTCTTTCCCATGTAAATCAATAGAGACCAGAACATACCAACTGTCATGTGCTCACAGCTCAGTGTATGCTGGAGGGAGAAAGATTGATAGGTGTCCATATAACATTAATCAAAGCTAACCTATTTATCAGTTTAAAACCCTGGTAGCACATGGTATTTGTGGATCAAGAGTCACTGGAGGAAATACCATGGGTCACTGAGACTGAAAATAATCCCAATCTTCTCATATTATTGGTGCGGAATCTACAGACTGACATTACATGTGGAAGGAAGTAGGTCCTCTGTTTGCTTTTCATATCTCAAAACCAAAACCAGGCAATTATTTGAAAGATGACTTAGGTGATCTAATTTGTAGAGAGCAGAGAAATCAAGCTTGCTTCGTCAGCAAAACAAAACAGCCTGTTGAGGCCAGGGGGCAGTATTGAGAATTTTGGAAAAAAATATGTGCGCATTTTTAACTGCCTCCTACACCAACTCAGAAGCTAGAATATGCATATTATTGTTCAGGTTTGGATAGAAAACACTCTGAATTTTCTAAAACAGTTTGAATGGTGTCTGTAAGTATAACAAAACTCATATTGCAGGCAAAAACCTGTGAAAAATAGATTTAAAAAAAATGAGAATTTTGTGACTGTACTATTTAGTGTCATTGTTTTATAGATACCATAGTGAGAAAGGATTCAGTTCGCAACTCCTACTGCTTCCACTAGATGTCAACGATCTTTAGAAAGTTGTTTGACGCATCTGTCATGAATACAGACCGAATTAGAATGCTTACAAGTTGACACGTCATCACTTCATTTTTTGCGCCTGCGCATAAATCTTTGTCATAATCGTTTATTCTAGACACTTGAAAGGTTTTGTGAAAATATTACTGATGTTTACTGATGTTTCACGTTAAAAATGGACCAAAAGATTAATGCTAAACAACGTTTGACATGTTTGAACAAACATAAATAGATTATTTACTAGGTTTTTTTTAGCTTTTCGGCGTGACTTTACACTGCCCACCTCATTTTGTGGGAGCCTACTGAACGCTAACTATTTGGACATAAATTATGAACTTTGTCAAAAGAAACCACATTTGTTCTGGACCTGGGATCCCTGGCAGCGCCTTCTGATGGAGATAATCAAAGGTAAGGGGATATTTAGAATGTTATTATCGATATTAGATGATGCTAATGCTAACGGTGTAGCTTAGCTTAGCTTATAGCTTAGCTTATGTTGTTAGCATAGTACCCAGTTTATAGCAAAATGTGATTTCCCAGTAAAGTTATTTTGAGATCTGGCCATTCGGTAGCAATTACGAGATGATAATATATTATTCTTTGAATGACAATATTATAATTTACCAATGTTTTGGAATAGTAATTCCGTGATTTGTAATGCTGGATTCACTGGGAGCATTCGAGCCGAAAAAAATTCTGAATTTCACCGCGACTGTAAATGCTGTTTTTGGATATAAATATGAACTTGATGGAACTAAAAATGCATGTATTGTCTAACATAATGTCCTATGAGTGTCATCTGATGCAGATTGTCAAAGGTAAGTGCATAATTCTAGCTAGTTTTCTGTCTGTTGATGCCCTTCTTTGAATTGGCTAAACATTACACGCAGCTATTGTCAATGTACTCTCCTCACATAACCTAACTTTATGCATTCTCCGTAAAGCCTCTGAAAATCGGACAGTGTGGTTAGATTTAGGAGATATATCTTTCAAATGGAGGAAAATAGTTGATTATTTGATTATTTGAAATGATTACTCTTGCAGTTTTGAATTCCCCGCCATGGTCACATGACAATGAATCCCAATACCGGGATAAGATCCTGCCCCCTGGCCTCAACAGGTTTAAAGGAAAATGTACCGATATTGTAATAAATAAAATGCCAGCAGATGAAAACCTGAAGTCTCACCATTAATACAATTATGTTAACAGTAATTGCAGTAATTTTGAGACATTTTCTGACAACATGCTGAACTCAGTGACATGTATAAAGTTAGAAAAAGATGGCCTTACTGCTGGCTGCTCCAGGAGGAATCCAAACTCCTAAAACAGAAAGAAACAGTCCAGGTCAATCTGCAGTGATGTGCTGGTGTAGCTTTACTGTATCTATCACTCACTTACACTTTATGTATTTACTATTATTGAACACATCCCTTTAATCATGATTTCTGCCATTTTTAAGTCCAATCCTAGAAGGCTGTGTACAATATCATGTGACACCAAGCAGTTCCTCAAATCTGAAATAGGATTTGTGTGCGTTTCCCAGAATTAGAAACCTTATGATTCTCATTTTGGATTTAGATTAAAAATGACAAGAGAGACAGCTTGTCAAGACTAGACTGAATTTTAAACCTGACCCAAACGACTTAAAAAGTTAAAGCCATCCTTACAGATCATGAAATAATAATGGACTGCTTCGAACAGCAAGCTTTAAAAGCTAGCAGTCGCCCTGCCCTGCCCCCTTTGGTTACTGTTGCAACCTCGGACAACAATTTCCCAGAAAGCCCAATTCCCCCTTCTAACCACTGGTGAAATCCCTTCAATGACCTCAAACTGTGTTTCTAATACACAATGAAATTAAAAACAGACAACGCCTTGCTTATCTGGAAACTTGGGTATGTTGTGGTGGACTGTCATTACAATTGCTTCACGGAAACCTGGTAAAATTATGTTTAGTGTGGCTAGCCATGGAACGGTTCTGAGTTCACTGTCAGCTTGCAGTCAACGCTATAACTAGGCAGGTTCAGTCAACGCTATAACTAAGCATGGCAAACCTGCCTAGTAAAAGCGAATTGGTGATTTTTCGAATATTATCAAAATAAATCAACCACAGCACATTTTTAGACTCATTCAGCAGTTTTTGCCTGATTAAGAACAATACATTGGAAATTAATGTTGAAAGCTCAATTTATATTCCTAAAACTTAAGCTGAAAATGATGGTCTCGCTGCTTCCTGTTGACAAGACATTTTGATAAATGCCTCCCAAATAGTTTTAAAGTGTCCTAATCAATAACCAATATGCAAAAACAGTTTGATGTATTGAAAAGATAAAATGTTCTCCCTACATATAATCTCAGCAAAAAAAGAAACATCCTTTCACTCTAAACTGCATTTATTTTCAGTAAACTTAACATGTGTAAATATTTGTATGGCCATAACAAGATACAACAACTGAGACATAAACTGAACAAGTTCCAGAGACATGTGACTAACAGAAATGGAATAATGTGTCCCTGAACAAAGGGGGGGGGGTCAAAATTAAAAGTAAGTCAGTATCTGGTGTGGCTACCAGCTGCATTAGGTACTGCAGTCCATCTCCTCTTCATGGACTGCACCAGATTTGCCAGTTCTTGCTGTGCGATGTTACTCCACTCTTCCACCAAGGCACCTGCAAGTTCCCGGACATTTCTGGGAGGAATGGCCCAGGCCCTAGCCCTCACCCTCCGATCCAACAGGTCCCAGACGTGCTCAATGGGATTGAGATCCGGGCTCCTTGCTGGCCATGGCAGAACACTGATTTCCTGCAAGACAGGAATGTCACTCACAGAACGAGCAGTATGGCTGGTGGCATTGTCATGCTGGAGGGTCATGTCAGGATGAGCCTGCAGGAAGGGTACCACATGAGGGAGGAGGATGTCTTCCCTGTAACGTGCAGCATTGAGATTGCCTGCAATGACAACAAGCTCAGTCCGATGATGTTGTAACACACCGTCCCAGACCATGACGGACCATCCACCTCCAAATCCATCCTGCTCCGGAGAACAGGCCTCGGTGTAACGCTCATTCCTTCGACGATAAACGCGAATCCGACCATCACCCCTGGTGAGACAAAACCGGGACTCGTCAGTGAAGAGCATTTATTGCCAGTCCTGTCTGGTCCAGTGGCGGTGGGTTTGTGCCCATAGGTGACGTTGTTGCCTGTGATGTCTGGTGAAGACCTGCCTTACAACAGGCTTACAAGCCCTCAATCCAGCCTCTCTCAGCCTATTGCGGACAGTCTGAGTACTGAAAGAGGGATTGTGCGTTCCTGGTGTAAATCGGGCAGTTGTTGTTGCCATCCTGTATCTGTCCCGCAGATGTGATGTTCGGATGTACCGATCCTGTGCAGGTGTTGTTACATGTGGTCTGCCACTGCGAGGACGATCAGCTGTCCATCCTGTCTCCGCGTAGCGCTGTCTTAGGTGTCTCACAGTACGGACATTGCAATTTATTGCCCTGGCCACATTGCAGATCTCATGCCTCCTTGCAGCATGCCTAAGGCACATTCACACAGATGAGAGATGAGCAGGGACCCTGGGCATCTTTCTTTTGGTGTTTTCCAGAGTCAGTAGAAAGGCCTCTTTAGTGTCCTAAGTTTTCATAACTGTGACCTTAATTGCCTATCAACTGTACGCTGTTAGTGTCTTAACGACGGTTCCACAGGTGCATGTTCATTAACTGTTTATGGTTCATTGAACTAGCATGGGAAACAGTGTTTAAACCCTTTACAATGAAGATCTGTGAAGTTATTTGGATTGTTATGAATTATCTTTGAAAGACAGGCTCCTGAAAAAGGGATGTTTGTTTTTTTGATGAGTTTACATGTGCAGCAATAGTATTCATATTACTTGTATTTTCTTTGCACCAAAAACCCTGTTGTTTTGACAAGTGACAATAAATCACTCATCTATTAGGGGGGAGATGAGGTTGCACATCCTGTTATAACTACACAGCTCAATCTGGGAATAATGTGTACATCACTGGTTAGAGGACAACATGTAGAAGATAGCTTGCTACATTACGAAGTGTTGCATTTAGATTCAAGTCGGACACCAAGTGTAACGCAACACTTTTTTTGTTGACCACTTCCATCAATATCACAGTGAAATTAAGTCAGTTTAAGATTATAGTAAACAGTTTAGATTATAGTATACAGTATGTTGCCCACTCAGACTATTGTGACAATGACATCCATTTCTCAGTTTAACCATTCCCATACAAAAAAGTAATATATGGCCTTATACAGTTGAAGTCGGACATTTACATACACCTTAGCCAAAAACATTTAAACTCAGTTTTTCACAATTCCTGACATTTAATCCTAGAAAGAATTCCCTGTTTTAGGTCAGTTAGGATTACCACTTTACTTTAAGAATGTGAAATGTCTGAATAATGGTAGAGAGAATTATTTATTTCAGCTTTTTTTTCTATCATCACATTCCCAGTGGGTCCGCAGTTTACTTACACTCAATTAGTGTTTGGTAGCATTGCTTTTAAATTGTTTAACTTGGGACAAGTGTTTTGGGTAGCCTTCCGCAAGCTTCCCACAATAAGTTGGGTGAATTTTGGCCAATTCCTCCTGACAGATCTGGTGTAACTGAGTCAGGTTTGTAGGCCTCCTTGATTGCACACGCTTTTTCAGTTCTGCCCACAAATTTTCTATAGGACTGAGGTCAGGACTTAGTGATGGCCACTCCAATACCTTGACTTTGTTGTCCTTAAGCCATTTTGACACAACTTTGGAAGTATGCTTGGGGTCATTGTCCATTTGGAAGACCCATTTGTGACCAAGCTTTAACTTCCTGACTGATGTCTTGAGATGTTGCTTCAATATATCCACATCATTTTCCTACCTCATGATGCCATCTATTTTGTGAAGTGCACCAGTAACCTAAGTGTATGTGAACCTCCGACTTCAACTGTTAAAAAAAAAACTCTACATATATTTTAAAATATATGATCATATATTTTTATTTATTATATTTATTTATTTCACCTTTTATTTAACCAGGTAGGCTATTTGAGAACAACACATATATAAACGTGACATACATTTGGAAACATTTGATCATATATTTTAATAAAATAGCTAAATCTCACACCTACCATACAAGAAATACTAATGTGGGTATGTGTTTTCATCATGAAAAATGTACTCGGAACGGTTTCTTTTTTTTATGCATTTATTGCTTTGAAATATGTTCCAGAATTTTTATTTTTACATATATTTAAAACAATATATCAATCTCACATGTAGGGATCAACTATTTTCTAATTGCATTTAGTGATAGGCATCCTTGACTACTTTTTCATATCTTTGTATCTACTGTAGATGTTGCCATATCATTTTGAGATTAAATTGAGATGGTTGTAGACCATTGTAAGGTTATCATTTGTTATGTTTAAGTTTTGAAAACGCACAGAGACCTAAGTATGAATGTTTATTTTCATGCACTATAGTTGTGGTTGCCCATAAAGGTTGTAATCACATTGTATTTATAAGACTTGGTCCTCCAAGGATTTCGATTGGGAATTGTTTGTTCCTGTTGACACCAGCAGGGGCGAGGGAGCACAGCCGTTTGCGTCTCCCCTCAACAACACTGGAAGAAGACTCTTGTGACAACTCTACCATTTCTCCTACTCTCTTTTCTCTTTGTTCTCTTAAACAGGTATGTGGTATACACAAGCACAGTATCTATAGAAAATGTTAGAGTTGAAATGGTTGAGTTGAAATGGTTATCTGAGTGATACTTACTTTTTCTGTTGAAATTGTAAAGTTTAAATGTGGAAATTGATTGAGTGACAACTGTTAGCAATCTTGACATAAAGATGACGGTTTGCGGCTAAGCAAGGCTAGCCCATAGAATAACATAAGAAAAAATGGCGCCATATAATATTCTGGTTTGAATTGTATTGATTTATAGCTCCTCTGAGGTAATATTGTTGTTTCTTTTCTACTCTGTTTATACGATCTTAGCCCTGACATCTTCCCACCCAAGTGTTATATATTACAGAGTGTATATATATATATTTTAACTGTATACGCTAATGCTAAGTTAACTGCGCTAATGCTAGCCTGTCTAGCCAATAGGGTTGCTATTAGCTTAGGGGCTACCATTAGCTGGCTCGGTATTTAAATGGTTGTACTGGTTTATCGTTAATTTAAAGGCATTTTTATTGAAACATAGTACATGGCTTTAATGTGATATAAATGCGAACTTTGTCTGAGGTATCAGACTCGACGACAGTTGCTGTCCATTGAAGCACGGCCATTCGGTGCTTAACATTTTTGTCCGGGGCTTAGCGAAGTGTCATTTGGTGTTTGGAATTTTATTGTAGGATCTGTGCCTGTGAGACATGCTTATCATAAAACCACAGTTGCTGTCCATCTCATCAAAACCCCAAATCCTGGACGCAAACATTCCATTGTTGATTACTAACCTGTTTAGAAGGTTTGAATCCCAAGAAAACTGCCCTGTGGTGAGTACATGTTGGAAGAACAGTAGACTGATATAGCTGCATTAATGTAACATGTTCCAAAGCTGTGTGCTGGAAAGCCTTGGTAGTGCATGGCTGAAGTTATGCTTGTAATACTTATTTGAGCTTTGTGTTTAATTAGGCTTTTGGAACCACATACTCTTCAAAAATACCTCCTCAAAACACAACTCATGGAGACATATCTGACACAGTAGTGCTTTGACAGCTCACATGTGTGGAAGAATGAGGGAGGAAGATAGAGTAAGGAGAGGGAGCTGATCATGGACTATAGGATACGGAGGGGTGAGCATGCCCCCATTTTCATAGATGGGGCTGTAGTGGAGCAGGTCGTGAGCTTCAATTTCCTCGGTGTTTACATCACTAAGGAATTAACATGGTCCACACAGAGGGCATGATGGCGCCTCTTCTCCCTCAGGAGGCTGAAAAGATTTAGCATGGGCCCTCAGGATCCTCAAAGTTATACAGCAACACCATTGAGAGCATCTTGACTGGCTGCATCACCGCTTGGTACGGCAAGTGCAAGGCACCGGCCGCAAGGCGCTACAGAAGGCACTGTGGCCGAGCTTCCCACCATCCAGGACTATACCAGGTGGTGTCAGAGGAAAGCCCAAAAATGTTCAAAGACTCCAGCCACTCATAGACTGTTGTCTCTGTTATTGCACGGCACACAGTATCAGTGCACCACGTCTGGAACGAACAGGACCCTGAACAGCTTTTACCCCCAAGCCATTAGATTGCTAAACAAGACTGATAAATAGCTACCCACTGCTGCCTATTATCTATTGTGTTGCCTAGTCACTTTAATCCTACCTGTATTTTTTAAATGTATTTAACCTTTATTTAATTAGGCAACTCAGTCTTATTTACAATGACGACCTAGAAACAGTGGGTTAACGGCCTTGTTCAGGGGCAGAACGACAGATTTTTACCTTGTCAGCTCGGGGATTCGATCTAGCAACCTTTCGGTTACTGGCCCAACGCTCTAACCACTAGGCTACCTGCCACCCCATAGCTACCTCAGTTACCTTGTACCCCTGCACATCGACTCGGTGCTGGTACTCCCTGTGTATAGCCATGTTGTTTTGACTTGTTATTCATTATTCCATGTAGTTATTCCTCATGTCACTATATTTTTAATATAATATTTTCTTTATATCATTGAAAAAGGACCCGTACGTAAGCATTTCACTGTTAGTCTACACCTGTTGTTAACAAAGGATGTGACAAATACAATTTGATTTGAAAAAAAATCACCTAATATGGCCATTTGTTGAATTTCAACAAAAATGGGGCTAGGTTTATCTGAGAGACATCGTTAAGCTGTCAGGGAGACTTTGAACAAGCTGCCTCATGTTCTGTGCACTTTGCGCAGCAGTGTATTTGGGGAGAACACTGTCATTACATGCATTGTCAGGCAGTGTGATTACTCAGAGACATATCTGTCACAGCAGTGCTTTGACAGCTCACATTGTGTGGAAGAACGAGGGAGGAAGATGGAGGGAGGGAGAGAGCTTAGGGCAATGCTTCAGTGTCAGCTCAGCTATACAGTTCATTAAGAGCACCCACCCTGTCATATAACCTGCCAGTTCAAGTCTACCTCTTCTGTCTCCCTTATTCTCTGCGCAGTAACATTTATGGTAGCATTTTGTCTCAAGCTCTCAGGAAAAGACTTCAGCAGGGTGAGTTATACTACACTGATCCATGATGTCTCTCCGTCATGAGACAACATCTTGTGATGCATTCATTTTAATAGCAGGTGTCCTTGTCTAAAAAACTGTCTTTGTACACCCTGTACCTGACATGTATTAGCCTCACATATGCAGAGTTTGACAAGAGTTTGATATGAAGAGTAACCATAGATTCTGGATAAAAGCGCATGTGGGTGTGAAAGAAATGGATATCTGAGAGTAAAGTACACCGCCAGACAAACAGCTTATAGTTACACTTTAACACAGCATACAGTAAATGAAACTGACAATGATACACAACGAGAGGAGTTTTCTCACCTGTCAACCTATCAGAGAGTGAACATAGCTCAGACTGAGAAGAGGAGAACCTTTATAACCAATTATATCAGCTCCATCAACCTTAGTGCCAGGTGTTGCATTTGCACCAGTGAGAAATAGGAGAAGGAGCACAGTGGGTGAGACCGAGAGCAGGAAAGAGAGAGAGACAGCGAGAGAAAGTTGTTTCGTGCAGTAAAAATGTTCTGCTCCCCTGAACTTTGGCGTGTTTATTTTTGCAGTAAAGCTCTGAAAGCCCATTGCATAATTACTAAAAGCATGGGCCTCTAAAATGCTGACCATACCGGACACGTCGCGTGCGCGAGCATCGCAAAATAAATGTAGAAATCCAAGTTTTTCAATAATTGCACCCACACTGCTCGCGTGTGCCAACGAGCATCTGCATAGCCAAGGGCTAAAATAGAACTCCTTTCTATTTCTGATGCAGATCGCGCCGAAAGTCCTGCCTCTTCCATCTCCTCATTGGTTTATAGAAGCAGGTACCCACGTGCCATCTCCTCTTTGGTTATACCCACGTGGGTGATTGAAAGACAAAATGTTTTGCAGTTTGTCGTGGTAAAAGTGTAGATGCCAATCACCATATAAGTTCAAAGATGAAAAAGCCTGGAAGGAGGAGAGATGACTAGAAACAATTCGGTTGGCCGTTTTATGTGTGGATTAATTGTCGGAGTAGAGAACCTTCTGCATTTCAGGTAAAATATCAACTCAGTGTTTATATCCCAGGACAAATTAGCTAGCAACAGCAAGCTAGCTAAATAGGACAAATTAGCTAGCAAGTGCAAGCTAACTAGCTAAATTGCCATACGTGTTTATTGGTTTTCGACCTGTCCCCAAATTAATGTCATTGGTTCAGAGTTTGTTTTGATATTTTAACCTGTGTGTCGTGATCGCGTTTGGTGTAGGGGTACAAAATTAATTTATGCACGATAGCGCACTCGCACAGCCGGTTTGGGTTCCGTGTAAGAAATGCTCCCCTCTAAAAATCCAGTGTGTTGCTTTGGATGCTAACCAAAACAGTTTATGCTTGGCTTATAAGCTACATAAGGTGGATACATTTTGAGTTTAAAAGAACAGTGTCCTTCTCGACAGTGGGATGAGTCGTCACCAATATATTTTCTTAGGCCAGACATCAATAGTGTTATAAATAATACATTATAAAGTGTGGTAGGTAGGAGTGCATGAGATTACCCGTCACTGTGCTGCAGATGTGACACTGTGCATGACAGTCTTATTGCCTTCCTTGCAAACTGACATCTGCCACTGTGCCAGCTAACCCTATCTACCTGACACACATCAAATTGCTATTGGGCTCCATTTCCATAGCAACCAGGTGTGTCATATCACATATTCTATGCTGAACCTGTCAGTCTACCTCTGTGCCTCAGGGATAAATGGATCCAATCAGAGAGAGGAAGGAAAACAGAAGCTGAAATAAGGGAAGACAGATGACTAGTCAGTACAATGAGTTGCCTTGAGGTTGTTTGTGGGGTTCAGATAGTAAACTTTGATCTCTTCCTAGAGAACCCCACACCCTACATTATTAATCAACACACTAATTGATATTTCTCACTTAAACAAGGCGTTTGACGTAAGCTAAGAAATTATACCAATGAGATACTGAGCCATATAGGAAAGTCTCTTCTACAGTAGATCAGCTGCTTAAGTAATATATAGCATTTTTGAAGCTATAGTGTTCACAGACCACATGACTTGACATGAAGTCGATATTTCTCAACAGACTTATGAGCTATGGGTAGGTGTTCATTATGCCGATCATGATTAGATAAATTATATACTGTAGACCAGGGTTCACCAACTGGTGGCCCGGGGGGTGAATATGCCCCTCGGGTGATTTTTATTTGGTTTTCTGAGCCCCTCCCCCCAAAAAAGTATATACAGTATATACTACTGTTCCAAAGTTTGGGGTCACTTAGAAATGTCCTTGTTTTTTAAAGAAAAGCAGCTTTTTTTGTCCATTAAAATAACATCAAATTGATCAGTAATACAGTATAGACATTGCTAATGTTGTAGATGACTATTGTAGCTGGAAATGGCAGATTTGTTTTTAATGGAATATCTACATAGGCGTACAGAGGCCCATTATCAGCAACCATCACTCCTGTGTTCCAATGGGACGTTGTGTTAGCTAATCCAAGTTCATCATTTTAAAATGCTAATTGAACATTAGAAAACCCTTTTGCAATTATGTTAGTACAGCTGAATACTCTTTTCCTGATTTTAAAGAAGAAATAAAACTGGCCTTATTTAGACTAGTTGAGTATCTGGAGCATCAGCATTTGTGGGTTTGATTACAGGCTCAAATGGCCAGGAACAAATAACTTTCTTCTGAAACTCATCAGTCTATTCTTGTTCTGAGAAATGAAGGCTATTCCATGGGAGAAATTGCCAAGAAACTGAAGATCTCGTACAACGCTGTGTACTACTCCCTTTACAGAACAGCGCAAACTGGCTATAACCAGAATTGGAAGAGGAGTGGGAGGCCCCGGTGTACAACTGAGCAAAAGGACAAGTACATTAGAGTGTCTAGTTTGAGAAACAGACGCTTCACAAGTCCTCAACTGGCAGCTTCATTAAATAGTACCCGCAAAACACTAGTCTCAACGTCAACAGTGAAGACGCGACTCCGGGATGCTGGCCTTTTAGGCTGAGTTGCAAAGGAAAAGCCATACCTCAGAATGGCCAATAAAAAGAAAAGATTAAGATGGGCAAAGGAACACAGACACTGGACAGAGGAAGATTGGAAAAAAGTTTTATGGACAGATGAATCTAAGTTTGAGGTGTTCATATCACAGAGAAGAACATTCGTGAGACGCAGAAAAAATGAAAAGATACTGGAGGTGTGCTTGACGCCCTCTGTCAAGCATGGTGGAGGAAATGTGATGGTCTGGGGTTGCTTTGGTGGTGGTAAAGTGGGAGATTTGTACAGGGTAAAAGAGATCTTGAAGAAGGAAGGAAATCACTCAATTTTGCAATGCCACGCCATACCCTGTGGACGGCCCTTAATTGGATCTAATTTCCTCTTACAACAGGACAATGACCCAAAGCACAGCTCCAAGCTATGCGAGAACTATTTAGGGAAGAATAAGTCAGCTGGTATTCTGTCTATAATGGAGTGGCCAGCACAGTCACCGGATCTCAACCCTATTGAGCTGTTATGGGAGCAGCTTGACCGTAAGGTACGTAAGAAGTGCCCATCAAGCCAATCCTACTTGTGGGAGGTGCTTCAGGAAGCATGGGGTGAAATCTCTTCAGATTACCTCAACAAATTGACAACTAGAATGTCAAAGGACACAATTATTATTTCAATTAAAAAACGTTATTTATAACCTTATCATCATCTTGACTATATTTCCTATTCATTTTGCAACTCATTTCATCTATGTTTTCATGGAAAACAGAAATTTCTGTGACCCCAAACTTTTGAACAGTAGTGTGTGTAATATATATAGTTTAGCAAAAAAACAAATGTTCATACACATATAAAATCTATTAATTAAAATCTGAGAATATTAATATTTTACACACACACTTTACACACACACACACACACACTCACACACAAGAAGGTACCCATAAGCAATCATTTCTGATCAAAAAACACAAATGTGAAAAATTGGTGGATATAGAGTTTTGGAAATAACCTCTTCATCTTAACCTAAACGATTTCAGTAGCTAGCATAAGACCACAAAAGTAGAGTTACACTTAAAGCAAACTATTCATAATAATGACTAGGACAATAGCTTTCAAAATAGCTTAAAAAATAAGAAAATAAGCTTGCTACTTAGCTAGAGCAGAAAGAAATGTAAACTTATCCGCCATGACAGCTGTGACAGCTGGGCTTCTTTGGTGGACATGGACACTGGTCTCAGTTGAAAACATCCAAAATCACAATAGAAAACATTGCACTTGAAAATTGCAATATGAATATTTAATTTCAACCTTCTGACCAACTACTGGGTCAGGCGGTGCCCCTCTGTCTGATTCATATCGCTTGATTTCTGATGATTGTTCTCGATTGTATTGACTGATTGGTTCCGTATGGGGTGAACCAACAGTAAAGAACTGGATAATAACTTAATAACTTAGTAAACAATGTTTATTAAGATGAAAAACTAATTGTGTTTAAGGTGAACTTGAAAGAGAATAATGAGCTAACTGCAAAGTAAGCTTTATAATTCAGAATTCCTGCTGTAACTAGCAAGCTAGTAGCTAGCTAGCTATGCATTGGTGGGGGCACAGATGAAAGGGGGCATTGTGGGGCTGCTCGTGCTGATGTCGTGTCACTACGGGTGTGAATAGCTAGCTAGCAAGGTGCAAGACCTTGCCTCTCTAATCAATAATGTTAAAGTTACTGCCTGTCCACGGGGAGAGGTTTGATACAATAGACCTGTGAGCTAGCTAGCAGCAGTAGAAAGCTACAGACTTGTGTGCGGGGAAGTGGAGGGGAATGCAATGGGCTGCCTGCAACTACCTTGGCAAAGTAATGTTAATGTCTTGATTGTGAATGTTATCCTTGTGTATTGAAATAATGAACAGCTTTGCTTAAAAATCTCCATATTAACTGACAATGTCAAATGAAATGTTACCAGGGTAAGGTAACTGTCTTGTGTGTTTTTTTTCTATTGTGGAAAATTATCACACTTTACTTAAAGCCTACAAATACCTAGCCTATTATGGTGTTTTTATAATTAAGTGAATAACTTTATTTACAGCAAACAAAAATACATAAAGTGCTTTAAAAAGCTTTAGTATGAGTTGTTTGTTATATTGTATCACAGGTCCCTTATGTGTGTAAGAAGTGTCTTGTTTCTGTTTTCAAACCAGTATGGCTATAGTATTTTATTCACTATAATCTCATAATTCATTATAGTTAATGATCTATAAAGCATCATACTGAGTTTTATAAATACTTATGAGTTATTATGGATGCTTATAGTCAGTGTTATATCGCATTATAAAAGGTTTATAAAGCGTTATATGTACTTCATAGAAAGTGTTACCTACTGTATATTTATTTTAGGTGGATTAATTCTGTATCAAATCTCTCCTCTTTCTGGTAGGATTAAGAAACTCATAACACAGGCTATACAGTATAACCTCACTTGACCGCAATCATTTCCATACTATCAGCCTATCACCCCTGTTTTGAAACCCACTGACTAACTACAATGCGAGAGGGTGAGTAAGGAGGCAGGGGGAGGAGAGGAACAAAGGTTAGCTCACAGCATCATAAGGAATATCTGCAGCATGCCTTGACTTTTTAAACATGGGAGGGCAGACGGAAGGCAAAAGTTTATTTTTTCCTCAAGAGAGCAACTGCCACAGAGCGTTCTAACAGGGAGGTGTGGGTGTTTTGCTAATGATTATTGCTCTCATCCAACCTCTAAATCTGCCCTCAGACATTCCTCTGACTCAGTAAATGAGTATGTATGGGCACAACTCTGACATTTCCCTTACACTGAGCCACTCAAATCAAATCAAATTGTATTGGTCACAAACACATATTTAGCAGATGTTATTGCGGGTGTAGCGAAATACTTGTGTTCCTAGCTCCAACAGTCAGTAATGTATAACAATTCAATACAATACACAAATCTAAAAGTAAAATTATGGAATTAAGAAAAATCTAAATATTAGGATGAGCAATGTCAGAGTGGCATTGACTAAAATACAATAGAATAGAATGCACTACACACATTTGAAATGAGTAAAGCAGTATATTAACATTATTAAAGTGACTAGTGTTCCATTATTAAAGTGACCAGTGATTCCAGGTCTATGTATATAGGGCAGCAGCCTCTAAGGTTCAGGATTGAGTAACCGGGTGGTACCTGGCTAGTGATGGCTATTGAGATAGAAGCTGTTTTTCAGTGTCTCGGTCCTAGCTTTGATGCGCCTGTATTGACCTTGCCTTCTGGATGATAGCAGGTTGAACAGGCCGTGGCTCGGGTGGTTGATGTCCTTGAGGATCTTTTTGGCCTTCCTTTGACATCGGTGCTATAGGTGTCTTGGAGGGCAGGCAGTCTGCCACTCTGGGGTTCAATGGCTCTGTAGAAGTCTCCCTGAAAGCTTATGATTGCTGATGACTTATATTAGGGTTGCCCAACTGGCAGTGATTTTATTTGACCAGCCTAGTTTTCTGAGCAAAAATATATACTGAACAAAAATATAAATGCAACATGTAAAGTGTTGGTCCCATGTTTCATGAGCTGAAATAAAATATCCCAGTAATGTTCTATACGCACAAAAAGCGTGTTTCTTTAAAAGGTTGTGCACAAATTTGTTAACATCCCTGTTAGTGAGCATTTCTCATTTGCCAAGATAATCCATCCACCTGACAGGTGTGGCATATCAAGAAGCTGATTAAATGGCATGATCATTACACAGGTGCACCTTGTGCTGGGGACAATTATAGGCCACTCTCATCCTAATATTTATATTTTCAGCTGTGCTAACATAATTGCAAAAGGGTTTTCTAATGATCAATAAACCTTTTTAAAATTGTAAACTTGGATTAGCTAACACTACGTGCCATTGGAACACAGGAGTGATGGTTGCTGATACTGGGCTTCTGTACGCCTATGTAGATATTCCATAAAAAATCTGCTTTCCAGCTACAATAGTCATATGCAACATTAACAATGTCTGCACTATTTCTGATCAATTTGTTATTTTAATGGACAAAAAAATATATTTTCTTTCAAAAACAAGGACATTTCTCAGTGACCCCAAACTTTTGAACAGTAGTGTCAATCTTTCTTTTTTTTCAGACTGCAAAAACACCAGCAAATTATTTTAATTTGGGAAATCTGTGCCAAAGTATTCCCATGCATAATAGATATACAGTACCAGTCAAAAGTTTGGACTCACCTACTCATTCAAGGGTTTTTCTTTATTTTTACTATTTTCTACACTGTAGAACTATGAAATAACACATGGAATCATGTAGTAACCAAAAAGTGTTAAATCAAAATATATTTTATATTTCAGATTCTTCAAAGTAGCCACCCTTTGCCTTGATGACAGCTTTGCAAACTCTTGGCATTCTCTCAACCAGCTTCACCTGGAATGCTTTTCCAACAGTCTTCAAGGAGTTCCTGTGACGTCTACTCCTGCTCCCCCTCTCCGGGGCTCTACATCGCCAGTTTATTCATTATTACGCACACCTGCCACCATCAAAACGTGCACCTGTGCCTCATGAGACTCCCCTAGACTCCATCACCTACCTGATAACCTCCCCTATGTCTGTCACTCCCTTTGGTTCTTTCCCCAGGTGTTATTTAATCCGTTTCACTGTTTTATTTATGTACACTACTCGTGTTTCTTGTTTTGTCCTATGTTCCGCTATTTATTAAATTCACTCCCTGTACTTGCTTCCCGATTCTTAGCATACATGTAACAGTTCCCACATATCCTGGGCATTTGTTGGCTGCTTTTCCTTCACTCTGCGGTCCAACTCATCCCAAACCATCTCAATTGGGTTGAGGTCGAGTGATTGTGGAGGCCACTCCATCCCTCTTCTTCTTGGACAAATAGCCCTTACACAGCCTGGAGGTGTGTTGTGTCATTGTCCTGTTGAAAAATAAATGGTAGTCCCACTAAGTGCAAACCAGATGGGATGGTGTATCGCTGCAGAATGCTGTAGTCATGACTTTACTTTCATTAATCTGATGACTGTTATATTTAATCAACTAACTATGTTTAATTGTTACCTGATTAAATGAATAATGTAACAATTAACTCATTAGGAATTTGGGGCACCACAAGAGCAGTTGTTTAAAGAGTTACCATCTCCCGAATTAAACTCCAAAGGTCTTTACCTATCACATCCATAAAACAGTCAACGTATTAATCATAACCACCTATCATATCATAATTCTGAACAGTTGTAACCTGCATCTGCAAAAAACCCAGCCTTACTTATGATTCAGTACTACACAAATTGGTTAAATTATTTATTTACTAGCTAACTAAATTATAACACAGAATAAACATACACACTTAATACATTAAAACAGGTCCCTAGCTGACTGACAGAATATGGCAGCTTTTTACAAAGGAGATGGGAGGGAGAGAGAGAGACTTATCATTGATACATTTTAGGAACTACTCTCACAGTAATCATATACTTTGCACATGAACTGCTGCCCATTTGGAGTAAGAAATCATGAATTTATTTACGTGTGAATGCCTTCGTTCACCATTTATACCTGTCGGAACCAGGCCTTCTTAGGAAGGGTGTTGGCCTTTCCGCAGCATGCTTGTAAGTCTCTGATTGCCAAAAGGTCCCCCCCTCCCCGATCTTCTACTGTTGTTCATTCTGGAAGATAGGCTAGCCAGCCGTGACGACGGTTCCCATCGGTAATGAGAGTAGTAGAATAGCATGGTTTGAAGAGTAGTAGAATGGTCCCACTTAAATTCACATTTCTGGATACTTTACTTAGGACAGCTAATCAGCCGTACCAGTGATTGTCTGCGAGGTGAGCTTCTTGCCTCCACATTGTGTTAATATTCAGAGTTCGAACCACTTCCGACGTGAGCTGCAGCTCAATGCCTTTCTGGTCTAAATGTTAATTTCTTACCAATCCTTTGATGCACTCTGGTCAAAAGGGACGGTTCTGTCAGGCTGACACAATCTCTGACCTAACTCGGGGCATGGCTACATACTGTGCAAAGTTTATAAGACACAAATGATCTCTTATGGCTCCTAAAATCACATTCCTATCTTAACAAAAGTACTTTCATGATGTTTCCTATTTCATATACAACATTAACGATGGAGACTTCATACATGTAGTGTATATACTTTTCAAGTTACAATATTTATAAAAAATTTAATGACATCACAAAATAACAACCCATATTACATTATTATTCTTTAGATTTGCCTCCCCACGTCCTATGTAGAAATATTGTTCCAGTATTTGCTTTAGAGAGTGTTAAAGTTTTGTCGGGAAAAGTCTCTGGAGACAAAGATACATTCCTGTGTTAATTTGGAGAGGGAGACCCTGGATGTCCTCTCCTTTAATTTACAACAGGGTGTGAGGTGTTAACCCCTCACCAGCTCACTCCTCCCCCATCTGTGGGTGAGAGAGGGTCTGGTTACTGTCATCCATTGCCAAGCTGATCCGACCCATTCGGATCCCCACAGGACAGTCATGACACTGTGGTAGCCATGCTGCTTAAGTGCCTTGAATTCTAAATAAATCACAGACAGTGTCCCTAGCAAAGCACCCCCACACCATCACACCTCCTCCATTCTTCATGGTGGGAACCACACGTGGAGATCCGTTCACCTACTCTGCTTCTTACAAAGACACGGTGGTTGGATCCAAAAATCTTACATTTGGACTCATCAGACCAAAGGACACATTTCGCCAGTCTAATGTCCATTGCTCGTGTTTCTTGGCCCAAGCAAGTGTCTTCTTCTTATTGGTGTCCTTTGTAGTGTTTTTTTTGCAGCAATTCGACCATGAAATCTCATCTGAACAGTTGATGTTGAGATGTCTGTTACTTGAACTCTGTGAAGCATTTATTTGGGCTGCAATCTGAGGTGCAGTTAACTCTAATGAACTTATCCTCTGCAGCAGAGGTAACTCTGGGTCTTCCTTTCCTGTGGCAGTCCTCATGAGACCCAGTTTCATCATAGCGCTTGGTTTTTGCAACTGCACTTGAAGAAATATTCAAAGTACTTGAACTTTTCCATATTGAATGACCTTCATGTCTTACAGTAATGATGGACTGTCATTTCTCTTTGCTAATTTGAGCTGTTCTTGCCATAATATGGACTTGGTCTTTTACCTAACAGGGCTATCTTCTGTATATCACCCCTACCTTGTCACAACACAACTGATTGGCTCAAACGCATTAATAAGAAATTCCACAATGTACTTTTAACAAGGCACACCTGTTAATTTAAATGTATTCCAGGTGACTACCTCATGAAGCTGGTTGAGAGAATGTGAAGAGTATGCGAAGCTGTCATCAAGGCAAAGGGTGGCTACTTTGAAGAATCTCAAATATAAAATATATTTGGATTTGTTTAACAATTTTTAGGAATACTCATCAAAATGACAAAAGAAAGTAATATGTGATAGCTAAACTACTGTATCACTGACTTTGCTGTACTTACTATAACTGTGAAATGTGGTTGTCTCACCTAGCTATCTTAACTGTAAGTTGCTTTGGATAAGAGCGTCTGCTAAATGTCTAAAATGTCAATTTTAAAAAGCATGCCAGTATACAGATCAAATCCTCTATCCAGATGAGACACCAGACACGTAGCGATTTGTTTTGACTGCTTGCTCTTATCCCTAGTTTGTTCATTTGTTTATGTTGCTAAAGTTACTGTCTAGAGATACTCTTCAGAAAAGCGTACTATTATTCTACTCCTGTTTAGTCTGGGAGAGCCCTGACAGCCTAAAGGAAACAGAATGGAACTATCACACCAGACCAGGACCGCTCCCAGACTGTATGGCATACACACTAAAATATACACAGACAGAGACCACAAGAGCACTCTACACATTTGTTTCGGTCCAGTGGTCCTGATGCTGGCACATCAGCAGCAGCCATTCATGTAAAGAGAATACTGATTTTGTTTGTAAAAGGTTTGGCTTCCACCTGAACCGTTCATATTTCTATGATTTTCTGAGGGAATAACTTTTGCTACCCTTTGGTTCATTGTCTCTAGCACAGCCTGAGACATATGATGAATATACAGTATTTCTAATAATCATTATAATTTCTTGTTGTACAACATGTTTAATCTGTGTGGTATATGACGGTTCACAGAGGGGATTCATAAATCTTATTTAAAACTGTTAAATGAAAGTTAACAGACAAAACAAATTACTGCATGCAGCTCAGTAAGGTATCCTGTTGCTTTCCATATGTTCGGATACAGCACACATGGCACCATGAACTAAGCAAACCAAATTCAGACCAAAATCTCAGGTTAACTACCGTTTTTCATCTCACAATCTTTATACTAACTGACAGCTAGTGAAATTTATTAATGGGTTGCATGTTTTGTCTCAATATTGTTTTGAATGTTAATATTGCACTGATGCCTAACTGAGCATTTTACTCAATGCATTCTCAATGAGAGCTGATACAGATTTAATCAAAAGTGCATTACAGTGGCTTGGAATAACAATGCCATTCAATAGGAGGCACATACAGTGGCTTGCGAAAGTATTCACCCCCCTTGGCATTTTTCCTATTTTGATGCCTTACAACCTGGAATTAAAATAGATTTTTCGGTGGTTTGTATCATTTGATTTACACAACATGCCTACCACTTTGAAAATGCAAAATATATTTTTTTTGTGAAACAAACAAGAAATAAGACAAAAAAACTGAAAACTTGAGCGTGCATAACTATTCCCTCCCCCCCAAAGTCAATACTTTGTAGAGCCACCTTTTGCAGCAATTACAGCTGCAAGTCTCTTGGGGTATGTCTCTATAAGCTTGGCACATCTAGCCACTGGGATTTTTGTCCATTCTTCAAGGCAAAACTGCTCCAGCTCTTTCAAGTTGGATGGGTACCGCTGGTGTACAGCAATCTTTAAGTCATACCACAGCATCTCAATTGGATTGAGGTCTGGGCTTTTGAGTGTTGCTTTAGCAGTATGCTTAGGGTCATTGTCCTGCTGGAAGGTGAACCTTCGTCCCAGTCTCAAATTTCTGGAAGACTGAAACAGATTTCCCCAAAGAATGTCCCTGTATTTAGCGCCATCCATCATTCCTTCAATTCTGACCAGTTTCCCAGTCCCTGCCGATGAAAAACATCCCCACAGCATGATGCTGGCACCACCATGCTTCACTGTGGGGATGGTGTTCTTGGGGTGATGAGAGGTGTTGGGTTTGCGCCAGACATAGCCTTTTCCTTGATGGCCAAAAAGCTCAATTTTAGTCTTATCTGACCAGAGTACCCTCCCATATGTTTGGGGAGTCTCCCAAATGCCTTTTGGCGAACACCAAACATGTTTGCTTATTTTTTTCTTTAAGCAATGGCTTTTTTCTGGCCACTCTTCCGTAAAGCTCAGCTCTATGGAATGTATGGCTTAAAGTGGTCCTATGGATAGATACTCCAATCTCCGATGTGGAGCTTTGCAGCTCCTTCAAGGGTTATCTTTGGTCTCTTTGTTGCCTCTCTGATTAATGCCCTCCTTGCCTGGTCCATGAGTTTTGTTGGGTGGCCCTCTCTTGGCAGGTTTGTTGTGGTGCCATATTCTTTCCATTTTTTAATAATGGATTTAATGGTGCTCCGAGGGATGTTCAAAGTTTCGGATATTTTTTATAACCCAACCCTGATCTGTACTTCTCCACAACTTTGTCCCTGACCTGTTTGGAGAGCTCCTTGGTCTCAATGGTGCCACTTGCTTGGTGGTTCCCCTTGTTTAGTGGTGTTGCAGACTCTGAGGCCTTTCAGAACAGGTGTATATATACTGAGATCATGTGACAGATCATGTGACATTTAGATTGCACACAGGTGGACTTTATTTAACTAATTATGTAACTTCTGAAGGTAATTGGTTGCACCAGATCTTATTTAGGGGCTTCATAGCAAAGGGGGTGAATGCATATGCTTGGACCACTTTTCCGTCTTTAAATTGTTTTTTTAAACAAGTCATTTTTTCCATTTCACTTAACCAATTTGGACTATTTTGTGTATGTCCAAAACATGAAATCCAAATATAAATCCATTTAAATTACAGGTTGTAATAGGAAAAATGCCAAGGGGGTGAATACTTTTGCAAGGCACTGTAATTAGTAGGAAAACCACTTGTCATCATTTTGATGTGTCCACATTGACTTTAGATGCAGTATAACATTAGCTAGTTAGCTAAGATTGGGGAGAGGACACTGGATTTTAGCAAGCTAACATTAGCATTGCTAGCAATTTTTGACTAACTTTGCTAGCTAATGACAACATTGTCTAAAGTAAATTTGACTACTTAGCAATGTCTTAGTATTTCCAGGCACTATCGTGTAAATTAGAATAAACTGTCGTTAGCCTTCATCCAGAATGACTGGGCTTATCACAACTTTAGGGCACCACTATTGCACAGCCGGGTAGAAGGCAGCTTGAGAATGTTCAAAACAATGGCATGACGCGACCGAGTGACGGAGGTGCAGCCTATGAATACTATAAGTCCACAGTTCCTTAGCTAAGTAAGCAGTTTAGAGCAGGAAGGGGTATTGTACTGCAAAAAGTGAAATCTAAGCAAGCCTAAATATCTTATATTGAGTGATAATTCACTTAAACTTTTTTTTGTACTTTTTTTTGTACCAAGCTAAGTTATCATTGGCAGATAATTTTGTTAATTTTAACCTAAAAACGCCTTAATATAAGTAGTTTATCTTATTTCAAGATATTTTTCAAGATATTTTAAACGGCTAATATGACAATAAATTACATTGTGCAGTGTATTAGTTTGGATGCTTCATAAACCACACTTTATTTGGCAAGGCAGATACTGCCCTTGCTAAGATTCTGCTCATTCCTATTTGGGATGCATGCTTTAATGTAACCTTGCAGGCCCTCCAGCATGTCCTCTCATCATCTCCCATTGGGTACAGTGAGATGCTAAATGAATTTTGTGCTATAGAACGAAACTGTACACAGAGCTCAAGCTCAGCCTGTGGGAAACAAATGCCAGTGTCCTGCAAAACACGTCAGTATGAATTCTGTCCACACCAGTAGTGGTATTGCAAAAAGCACCCTGCCAAGCTATCCAGCGGAGGATGTTTTTTTAAATGGACCTCATCAACGAATCACTCTGTCTGTTTAAATCACAGTTCAATATTTTAGTTGAATAGATAGCCAGCAATGATGAGTGGAGAGTGGAGTAGAGGAGTTTTGAAAAAGGAGAGATGAAGTAATACAAAATCTTGTGTGCCCGAGTGATTGTAGGCCTGTGTGTGAGCTTGCAAGCAAGTGTGCATGTGTATGAGAGCACAGGGAAGACTGTAATACAAGGCACTTATGGTATTATAGCCCATTCATCTGTCATGGAACCAGACTTCTTTATAGCAGCTGTCTTGCCCTCTGTTCGTGGGAGATGATGGGTTTTTCTCTGGGATTTCATCAGGTCAGGAGTTTAGCCCCATATCTGAACCACATTAGTCGAGAAATAAGTGCTCCCCCTCTCGCCTTGTGTGTGTGGCCCTCCATACCTCCCTCCCATTGTCAGCATGCTTTACTGCCACTGCCAGCAATCTCTCAAACATTCTCCTCCCCCAGAGCTGCAGAGAAACCAGGGGGATAAGAAAAGGATGGGAAGAAAACCCAGGTGCTCAAATTTCAAGACCACTTACTAAGTCAGACATATGGGGCTCTAGTTTAACAAACCTAACGCAATGATAAATCTTAGTGCTGACGGTAGGGCTTTAGGTCTGGGGGGTGTCAGAAGTATTTTAGCTATTTTCACTGTGGGAATTATGCTCGCAATAGATGGTGTCGCAAAAAGGCTGGGTATTGAGGAATAAGTCTCAGCCTCCAGTATTTATGCTGCAGTAGTTTGTGTCGGAGGGCTAGGGTCAGTCTGTTATATCTGGAGTATTTCTCCTGTCTTATCCGGTGTCCTGTGTGAATTTAAGTATGCTCTCTCTCTTTTTATCTCTTTCTTTCTTGGCTGGGGGCACAAAATATACTCTTCCTAGTCCATTGTAGATTGATACAGTTTACTAAGCATATAGGCTACAGCAATAACAATAGTAAAATAGCATCCTGTGTTTGCTCAATATGTTTGCAGTGTTGACAGTCATCATTGTTGTAATTGGCTTCAACAAGCCTTTACACATTGCAGTTCTCAAATATAAAATATAAAGCTCACTTTATCAATAAGTAAGATATAGCCTAGGCCTACTGTTGTTATTGCGTTATAGGACTGAATCATTTTTATATGTTTGGTGGAGTGCATCTTTGGTAACCGGAAAAGACGCGCTCTTTGGAAATGGGGATGGATACACACATAATGGAGTAGCCTATGCACTGCAGGTAGGCCTATGTGATTTGTGAATCATGCAAAAGCTTGATGGCAAAAGCCTCATGTAGAAAGCAGGGGTTCAAACTGTAGAACCAAGTTCCTACATATGGAATATAAAAATTTATTTTATCAAACAAAACTAAGCTACATTTTATCTCTGGGACCCTCAGGATGACAAATCAGAGCAATATTACTGAATGTAAGAACATTGTTTACCTTCAGAGGTGAATGTATCAAATCAGTTGCCATGATAAAAGTGTTTTGTTGTGCACTCTCCTCAAACAATAGCATGGTATTTTTTCACTGTAATAGCTACTGTAAATTGGACACTGCAGATTAACAGTAACTTAAGCTTTCTACCCATGTCTATTTCCCGGGAAAGTTGGCTGTCGTTTACAATAGCGCACATTAGCAACAACCTTCCTGGTTTAGGGACACCGATCCCGTAGAGGTTTTAATCAAACGAAACAGAAAACAAGCAATTGTTACAGGAAAATAACTTAAATGTTTCTAAATACTAGTGTCACCGGATCTTCTCATCTCTCATTCCATTATGGGCATATACAGTTGAAGTCGGAAGTTTACATATACCTTAGCCAAATACAATAAACTCAGTATTTCATAATTCCTGACATTTAATCCTAGTAAAAATTCCCTGTCTTAGTTCAGTTAGGATCACCACTTTATTTTAAGAATGTGAAATGTCACAATAATAGCAGAGAGAATGATTTATTTCAGCTTTAATTTCATCACATTCCCAGTGGGTCAGAAGTTTACATACACTCAATTAGTATTTGGTAGCATTGCCTTTAAATTGTTTAACTTGGGTCAAACGTTTTGGGTAGCATTCCACAAGCTTCCCACAATAAGTTGGGTGAATTTTGGCCCATTCCTCCTGACAGAGCTGGTGTAACTGAGTCAGGTTTGTAGGCCTCCTTGCTCGCACACACATTTTCAGTTCTGCCCACAAATTTTCTATAGGATTGAGGTCAGGGCTTTGTGATGGCCACTCCAATACCTTGACTTTGTTGTCCTTAAGCCATTTTGACACAACTTTGGAAGTATGCTTGGGGTCATTGTCCATTTGGAAGACCCATTTGCGACCAAGCTTCCTCCCTCATGATGCCATCTATTTTGTGAAGTGCACCAGTCCCTCCTGCAGCAAAGCACCCCCACAACATGATGCTGACACCCTCGTGCTTCACGGTTGGGATGGTGTTCTTCGGCTTGCAAGCATCCCCCTTTTTCCTCCAAACATAACCATGGTCATTATGGCCAAACAGTTCTATTTTTGTTTCATCAGACCAGAGGACATTTCTCCAAAAAGTACGATCTTTGTCCCCATGTGCAGTTGGAAACCGTAGTCTGGCTTTTTTTAATGGCGGTTTTGGATCAGTGTATTCTTCCTTGCAGAGCGGCCTTTCAGGTTATGTCGATATAGGACTTGTTTTACTATGGATATAGATACTTTTGTACCTGTTTGCTCAAGCATCTTCACAAGGTCCTTTGCTGTTCTGTGATTGATTTGCACTTTTCGCACCAAAGTACGTTCATCTCCAGGAGACAGAACGCGTCTCCTTCCTGAGCGAAATGACGGCTGTGTGGTCCCATGGTGTTTATACTTGCGTACTATTGTTTGTACAGATGAACGTGGTACCTTCAGGCATTTGGAAATTGCTCCCAAGAATGAACCAGACTTGTGGAGGTCTACCATTTTTTCTGAGGTCTTGTCTGATTTCTTTTGATTTTCCCATAATATCAAGCAAAGAGGCACTGAGTTTGAAGGTAAGCCTTGAAATACATCCACAGGTCCACCTCCAATTGACTCAAATTATGTAAATTAGCTTATCAGAAGCTTCTAAGGCCATGACATCATTTTCTGGAATTTTCCAAGCTGTTTAAAGGCACAGTCAACTTAGTGTATGTAAACTTCTGACCCACTGGAATTGTGATACAGTGAATTATAAGTGAAATAATGTCTCTAAACAATTGTTTGAAAATTACTTGTATCATGCACAAAGTAGATGTCCTAACCGACTTGCCGAAACTAGTTTGTTAACAAGAAATTTGTGGAGTGGTTGAAAAACGAGTTTTAATGACTCCAACCTAAGTGTATGTAAACTTCCAACTTCAACTGTAGCTTACATGGAGTTTATTTTTTATTTTTTTACAGACATCGCAAATAATAGCAGGAGCTGGCTAAACAGCCAGATCTCATAGATTGGATGTAAAATATTAAACGCAAAACCTTTATGATTGTCTTGACTACTTGTCAAATGCATTTGGCAGGACAAAAAAAAACTGCCTTCATTGAGAGGAGGGGATGCTATTTCTTGGTTTTTAATTCTAAATATGAAGTTTATGGTCATAACAACCACATCTCACTTATAGCATGTGCATATGGGCGTTGTGGGTCATGGCTGCATAGGCTGCGCTTCCTCTGTCAAAATCCATGACATAACCAACTGTGTCAGCTAAGACCAGGTTTTGGTTGGTCTTAAATATCCCCTTCAGCACTGCCGGATGTTGGTACTTTGGTGCACGTTTTTTAAGGACACACCTCAGATATTGTCACCCTTCCCATCTTAGCACAAGTGAGCTCAAATAAGACAGGTAAATTACAAATCCTGTCACTTGGGTATGAAAAGAGAAGAATGCCAGCTTTTACAGCTCGAAATTACAAACGAGTGTGCGTTTGACAATTGTGCTGCCTTAACGCCAGCTGAAAATAGAGCCCGTGAAATACAAATGGACAGTAAATTCAGTCTGAGGAAGTGGAGACTTGGTGAAATTGTCAAGAAAAGACCTGGGGCCTCCTTTATCAATCATGTGTAGACACAAATCTGTACGTAAACCATGTGTGAGATCATTTCCATGCAAGGTGTGAGATTTATCAATATGAACGTTTGCTTGAGAGTGTGCATAAATTGAGGTGGAATAAGGGAACTGCTTGTCAAGCGTAGAATAGGTAAAATATATGTTGAAAATGTGTGAAATTGTGAGAGTAATATTTAAATCATCGTGAATTCATGCAACATATCTTGACAAGCTATGTAACAATTTGACCCCGTCAGTGCATTTGTTACGATAATAATCCATATAAAGTACAGTAATTTGTTAAATTAGAGGCACATGTGAAAGTGACACTATTGTTGAAGTACAGAGAGTACATTTTTAGAGACAGATGGGACTTTTTTGCAGAAAGTACAGATCAGATATCGCTTCCCAAAACCAATCGTATAGGATCTTTGCGAGGATTTAAAAAGGCAAGCACATGCCATTCTGGTGCACATCCAAGTGCTATCCACCCTCTGGTTTTTGGGAACAGGCACTTTTCAACAGGAGTTTGCTGATTGGCATCTCACAGCCCTCGATGAGCCAATGTTTTCGAGTGCAATCATCAGCATAACAGTAACAAATACAATTTCCATACACCATCACACAACAGGTTGAAGTCAATCGTTTTTTGTTGTTGCCATGATGCCATCAATGGGTTCCCAAATATGAACAGAGTAATAGATGGCAACCATTCCAAAACAATTTAAACTAGGCAAACAGAAAAGGTTTCCACTCTTAATGTGCAGGTGAAAGGTTATGTGGAAAATATGCTGCTGAATGTGGTGGCCTGGTGGAGTTAATGCCTTTAGTTAACCCTAACCTTAAAAGTTTGGAGTTAATGCCTAAACTAAACACTTTGAAATTTGAAGTTTAGAACAACTTCAAAATGTAATGTTTGTGAGACATCGATGAATGTCTCATTCTGACATGAGACTGTGAGAGCTTGTTGCCCTGTAAACTTTAGACCAATGGTCACCAACCTTGTCTAAGTCAAGATCACTTTGAGTCAAAATGCAAGCCGAGATCTACTGCTCAGATTTGTTTGTAAACATGACTTAAACGTAAGCCTATACAACATTAACCTATTAATTAAAAACAGTTCTGTAGTAGAAGTTCGTAGTAGGCTATATGCCTAATACATTATCTCTGCATATTGGCTATGCTTGAATTGGCTGCCAATGTTGTTCTTCTCAGACCATTTTGAAATTCTATTTAAAAATTGTAAGTATATAATCACACTTGTAATAGCTAATTTGTTTAATTACTTTTGAGGCACAGCTGAGTAAGCATAATAATTAGCTTTTTTATTTATTTTACTGGACTGATGGCCTGCATCTGATGGTCAGTTTTAAGGGACGGAAGGAGCAACAGTAAAAGCCTCAGCATGCTTCAGTTCGGCTGGCGGTCATACGAAGTCAGCTAGGAGCACCAAACGAGTGTGCTTGCATACCCCCTGTGGAAGCTAATTTCTGCATTACCAAATGAGGAGAGTTAAACACACCAGTCCGAGTTAACTACATCTTTAATACTTAAGATACTTTTGCAAAAGTACTTGACCTTCAATAATGCACTCTCTCGAATGAACCATTGAACAAGGTGATTACAGAATGGCTACAGGAATCTTTTATAGCAACGATACACCCCCTTCAACGTACATTGACAAACCACAGATACTTAGTAACAGTTCACAAAGGTTAAGTTTTGTATGACAGATATCAATAAAACACATCAGACAGTAACTGCTATGTCAACAGGATTAATGGTATAGCCCAGTATCTGGTCTCCTTAGAACCGTCCCTCCCTGGTACGGTATTGAACAGAACTATTTCATCCAATGGCATATATCAATTGTCAACTGTAGATACTCCCATCTCAAGCAAACCCCCTCTTGACCCCACTCCTGGACAGGCTCACTGGAGGGAGTGAGCCTCTAGGCCATATATTATCACACGATAAGTGTGAGATCTAAGAGAGGACATACAAGGGTCCAGACACTGCCATAATCCTCCCCACAATAAAGAAAAGGAGGGAGTGACTTGCTCACAGACATTGTGGAGACAAGTCATTGGTTCCCCATTAATCACGCCATCCCTTCACATTGTTTAAGAATAAATAAAGACACATTCCCATGACGACAAATCTGACCTCTCCCCTCTCTGGGCCCCAAGTGTCTGAGCCCCAGCTAAGGTAGACGTGCAACTGAAAAGACACCAGAGTCCAATGGACACTTTCTAATGACAAGTACCTCAAATAAGCATATTATACTAATAAAACATCTTAATTATCTATGTTACCCAACTAATTCTGATTCGTCCACGACACCCCTTAAGACATTCGCTTGAAAAACAAGAAAAAAAAATATACATTTCCTCAAAATAGTCTGAATTAATCTAAGATAACTCAAGATATCTGTCGTTCATTTTGACGTTTCTGACGAGGAGTACTTAGTCGTGCCATTTTACATGTAACTAAGATGATTGGTGTAGTATTTCTCAATGTAAAGATGTGCATGAAAACTAATCGTCTCTCATTGAATGACAACAAAGACTTTATTGAAGAATCCCTACTGTTGACCAATCACCGACAAAGGGGCGTAGACTTCGGCTACCGACTTCGGCTTGCCTTCAGAAAAAATGTAATGTGCCCGAAAGTCCGGAAAAACATCTATAAAAACTTCTAAATTTACAGCATAATATATGCACAAACTCTTCCAAACTGTTTCGGCTGGGAAGTATGTGGACACTTTTAAGACTGCCTCTCACTCAACTCACCGTCCCTCTGCTCTCCCTCCCTCCACTGAAAAAAGGGGACACTGTCTTTCAGCTGATGGAGGATCTCAAGTCGCACTCCATTATTTCTGCCTCATACACCAATTCATGTTATACTCATTCATTGCAGTTGTGCTGCAGTGCTGGTTGTAGTGTATTTTATGGCTTATAAAATATGTTGAACAACGTGTTGACAGTGCTGCATAACAACTTAAACATGAACTTACTCATAAAAACAGCAGCACTTTGCTGTATTTGTTGAGTATCTCTCTAGTCATGGTTAACTTCTTTTTTTATCTCACAGTATTAACTTTCCTGTGCAATGAAGAATTATTTTTACAGTCTATGGCTCGTGGAAACTGTGGTGATCTGAGCTATCTGATTGGCCAGCAGTAGGCCTACAGGTGCACTTGATTTGCTCTCTGGGCCTGCCGGGTAGCTGAAGTTCTACCTTCAGACACATGAAATGTTTCAAAAGGGGATCACTTTGCCTTCCCGGCACTAGGGCACCTACCGCCAACAGCATGAATGGAATAAAGAAAATAAGAATGCAAGGCTTTATCATTAGGTTTTTTACAAAAATGTTTGGTGACCGACTAGGAATGCCGTGGAGATCGACCAGTCTATAGTAATCAATATTTAAGCACTCAAAATATTGCCAAGCACATTCTGTAGGAAGGGTTAATATAAATGTAAAATAATTTCACATGATTTATATGAATCGGGTCATGAACATATGGACTTTGAAATGAACAAGGGAGAGGTTAAATGTAGGCTAAGTCTGGCATAAGCTTTTCCCCACATTTTACAATAACTCTGTTGCAGTGGTCTTAGGTAGTCTCCGTATAAGCTATTCCCTCAATCGCAACACTGCTGCCCAGTTGAAGAGCTTGTGTTCTCCATGCAGCACCACAGCACAATGCGCCTTCGGGAAAGCACCCCTCAGCCTCAGGAGATGCCCTTCTGGAGGCATGCAGCCATAGTCATTATACCCTAATGTAGGCCTATTTGCCTACTAGCCAAATAAAGTGCAGAGCATGCATGTTGCGTGCAACTCATCATTACAATATATTTGAACATTTAATTAATCCTTCATTGAGTTCCATCAGTCAGTATGTCATCAATTCTGTAATATGTCTGAGTTGCTATAGGAACTAAATCAAAGTGAATAGAACAGTCTAATTAATTTGTTTATTGAAATCCATGTGTGTATTCAAAATTATCTAAATCCTCCAAAGTTCTTTAGCCTGTCACTTTAATAATTCAATGTTTAATTTAGGCCTATCCAAAAAAAAAAAAAATAGGCCTTCAACTTGATAGGCTATCCTTTTGGGTACTGGTGTCTTGCGGTAATATTTTAGAACTCTATTTTTGAGTTTTATAACGGTTTCTATTATAGGCCTCCCCTTAAAAAGAGGCCCTAGCTCACAGGCCTCTAAATATAGCCTCTAAATAAATGTTAAACAAAATATTTGAAGAAGCACATGCAGTGGCTGGTAGGGCAAACAGATCTGGCAATAAGAATAGTATATAGATAGTCTTGACTCTTTGGGACCCATTAGCTATTTCGCTCAGGACAGATTATAGCCAAGATTTTATCAATATTTAGTTTTGTCTCATTTATTGATATGGATATAGCCTCTGCGTGATGGGGTTGTGCAACGCAAATGGCTATAACAAGTCTACATACAGACTGGAATTCTCAAATACAACAGTCAAAATGCCTAATATAAGGCTTACAGTCCATGCTCCCAAATACTGGAAAAAGTGTGACTCATTAGGTTACATGATCACCACAGTAGCCCCATGCGGCTATAAAAATAAATAACGCAACAGCATGGCATATTTAGATATTGGAATGGGCCTAGCCTAAATCATATTTACTTTCTAATTTGAAGCTCAGGCAGTTATTCTAGACAAGGCTCTTCTGTGTCTTTATAATTTACTGAAGGCCCAAGCCTATACTTTGCCATCTACTGGCATAGCGTCGTTATCGAATGCCGTTCAAAAACAAGCTCTGGACTTGCAAAGCAACTGTAACGTCTGGGCTAGAGTTGCTTGATTGACTAGCTACGTTCAGTTCATGTCCTTTGCAGATGCCACAGTACTGACAAAAGTTTGTACACATAAAAAAGATCTAACAGAGTAAAGGGAGATGTAAAGTAACATGGTGGAATAAATGAGTCAGCAGTAGGTTTTCTTGATTGAACACAGAGATTTCTGACAATACAAACACTCCAACACAATCAATGAGAATCTCCCAAGGAACAACATACATCTTCTTCTTTAGATGACACAGGAACACAAGACGATTATCTTTAAACTATAACAATCACAGATTTGTCACCGTGTTAATGGATCTTCTTGGATAGCTCCCCTCTCTTGGTAAACTATCTTCCCCCTCCCTGCTGGTTCCCTAAACTATATAAATAGTTTAGGGAACCTCCTCTCTCTTATAGGTGAAAGAGAATATGTCATTAGTACTGTCAGCTGTGCTTAATTGCCTCTGGTTACCTTTTCTCACATGCCTTGTTGGGCTACTATCCGTGAGCCCAGACTGCCCTCTGGTGGTCCTTCCACATACCTCCCCCCTCAGGACCGGAGGGTCGTGTGCCAGATGCACCATCTTGGTCGCGTTGGGACAGCGCCTCTACATTCCCGTTCCTCATTCCCCTGTGGATGACATGGAAAGAGAATGGTTTTAAAGCAAGAAACCATCTGGCTATTCTGTTATTGTTTCTCTTACCAGCCATCCACGTGAGGGGAGCATGGTCAGTAACTAATGCAAACCTCCGACCCAGTAGGTAGTACCGGAGATAAAGCGAGGGCCCAGTTAATGGCTAGGGCCTCTTTCTCCATGGTAGCATATCTCTGTTCCCGATCGCTGAGCTTCCTACTTATGACGAGAATCGGTCTCTCTTCTTTGCCTTCACCTTGAGCTAGGATGGCCCCGAGCCCCGTATTCGAGGCTTCTACCTGCACAATGAACTCTTGTGAGAAGTCCGGAGCCTGTAGGACAGGATCAGAACACAGGCCATCTTTTAGCAATTGAAAGGCATCTTCCGTCTCATCCGTCCACTCTACACGGTTTGGCAAGTTTTTCTTGATGAGGTTTGTCAGGGGGTTGGCAATGGTTGCATATCCAGGGATGAAACGGCGATAATATCCCGTTATCCCTAAGGCTGAACATTCCGCTTGGTCCGGGGTCGAGGCCAGTCCCAAATTGCCCTGGTCTTCTCTGCCTGTGG
This sequence comes from Salmo trutta, assembly GCF_901001165.1. Classification (NCBI taxonomy): domain Eukaryota; kingdom Metazoa; phylum Chordata; class Actinopteri; order Salmoniformes; family Salmonidae; genus Salmo; species Salmo trutta. The sequence continues at coordinate 35,893,449 of NC_042974.1, forward strand.
GCGTATTTTCCCATTCCCCACGGTGTACCCCAGGCATTCCGCGTCGGACAGACCCAGGCAGCATTTTTTGGGATTGGCCGTCAACCCTGTGGCTTCCAGACTCACGAGCACTGCCCGTAGTCGCAGGAGGTGACTATCCCAGTCCTTGCTGTGGATGACCCCATCGTCTATGTACGCCGCTGCGTACTCTTGATGGGGCCGTAGAATGGCATCCATAAGGCGTTGGAAAGTTGCAGCGGCACCATGCAGTCCGAAGGGCATCCTCACATACTGAAAAAGCCCCTCTGGTGTGGTGAAGGCAGTCTTTGGGCGATCCTCCGGAGCCACCGGCACTTGCTAGTCAAATCCAGGGTGGTGATGAACTTGGCCTTTCCTAAGCACTCCAAGAGGGGCATGGGATATGCGTCGAATGTAGAGATGGAATTCGCACTCCTAAAATCATTGCAGAGTCTCATACTACCATCGGGTTTGGGGACCAGGACTATGGGACTGGACCACTCACTCGTTGATGGCTCGATCACACCCATCCTCAGCATCTCCCTTACCTCATGTTAGTGATGACTCGGCGAGCCTCAGGAATCCTGTAAGGACGGATATGCACCTTCTTGCCAGGTTCAGTATGGATATGGTGGAACAGGACATCTGTTTGTCCTGGGAATGGGGAGAATAACCAGCCAAAGTTCATAATCAGCTTGTCTAGCTGTCTCGACTGCTCCGGCAGGAGAGTTTGGCCACGGCGCACTTGTGGTAGAGCCTCCTCTTTTCCCTTGCCCTCCAGGGCCATCAAAGCCACCTCCTCCTCTCTTCCATGGTACTTATTCAACGGGTTTATATGATAGATTTGGACCTTCTTCCTCCTGTCAGGTTGCTTGATGAGGTAATTGACCGTTGAGACCCTTTTCATTACCTCGTAGGGCCCCCTCCACTGTGCCAGCAAGCGGTGTTCAGCCGTGGGCACGAGCACCATCACTTTCTCTCCCACGGGGAACTCACGGCATGTCGCGGACTTATCGTAGGCCCGGCCTTGGGTCCTTTGCGCCTTCTCCATATGCTTCTTTACTATGTGCACACTGCCGACAGGCGGTCTCTCATCAGGGTAACATGTTCTATTGTGGATCGAAAGGGGCATGGTTGGGTCTCCCAGGTCTCCTTGGCTAAGTCGAGGATCCCTCAACAGGGTCTGCCGTAGAGCAATTCAAATGGGGAGAATCCAGTGGACGCCTGGGGTACTTCTCGCAGGGAAAACATTAAGTGTGGGAGAAGCATGTCCCAGTTTTTCCTGTCTCTGGTCACCACTCTTCTCAACATGCTTTTAATCGTTTTGTTCAAGCGTTCGCACAACCCGTCTGTTTGAGGTTGGAATATGCTTGTACGCATCTGTTGAACCTGATAAACGACAAGTCCTTCATCAACCGGAACATGAACGGGGTTCCCTGATCGGTTAAGATCATCTTGGGAAGGCCCACCCGAGAGAACATCATGAACAATTCCTTGGTAATTCCCTTTGACGACATGTTAAGCAGGGTTATGGCCTCTGGGAACTTGGTAGCGTAATCTACGACCACTAGGATGTACTCGTGTCCTCTGGCGGATTTTGGGAGGTGTCCCACGAGGTCCATAGCTATGCGTTCAAAGGGGGTCTCTATGATGGGGAGAGGAATCAAAGGGTTACGTAGGTGTGACCGTGGGACTGTACGCTGACATTGATCACACGTCCTACAATACCTGGCCACATCCCAGGTGACACGGGACCAATAGCATCTCTGCATGATTCTGTCTTGTCCCGTGCCTGGTGTCCTCCTAGGACGTGGGAATGGGCTAACTGTAGGACTTTATCCCTGTATGGTCTAGGCACCATTAGTAATTCCTGGTTTTCCTCCCTTGGTTGCACGACCCAATATAAGAGACCCCGCCTGATTGCATAGTAAGGAAGAGGGGGCTCACCTGATCCGTCGATGTTCCTCCCGTCGATCACCTTCACCTTCCTCATGGCCTCCCTTAGGTCCGGGTCTCTATGCTGCAAGGTGCCGAACTGTCCCTTTACTTCCTGGGGCAGGTCGACCTCGGTAGAGGGGTGAGGAGGTTGTTCCCCATCCCCGCCAGGGGTGACCGAGGAGAATCCCTTCCAGGTACCCTCCTCGGATAGGGCTTCAAATATATCCCTTAGCGCCTGGTTGCTCCTTCCTTCCTGCACCGTGTATAACCCTTCGCAGGTGTCTTCATTGGTGGTTTCCTGGAATATCTGTCATAAACGTTGGGTCGCTATTTCTTCCTCTGCTCCAGAGGACGAGGCTACGTCTCCTTGTAGGACTACTACCTCGGGCTTGGATTTGTTTTTTTCCTTCTTTCCTGTCCCCCTTCTTCCCGTGCATAACGTCATCTGCCGAAGCTCTTTATATAGGGGACAGTCTCTCCCGATCAATAATGGCACCTTCAGCTGGGGTACTTTCCCTGCCCTGACTGTACACCTTCCTTTCGGAATGAGAATAGACAGATTCACGGTGGGGTAATAGTGGGTGTCTCCATGGATACAGGACACGGCTACTTTGTCTGGTAGCAGTGTTGCGGAGGTCAACATCCGCTCCTCTACTAACATAACCATTCTTCCCGAGTCGAGAATGGCTACCACATCTTGTCCTTCTACTCGAACCAGAATCTCTGGGGCTATTTCTGCTAACCAACAGTGTTGATCCTGCCCTCTCGAACCGGGATGCGTGGGGATGGGCAGCGATGACTCCGTGACCATGGACTCGTCCTTGCTAGTGCATAATGGTCTGGAGACTGACATTTATAACACCGACCCTGCTGTGTGGGGGATGACTTCTCCCACATCCGGAGGGGGTTTGGACGTTTCGGTTGCGGACACGCCAGTGTGTGTCGTGGTACGGGATTTGCAGAATCCTTCCATTCCTCGTCACCTTTTAACAACTCCCCTGTAGATCGGTATGTTTACATCGCCTGGGCTATGTAGTCGGCAGACAAAGGGTTGGCTTGACCCACGACCCTTTTTAAGTCACTGGGTAATTCCCTCAATATCTTGTCCACTACGAGGGTCTCTATTACCTGTCCTACTCCCTTCCCGGGTTCCAGCCACTGTTTCGTCAGTCGTATTAGTGCGAAGATCTCGGCACGGACGGGTTGGTACAGCCGTTTAGGTCCATTGATGGAACTTTACGGCTGTATCTCGAGCAGTCAGCTGGTACTGGGACAGGATCTCGGTTTTTAGTCGCCCATAGTCCGCAGCTTTGCGGGAATCCAGGTCAAAATTGGCTTCCTGTGCCACCCCGGTCAAAAGATGGGCTAATGCGCTCGCCCATTCTGTGGGCGGACACTCTACCAAGGTGCCCGTCCTTTCAAAAGTCATGAGGAAGGCCTCAATATCATCCTCCTTGGAGAGACGAGGTAAGATGGCGTGAGCAGCCGCTCTTGGCTTAACTCTAGGTTCTTCTCGCCGGCTCAGCTGTTGTTGCAGGAGTTCTATGGTTGTCTGCTGTGCCGTGATCAACTGTCATAGTAGGGCGTTGTCCATCGTTCTTGAATGGTTCCTCTGTGTCTGCTGGAAGAATTTTGATTTACTCACTTATCCTTGTGTCACTCGTCCACCTAATGCCCGCATTCTCCACCAATGTGAGCGGACCAAGTAATTTGGTGTCACTCTAAAGCGGAAAGGTGGAATAAACGAGTCAGGAGTAGGTTTTCTTGATTGAACACAGTTCTGTATTGAGAGATTTCTGACATTACAAACAGTCCAACACAATCATTGAGAATCTCCCAAGGAACTACATACATCTTCTTCTTTAGATGACACAGGAACACAAGACGATTATCTTTAACCTCTTACATCTAGATGTTCCGCTAGCGGAACACCTGCTCCAATATCCAATGATGGGCGTGGCGCGAAATACAAATTCCTCTAAAATCCGAAAACTTCCATTTTTCAAACATATGACTATTTTACAGCATTTTAAAGACAAGACTCTCGTTAATCTAACCACACTGTCCGATTTCAAAAAGGCTTTACAACGAAAGCAAAACATTAGATTATGTCAGCAGAGTACCCAGCCAGAAATAATCAGACACCCATTTTTCAAGCTAGCATATAATGTCACAAAAAACAAAACCACAGCTAAATGCAGCACTAACCTTTGATGATCTTCATCAGATGACAACCCTAGGACATTATGTTATACAATGCACGCATGTTTTGTTCAATCAAGTTCATATTTATATCAAAAACCAGCTTTTTTACATTAGCATGTGACGTTCAGAACTAGCATACCCCCCGCAAACATCCGGTGAATTTACTAAATTACTCATGATAAACGTTCACAAAAAACATACATTATTTTAAGAATTATAGATACAGAACTCCTCTATGCACTCGATATGTCCGATTTTAAAATAGCTTTTCGGTGAAAGCACATTTTGCAATATTCTCAGTAGATAGCCCGGCATCACAGGGCTAGCTATTTAGACACCCAGCAAGTTTAGCCTTCACCAAACTCCGATTTACTATTAGAAAAGTTTGATTACCTTTGGTGTTCTTCGTCAGAATGCACTCCCAGGACTTCTACTTCAATAACAAATGTTGGTTTGGTCCAAAATAATCCATAGTTATATCCAAACGGCGGCGTTTTGTTCGTGCGTTCAAGACACTATCCGAAGTGTAAATAAGGGTCACCAGCATTGCGCATTTCGTGACAAAAGATTTCTAAATATTCCATTACCGTACTTCGAAGCATGTCAACCGCTGTTTAAAATAAATTTTTATGCCACTTTTCTCGTAAAAAAGCGATAATATTCCGACCGGCAAAGCGTGTAAACGTACAAAGAGAGAGAAAATAAAAGCATGCTATCCTCTCGTGCACGAGCCTGAGTCTCATAGTACTGTTACTGGCCACTATCCAAACGCGCTAATATTTTTCAGCCAGAGCCTGCAAAGCCACGATTCAGCTTTTTGCCGCCTTCTGAGATTCCATGGGAGCCATAGGAAGTGTCACGTAACAGCAGAGATCCTCTGTAATGGATAGAGATAATCAAGAAGGGCAAGAAATGGTCAGACAGGGTACTTCCTGTACAGAATCTTCTCAGGTTTTGGTCTGCCAAATGAGTTCTGTTATACTCACAGTTTTAGAAACTTTGGAGTGTTCTGTCCAAAGCTAATAATTACATGCATATTCTAGTTTCTGGGCAGGAGTAATAATCAGATTAAATCGGGTACGTTTTTTATCCGGTCGTAAAAATACTGCCCCCCCCCAACAATCACAGATTTGTCACCGTCTTAATGGATCTTCTTGGATAGCTCCCCTCTCTTGTTAGCCATTCTACAGAGATAGTTTATCTTCCCCCTCCCTGCTGGTTCCTTCCTCTCTCTTATAGGGGAAAGAGAATATGTCATTAGTACCGTCAGCTGTGCTTAATTGCCTCTAGTTACCTTGTCTCACATGACTTGTAGGCTACTATCCGTGAGCCCAGCCTGCCCTCTGGTGGTCCTTCCACAGTACATTCAACCTTTTGGCAGCTATCTCGCTCCATGGGAGGGGTTTGACTTTTCATCAACAACAACTGACTCGAGCATGTTGGAAACAAATCGGCGACATTGACTACCGCCCTGTAGCACTCACATCTGTAATCATGAAGTGCTTTGAGAGGCTGGTTATGGCACATAACAACTCCATCGTCCCAAACACCCTAGTCCCACCCAAAAGTACATACTGTCCCAACAGATCCATAGAGGATACAATCTCAATTGTACTCAACAGAGGAATACCTATGTGAGAATGCCGTTCATTGATTACAGCTCAGCGTTCAACGCCATTGTCCCTCCAAGCTCATCACCAAGCTTAGGACCCTGGGACTGAACACCTCCCTCTGCAACTGGATCCTGGACCGACCCCAGGTGGTGAGGATATATAACCTTTATTTAACTAGGCAAGTCAGTTAAGAACAAGGATAGGCAACATCACCCCCGCCACTCTGACCCTCAAAACGGGGGCCCCACGTGTGCTTAGTCCCCACCTGTAGTCCCTGTTCATCCACGACTGCGTGGCCACACACGACTCCAACACCATCATCAAGTTTGTTGATGACACGACGGTGGTAGGCCTGATTACCGGCGACGATGAGACAGCCTGCAGGGAAGAGGTCTGTGACCTGGCAGTGTGGGGCTGGAACAAAAACCTATCCCTCAATGTCAGTAAGACCAAGGAGCTGATCTTGGATATCCACATCGACGGGGATGCAGTGTAGCAGGTTGAGAGCTTACATACACCCACTCACATACAGTACAATCATCATATATGCTGCTACTCTGTTTATCATCATCATCATGAGTCACCTTACCCCTATCTATGCATATCTACCTCTATTGATCCATATCCCTGCACATTGTAAATATGGTACTGGAATTGACTTTGTATATAGTATGCTTACTTACTTTATAATTTTCTTCTTATATCTTATGTTTATATGTCGTGTGTTTATATTCTACCTTGTTATTTTTAGTATTACATTGTTATTGATTACTGCGTTGTTGAGGTTAGAGCTAGCAAGAAAAGGCATTTCACTGTACCAGTGCATGTGACATTAAAACTTGAAACTTATAATTAGACATAGGAATCTTTTTCTTATTTATTTAATTTTCATAATGATTGCAGAATATATTCCTCACCTTTTCTGGCAATGATGTGTTCATATTCCCGAAGGAGCCACACAATAAATGACCATGCGTATCTCTCATTTAATTGGACCTAGTAGCCTAGTAAATAGATAGGCTATATGTATTTCAAGTTTTGCAATATCATAGGCAGTGGGGTTTATAATACCAGTATACAGTCGAATTTAACAGCTGATATTTTACATTGAAGTAGGCCTATGTATCAAGTTTCAAGTTTTTATTGTCAAGTGCACAGTGAAATGCCTTTCTTGCTTGCTCTTTCCCAACAATGCAGTAATGAATATCAGTGATATTATAAAAAAATACATAAAGTCAAGTAGAACAAAAACACATGACAAATAGTACTGTAAGTACTATAAGTACTGTAATTGCATTTTTTTGAGTAGCCTACCCTACAATATTTCAGAATTTGCAGGCAGTCCATCATATTTATAGTAGGTGGGGGAAAAGTCGATGCAAAACTTTGTTGAATTCAAAAGATCTGCTGCAGGTCCATGATAATTTGCCATGACTTTCTTTTTCATAGAAAACTGACACAGTCCTTTTCCAGATACAGCATATATTACTACTAAAGATTAAAACATTCTGCCAACTCAGTAAATAGGTAGCTTATGTAAAATATTTGAAATTATGGGAGGCTATGGTATTGCTGTCGATAGCAGCAAGACATCATTGCCTATTTAATCTCAGAGCTTATACAAAGGCAGGACATTTATTTTTAATTTAAACTTTATTTAACTAGGCAAGTCAGTTAAAACTTATTCGGGATCAGTGTTCCGTCCACGGGATGGTTGAGCTAATGTAGGCTAATGCGATTAGCATGAGGTTGTTAGTAACAAGAACATTTCCCAGGACATGTCTGATATTGGCAAAAAGCTTAAATTCTTGTTAATCTAACTGCACTGTCCAATTTACAGTAGCTATTACAGTGGAAGAATACCATGCTATTTGTTATAGAGTGATAAATGATGCTGGCTCATCAAACCAATAGGTGGCGCTATCACCGGGCCTAGGTTGGTAACTGTTCTGTGAGCAATAGAGAGAGTTAGTTGAGTATTGGGCTCCATGATAGATAGTGGTGAAAATCAGTTCCTAATAACTGACAAGTAAAGATTACATCCTGTGTTCTCCAAATATATGTTGGTCTATTCAAGATACTACACTATTGTCTGAGGAGTGCACAATTCTGAACATGAAAAGTTATTAATAAACAAATTAGGCACATTTGGGCAGTCTTGATACAAAATTTTAAACAGAAATGCAATGGTTCATTGGATCAGTCTAGCACTTTGCACATACACTGCTGCAATCTAGTGGCCAAAATCTAAATTGCACCTGGGCTGGAATAATACATTATGACCTTTCTCTTACATTTCAAAGATGATGGTACAAAAAATACAAAAGAACCGTTGTTTTTTTCTTTGTATTATCTTTTACTGTAACACCCTGGCCATAGAGAGGGGTTTTTTGTTCTTTATTTTGGTTAGGCCAGGGTGTTACATTGGGTGGGCGTTCTATGTTTTGTTTCTATGTGTTTGTATTTCTTTGTTTTGGGCCGTGTGTGGCTCCCAAATCAGGCACAGCTGTAGTTCGTTGCTGTTGATTGGGAGTCACACATAAGTGCATGTTTTTCCGTTGGGGTTTGTGGGTAATTGTTTCTGTTCAGTGTGTTAGCTGTCAGTACTGTTTAGCTGTCGGTTGTTTCTTGTTTTGTAGTTATATAGTGTTCTTTCGGAATTAAATTATGAACACTAACTCCGCTGCACCTTGGTCTTCTTCCGACGACAGACGTTACATTTACCAGATTTATTGTGTTATATTCTCCTACATTCCCTTCACATTTCCACAAACGTCAAAGTGTTTCCTTTCAAATGGTAACAAGTATATGCATATCCTTGATTCAGGGCCTGAGCTACAGGCAGTTCGATTTGGGTATGTCATTTTAGGCAAAAATTGAAAAAAGGGGCGGAGCCATATTAGAACAAATTCTTATTTACAATGACGGCCTGCCAAGGCCTACCCCGGCCAAACCCTCCCCTAACCCGGACGATGCAAGTCAATTGTGCGCCCGGGATCGAAGCAGGGTCTGTAGTAATGCCTCTATCACTGCGATGCAGTGCCTTTATAATGGGAATCATGCTACAGTATGTATGGCGTGTGCCAAGTTTATAAATCTCAGTATTTTTGTAAATGCACAGATTTTTCAATATGGCACACACAGTAATTTAGTGGGTAATTTAGGCAATGCCTATAAATGAGGCCCCTAAACCTTAGCTTTGTTTGAATACCCATACTAACATAATGTATACTCCAATTAATGAGTGCATAGGGTATAGTATGTAGTTCATTTTAGTATACTGTAAACAAACAGTATCCTTTCAGTTGAGCGTACTAGCGCTTTGCATGTCCGAAGTTGATGCTGTTGCTATGCAACCTCTTGCTAGCTTGTTAGCATAACAAACAACTAGTTAGACATTTTACAATTTCAGGCGTGTTCATACATTCAATTTGGAGTGCCAGAGTGCCCTCAGAGTGTGCTCTGGGCGTTGTCAGATTGTCAGTTCGTCAATTCAGAGCGTTTCTCTCTAGGCGTGCACACTGGACACTTGCGTGTAATGATAATGTTGTTTAATCGGCTGACTCCCCACATGACTCTTATCGTTTCCGGTCACGAATGTCCTTTCCGGTCACAACTTGCAGACTTATTTACGTGCTGCTGTGTGATTTTGTTGCCAACCTTACTTTGCTACCTGACAACTTTACGGTTTTTACTTTTTAATTACCTTTTATATTTTTAGTTTTTCCCTCACTCAACTTTTTTTATTCAACTTTTTCACTCCGGACGTTTTATCTGGACATGGTTCGTCAGGACCTCCAACAGCCGAAGCTAAGTAACATTAACATGATGCCTTCTAATTGCAGTCGCTGTACTCCTAATATACAGGAGAACGATCGCCTTACGGCGAGGATAGCTGTGCTGCAAGCCCAGCTTCAGACGCAATCGTTAGGCAAGGGTAATTTCAGTGTAGGAAAGGATGAAACAGCTTCTGTGCCACCAGTAAGTACAGATAGTAACGTTAGTATAAATACCCTCGCATGGTCCCCGCAGCCGGACAACTTTCTCATGGCTTCTGGAGAGAAATGCTGTAGGAATGCTCAACCGGTGTCGCTCATTCAGCCGACAGAAACTTTCAACCGGTTCTCCCCATTAAGCAGCGAGTCGGAGTCAGAGGCCGAGCCTTCTCTGGTCTCTACTCCTCCGGTTCCGCGGTCTGAGACGCCGAAGCTTCCCACCGTTAGCTCTGACAAATTGAAAACCCTAGTCATTGGCGACTCCATTACCCGCAGTATTAGACTTAAAACGAATCATCCAGCGATCATACACTGTTTACCAGGGGGCAGGGCTACCGACATTAAGGCTAATCTGAAGATGGTGCTGGCTAAAGCTAAAACTGGCGAGTGTAGAGAGTATAGAGATATTGTTATCCCGTCGGCACCTACGATGCAGGATGAAACAGTCACAGGTCTCCAAGCGCAACATAGCTTCAGCGTGTAAATCAGCTAGAAAGATGTGTCGGCATCGAGTAATTGTCTCTGGCCCCCTCCCAGTTAGGGGGAGTGATGAGCTCTACAGCAGTCTCACAACTCAATCGCTGGTCGAAAACTGTTTTCTGCCCCTCCCAAAAGATAGAATTTGTAGATAATTGGCCCTCTTTCTGGGACTCACCCACAAACAGGACCAAGCCTGGCCTGTTGAGGAGTGACGGACTCCATCCTAGCTGGAGGGGTGCTCTCATCTTATCTACGAACATAGACAGGGCTCTAACTCCCCTAGCTCCACAATGAAATAGGGTGCAGGCCAGGCAGCAGGCTGTTAGCCAGCTTGCCAGCTTAGTGGAGTCTGCCACTAGCACAGTCAGTGTAGTCAGCTCAGCTATCCCCATTGAGACCGGGTCTGTGCCTCGACCTAGGTTGGGCAAAACTAAACATGACGGTGTTCACCTTAGCAATCTCACTAGAATAAAGACCTCCTCCATTCCTGCCATTATTGAAAGAGATTGTGATACCTCACATCTCAAAATAGTGATACTTAATGTTTGATCCCTCACTTCAAAGGCAGTTATAGTTAACCTGTTAGGGCTAGGGGGCAGTATTTATACGGCCGGATAAAAAACGTACCCGATTAAATCTGGTTACTACTCCTGCCCAGTAACTAGAATATGCATATAATTATTGGCTTTGGATAGAAAACACACTAAAGTTTCTAAAACTGTTTGAATGGTGTCTGTGAGTATAAAAGAACTCATATGGCAGGCAAAAACCTGAGAAGGTTTCATGCAGGAAGTGGCCTGTCTGACAAGGAGTCGTTCTTCTTGTCTCTGTTTATTGAAGAGTGGGGATCTTAGCTGTAACTTGACACTTCCTACGGCTTCCATAGGCTCTCAGAGCCCGGGAAAAAGCTGAACGATGACGAGGCAGCCCCAGGCTGAAACACATAATCGCCTTTGCCAAGTGGCCAATAAGAGAATGCGCGTGACCCTTATTTATCATTGGGATAGTGTCTTGAACGCACAAACAAAACGTCGCTGTTGGAACATAACTATGGATTATTTTGGACCAAACCTACAATTGTTATTGAAGTAGAAGTCCTGGGAGTGCATTCTGACGAAGAACAGGAAAGGTAATCAAACTTTTCTAATAGTAAATCTGACTTTGGTGAGTGCTAAACTTGCTGGGTGTCTAAATAGCTAGCCCGTGATGGCTGGGCTATGTACTTAGAATATTGCAAAATGTGCTTTCACCGAAAAGCTATTTTAAAATCGGACATATCAAGTGCATAGAGGAGTTCTGTGTCTATAATTCTTAAAATAATTGTTATGCTTTTTGTGAACGTTTATCGTGAGTAATTTAGTAAATTGTTAGTAAATTCATCGAAAGTATGCGGGGGGTATGCTAGTTCTGAACGTCACATGCTAATGTAAAAAGCTGTTTTTTGATATAAATATGAACTTAATTGAACAAAACATGCATGTATTGTATAACATAATGTCCTAGGTGTGTCATCTGATGAAGATCATCAAAGGTTAGTGCTGCATTTAGCTGTCTTCTGGGTTTTTGTGACATTATATGCTAGCTTGAAAAATGGGTGTCTGATTATTTCTGGCTGGGTACTCTGCTGACATAATCTAATGTTTTGCTTTCGTTGTAAAGCCTTTTTGAAATCGGACAGTGTGGTTAGATTAACGAGAGTCTTGTCTTTAAATAGCTGTAAAATAGTCATATGTTTGAGAAATTGAAGTAATAGCATTTCTAAGGTATTTGAAAATCGCGCCACAGGATTCAACTGGCTGTTACGTAGGTGGGACGATTTGGTGCCACCTGCCCTAGAGAGGTTAATGAACTAATCACTGATCATAATCTTGATGTGATTGGCCTGACTGAAACATGGCTTAAGCCTGATGAATTTACTGTGTTAAATGAGGCCTCACCTCCTGGTTACACTAGTGACCATATCCCCCATGCATCCCGCAAAGGCGGAGGTGTTGCTAACATTTACGATAGAAAATTTCAATTCACAAAAAAAACAACAACGACGTTTTCGTCTTTTGAGCTTCTAGTCATGAAATCTATGCAGCCTACTCAATCACTTTCTATAGCTACTGTTTACAGGCCTCCTGGGCCATATACAGCGTTCCTCACTGAGTTCCATGAATTACTATCGGACATTGTAGTCACAGCAGATAATATTCAAATTTTTGGTGACTTTAATATTCACATGGAAACGTCCACAGACCCACTCTTAATGTTTTTCCTCATAATCCTGAACTATCGGACCACCATTTTATTACGTTTGCAATCGCAACAAATAATCTGCTCAGACCCCAACCAAGGAGCATCAAAAGTCATGCTATAATTTCTCAGACACCCCAAAGATTCCTTGATGCCCTTCCAGACTCCCTCTGCCTACCCAAGGACATCAGAGGACAAACATCAGTTAACCACCTAACTGAGGAACTCAATTTAACTTTGCGCAATACCCTAGATGCAGTTGCACCCCTAAAAACTAAAAACTTTTTGTCATAAGAAACTAGCTCACTGGTATACAGAAAATACCCGAGCTCTGAAGCAAGCTTCCAGAAAATTGGAACGGAAATGGCGCCACACCAAACTGGAAGTCTTCCGACTAGCTTGGAACGACAGTACCATGCAGTATCGAAGAGCCCTCACTGCTGCTCGATCATCCTATTTTTCCAACTTAATTGAGGAAAATAAGAACAATACGAAATTTCTTTTTGATACTGTCGCAAAGCTAACTAAAAAGCAGCATTCGCAAATGGAGGATGGCTTTCACTTCAGCAGTAATAAATTCATGAACTTCTTTGAGGAAAAGATCATGATCATTAGAAAGCAAATTACTGACTCCTCTTTAAATCTACGTATTCCTGAAAAACTCCTTTGTCCTGAGTCTGCAAAACTCTGCCAGGACCTAGCATCAAGGGAGACACTAAAGTATTTTAGTACTATATCTCGACACAATGATGAAAATAATCATGGCCTCTAAACCGTAAAGCTGCATACTGGACCCTGTTCCAACTAAACAACTGAAAGAGCTGCTTCCTGTGCTTGGCCCTCCTATATTGAACATAATAAACAGCTCTCTATCCACCGGATGTGTACCAAACTCACTAAAAGTGGCAGTAATAAAGCCTCTCTTGAAAAAGCCAAACCTTGACCCAAAAAACTATCGACCTATATCGAATCTTCCATTCCTCTCAAAAATTTTGAAAAAGCTGTTTGCGCAGCAACTCACTGCATTAGTGAAGACAAACAATGTATACGAAACGCTTCAGTCTGGTTTTAGACCCCATCATAGCACCGAGACTGCACTTGTGAAGGTGGTAAATGCAGACGACACACAATTAATCTTCTCCTTTCCCCCTTCTGATAACCAGGTGGCGAATCGCATCTCTGCATGTCTGGCAGACATATCAGTGTGGATGACGGATCACCACCTCAAGCTGAACCTCGGCAAGACGGAGCTGCTCTTCCTCCCGGGGAAGGACTGCCCGTTCCATGATCTCACCATCACGGTTGACAACTCCCTTGTGTCCTCCTCCCAGAGTGCTAAGAACCTTGGCGTGACCCTGGACAACACCCTGTCGTTCTCCACTAACATCAAGGCGGTGACCCGATCCTGTAGGTTCATGCTCTACAACATTCGCAGAGTACGACCCTGCCTCACACAGGAAGCGGCGCAGGTCCTAGTCCAGGCACTTGTCATCTCCCGTCTGGATTACTGCAACTCGCTGTTGGCTGGGCTCCTTGCCTGTGCCATTAAACCCCTACAACTCATCCAGAACGCCGCAGCCCGTCTGGTGTTCAACCTTCCCAAGTTCTCTCACGTCACCCCGCTCCTCCGCTCTCTCCACTGGCTTCCAGTTGAAGCTCGCATCCGCTACAAGTCCATGGTGCTTGCCTACGGAGCTGTGAGGGGAACGGCACCTCCGTACCTTCAGGCTATGATCAGGCCCTACACCCAAACAAGGGCACTGCGTTCATCCACCTCTGGCCTGCTCGCCTCCCTACCTCTGAGGAAGCACAGTTCCCGCTCAGCCCAGTCAAAACTGTTCGCTGCTCTGGCACCCCAATGGTGGAACAAGCTCCCTCACGACGCCAGGACAGCGGAGTCAATCACCACCTTCCGGAGACACCTGAAACCCCACCTCTTTAAGGAATACCTGGGATAGGATAAAGTAATCCTTCTAACCCCCCCCCCTAAAAGATTTAGATGCACTATTGTAAAGTTGTTGTTCCACTGGATATCATAAGGTGAATGCACCAATTTGTAAGTCGCTCTGGATAAGAGCGTCTGCTAAATGACTTAAATGTAAAAATGTAAATGTAAATGGTAAATGACCTTTTAATGATGTCAGACCGAGGCTCTGCATCTGTCCTCGTGCTCCTAGATCTTAGTGCTGCTTTTGATACCATCGATCACCACATTATTTTGGAGTGATTGGAAACCCAAATTGGTCTACACGGACAAGTTCTGGCCTGGTTTAGATCTTATCTGTCGGAAAGATATCAGTTTGTCTCTGTGAATGGTTTGTCCTCTGACAAATCAACTGTAAATGTTGGTGTTCCTCAAGGTTCCGTTTTAGGATCACTATTGTTTTCACTATATATTTTACCTCTTGGGGATGTCATTCGAAAACATAATGTTAAATTTCACTGCTATGCGGATGACACACAGCTGTACAATTCAATGAAACATGGTGACGCCCCAAAATTGCCCTCGCTAGAAGCCTATGTTTCAGACATAAGGAAGTGGATGGCTGCAAACGTTCTACTTTTAAACTCGGACAAAACAGAGATGCTTGTTCTAGGTCCCAAGAAACAAAGAGATCTTCTGTTGAAACTTGATGGTTGTACAGTCATCTCAAATAAAACTATGTTACTCTGGACCCTGATCTCTCTTTTGAAGAACATATCAAGACTGTTTCAAGGGCAGCTTTTTTCCATCTACGTAACATTGCAAAAATCAGAAACTTTCTGTCCACAAATGATGCAGAAAAATGAATCCATGCTTTTGTTACATCTAGGCTGGACTACTGCAATGCTCTACTTTCTGGCTACCAGGATAAAGCACTAAATAAACTTCAGTTAGTGCTAAATACCGCTGCTAGAAACCTGACTAGAACCAAAAAATGTGATCATATTACTCCAGTGCTAGCCTCCCTACACTGGCTTCCTGTTAAGGCAAGGGCTGATTTCAAGGTTTTACTGCTAACCTACAAAGCATTACATGGGCTTGATCCTACCTATCTATCTTTCCGATTTGGTCCTGCCGTACATACCTACACGTACGCTACGGTCACAAGACGCAGGCCTCCTAATTGTCCCTAGAATTTCTAAGCAAACAGCTGGAGGCAGGGCTTTCTCCTATAGAGCTCAATTTTTATGGAATGGTCTGCCTACCCATGTGAGAGATGCAGACTCAGTCTCAACATTTAAGTCTTTATTGAAGTCTCACCTCTTCAGTGGGTCCTATGATTGAGTGTAGTCTGGCCCAGGAGTGTGAAGGTGAACAGAAAGGTTCTGGAGCAACGAACTGCCCTTGCTGTCTCTGCCTGGCCGGTTCCCCTCTCTCCACTGGCATTTTCTGCCTCTAACCCTATTACAGTGACTCACACTGGCTTATTGGTGTTCTTCCATGCCGTCCTTAGGAGGGGTGCGTCACTTGAGTGGGTTGAGTCACTGACGTGGTCTTCCTGTTTGGGTTGGCGTCCCCCATCGGGTTGTGCCGTGGCGGAGATCTTTGTGGGCTATACTCGGCCTTGTCTCAGGTAAGTTGGTGGTTGAAGATATCCCTCTAGTGGTGTGGGGGCTGTGCTTTGGCAAAGTGGGTGGGGTTATATCCTTCCTGTTTGGCCCTGTCTGGGGGTATCGTCGGATGGGGCCACAGTGTCTCCTGACCCCTCCTGTCTCAGCCTCCAGTATTTATACTGCAGTAGTTTATGTGTCGGGGGGCTAGGGTCAGTCTGTTATATCTGGAGTATTTCTCCTGTCTTATCCGGTGTCCTGTGTGAATTTATTTATGCTCTCTCTAATTCTCTCTTTCTCTCTCTCTCGGAGGACCTGAGCCCTAGGACCATGCCTCAGGACTACCTGACATGATGACTCCTTGCTGTCCCCAGTCCACCTGGCCGTGCTACTGATCCAGTTTCAACTGTTCTGCCTGCGGCTATGGAACCCTGACCTGTCCCAGACCTGCTGTTTTCAACTCTCTAGAGACAGCAGGAGCGGTAGAGATTCTCTCAATGATCGGCTATGAAAAGCCAACTGGCATTTACTCTTGAGGTGCTGACTTGTTGCACCCTCGACAACTGTGATTATTATTATTTGACCATGCTGGTCATTTATGAACATTTGAACATCTTGGCCATGTTGTGCTATAATCTCCACCCGGCACAGCCAGAAGAGGACTGGCCACCCCTCATAGCCTGGTTCCTCTCTAGGTTTCTTCCTAGGTTTTGGCCTTTCTAGGGAGTTTTTCCTAGCCACCATGCTTCTACACCTGCATTGCTTGCTGTTTGGGGTTTTAGGCTGGGTTTCTGTACAGCACTTTGAGATATCAGCTGATGTAATAAGGGCTATATAAATACATCTGATTTGATTTGCGGAGGAGTAGGGAAGATCCTCACTCTGACCATTTTACTTGCCCTAGCAGAGCTGGTTAGGCTGTTTTCGTGTTATCCAGAGCATTGGTAGAAAATAAGGTAAAGCCGCACACTCTAAGAGCTCAGATGCAAAAATGTAATAACCTAATAACCAACGTTTTGACAGCAAAGCTGTCTTCATCACCTGCTGTCGAAATGTTGGTTATTAGGTTATTACATTTTTGCATCTGAGCTCTTAGAGTGTGCGGCTTTCCCTTATTTTCTAGTTTTCTACTCCGCTAGCCAGCACCTCGCCTTTATAGGTGTGGGTTTCTTTTTTCTAGATTATCCAGAGCATTGGTGACTGTAACTGTGCTGCTGGCAATAATTTAATTTACTCTTGTTTTTGTCGAAGTTTACTGACACGTTTTGAGCATTTGTAAATTCATCAGTTATTCTGCGCTCTGGCACACTCAGAGGAGAGTTCTCTGATATTGGAGTAGATAGACAGAATTAACAATGTCCATTGAGAACACACATTGACTATACCATTGACTAAATTCAGATTCAGGCTGCAACACATCAAAATGTAGGAAAAGTCAGTGGGTGTGAATACCTTCTGAAGGCACTGTATGTGTATATTAAATATACCTTACATGTGACTCTTTGCAATTAGCCTATTAAAATGTTTATCTGACCCCAAAAAGATAATTAAAATATGCAAAAGGTTACAGTTGAGTTACATTAAAACCTCTTGGGGCTATGTGGGACGCAAGCGTGCCACCCGTGGTGCACCCTATCAACAACAGGTGGAATATCAAGAGCGGCAAATTTGAAACCAATTAAATGTCAAAATTCAAATTTTTCAAACATACAACTATCTTACACCCTTTGAAAGATAAACATCTCCTTAATCTAACCATGTTGTCCGATTTCAAAAAGGCTTTACGGCGAAAGCATAAAGTTAGATTATGTTAGGAGAGTACATTGACAATAGCTGTGTGTAATGTTTTGTCAATTCAAAGACAGGCGTCACCAAAACCAGAAAATCAGCTAAAATTATGCACTAACCTTTGACAATCTCCATCAGATGACACTCCTAGGACATTATGTTAGACAATACATGCATTTTTAGTTCTATCAAGTTCATATTTATATCCAAAAACAGCGTTTTACTATGGCGTTGATGTTCAGGAAATCGTTTCCCTCCAATAACCGGCAGTCAAGTCAGCACAACAAATTAAATAATTACTATTCGAAAACATTGGTAAAATATTATATTGTCATTCAAAGAATTATAGATTTACATCTCTTGAACGCAACCGGCTTGCCAGATTTAAAAATAGCCTTACTGGGAAATCACACTTTGCAATAATCTGAGCACTGCGCCCAGAAAAATACGCTTTGCGATACAGACTAACCGCCATGTTGGAGAGATCTAAAATCGAAAATACTATGTAAATAATCCATTACCTTTGATTCTCTTCATCAGATGTCACTTCCAGGAATCCCAGGTCCATAACGAATGTAGTTTTGTTCGAAAAAGCTCATCATTTATGTCCAAAAAGCTCCGTGTTGTTAGCACATGATCTATGCCCGCCGGACTTCACTTCATGAACGAGGGGAAAAAAAATATTTACGTTCGTTCAAACATGTCAAACGTTGTATAGCATAAATCATTAGTGCCTTTTTTAACCAGAACATGAATAATATTCAAGGCGGACGATTGCGTTCTCTTTTAAAACGTATTGGAACGAGAGTACCCAACATGAACTCGCGCGCCAGAGTCTAATCGGCCATCACCATTCCATGGCTCTTGTTCGGTCAGATCTCACAGTAGAAGACTCAAAACACTTTGTAAAGACTGGTGACATCTAGTGGAAGCAATAGGAAGTGCTCAAAGATTAATAAACCCCTGTGTGTTTCAATGGCATAGGCTTAAAGGTAATTCAACACATCAGGTATCCACTTCCTGTCAGAATTTGTCTCAGGGTTTTGACTGCCATATGAGTTCTGTTATACTTACAGACACCATTCAAACAGTTTTAGAAAATGAGTGTTTTCTATCCAAACCTGAACAATAATATGCATATTCTAGCTTCTGAGTTGGTGTAGGAGGCAGTTAAAAATGGGCACATATTTTTTTCAAAATTCTCAATACTGCCCCCTAGCCCTAAGAAGTTTTAAGAGGCAATCAAGAAACAAGTGTATTAAATTACTTTGTAAAATGACTGAAATCACATGCAAGACCTAAACTTAAGTTACAAGCCATTAACAAGAATTACAAGGCATGATTCTAGGCATTGTCAGAGTGGGAGAGAGAGAAACTGGTAATAGCCTAGAAGGCCATGCTCCAAGAGTCCATGGGGTGGAGAGAGAAAGGAACAGAGAGTGTATCTCACTTGCGCAGGTCAGGTACAAAATAAGAGAGAGAGAGACAATGGAGCTAAGACCCTTTTATAACCATTTGGCCATGATTTGATTCAAATTCTGAGTTGTTGACCAATAGTATTAGTGTTGAGTTAACTTCCAATCGGATATCAGACCTACAGGATGTAAAGACAACAGAACCTCTGATAGCCAGAGGTGTGATAAGAGGGGGTTGGTGAGATAATGCAGAGAAGGCTGAATTCCTAAGACAACACAGAGGAATCATTGCATAAAGTTGATAAGTCACTTCGGGGGCTGGGCCGCCCAACAAATACACTTCATCATGATACATTAACTTACATTTTTAAAATACCAAGGACCTCTTTAAAAAATCGTGAAATCAAATCAAATCAAATTTTATTGGTCACATAAACATATTTAGCAGATGTTATTGTGGGTGTAGCGAAATGCTTGTATTCTTAGCTCCAGCAGTGCAGTAATAGCTAACTATTCACAACAACACACAAATCTAAAAGTAAAATAATGGAATTAAGAATATGTAAATATTAGGATGAGCAATGTCAGAGTGGCATTGACTAAAATACAGTAGAATAGAATACAGTATATACATATGAAATGAGTAAAGCAGTATGTAAACGTTATTAAAGTGACTAGTGTTCCATTATTAAAGTGACCAGTGATTCCAGGTCTATGTATATAGGGCAGCAGCCTCTACGCTGCAGGGTTGAGTAATTGAGTGGTAGCCGGCTAGTGATGGCTATTTAACAGTCTGATGGCCTTGAGATAGACTGAAAAATAGCTTCTATCGGACCCAGCTTTGATGCACCTGTACTGACCTCGCTTTCTGGATGATAGCAGGGTGAACACGCCATGGCTCGGGTGGTTGATGTCCTTGATCATTTTGGCCTTCCTGACATCGGGTGCTGTAGGTGTCCTGGAGGGCAGGGAGAATGCTTCCGGTGATGCGCACCATCCTCTGGAGTGTCCTGTGGTTGCGGGCAGTGCAGTTGCCGTACCAGGCGGTGATGCAGCCCGACAGGATCCTCTCAATTGTGCATTTATAAAAGTTTGTGAGGGACTTAGGGGCCAAGCCAAATTTCTTCAGCCTCCTGAGGTTGAAAAGGCGCTGTTGCGCCTTCTTCACCACACTGTCTTTGTGGTGAACGTCAGTAATGTGTATGCCGAGGAACTTGAAGCTTTCCACCTTCTCCACTGCGGTCCCGTTAATTTGGATAGGGGCATGCTCCCTCTGCTTTTTCCTGAAGTCCACGATCAGCTCCTTCATTTTGTTGATGTTAAGAGAGAGGTTATTCTCCTGGCATCACTCCCCCAGGGCACTCACCTCCTCCCTGTAGGCTATCTCGTCATTGTTGGTAATCAGGCCTATGGTCGTGTCGTCTGCAAACTTGATGATTGAGTTGGCGGCGTGTGTGGCCACGCAGTCATGGGTGAACAGGGAGTACAGGAGGGGGCTGAGTACGCACCCTTGTGGGGCCCCTGTGCTGAGGATCAGTAAAGTGAAGGTGTTGTTTCCTACCTTCACCACCTCGGGGCAGCCCGTCAAGATGTGTAGGACCCAGTTGCACAGGGCGGGGTTCAGATCCAGGGCCCTGAGCTTGATGATGAGCTTGGAGGGTACTATGTTGTTGAATGTTGAGCTATAGTCATTGAACAGCATTCTTACATTGGTTTTCCTCTTGTCCAGGTGGGATAGGGCAATGTGCAGTGCAATGGCGATTGCACCGTCTGTGGATCTATTTGGGCAGTAAGCAAATTGAAGTGGGTCTATGGTGTCAGGTCAGGTAGAGGTTACATGATCCTTAACTAGCCTCTCAAAGCACTTCATAATGACAGAAGTGAGTGCTACGGGGTGATAGTCATTAAGTTCTGTTACCTTTGCTTTCTTGGGTACAGGAACAATGGTGGACATCTTGAAGCAAGTGGGGATAGCAGACTGGGATAGGGAGAGATTGAACATATCCGTAAACACTCCAGCCAGCTGGTCTGCACATGCTCTTAGGACGCGGCGCGGGATGTCGTCTGGGCCGGCAGCCTTGTGAGTATTAACACGCTTAAATGTCTTACTCACGTCGGCCACGGAGAACGAGAGCCCACAGTCCTTGGGAGCGGGCCGTGTCGATGGCACTGTGTTATCCTCAAAGTGGGAGAAGAAGATGTTTAGCTTGTCTGGGAGCCAGACGTCGGTGTCCGCGACGTGGCTGGTTTTCCCTTTGTAATCCGTGATTGTCTGTACACATACGTCTCGTGTCTGAGCCATTGAATTGTGACTCCACTTTGTTTCGTGTACTGACGTTTTGCCTGTTTGATTGGCTTATGCAGGGAATAACTACACTCTTTGTATTCAACCATATTCCCAGTCACCAGCTTAGTTAAAATCCACAGCTACAATAAATGCGGCCTCAGGATGTGGTTTCCAGTTTGCATGAAGTCCAGTGTAGTTCCTTGAGGGCCATCATGGTATCGGCTTCAGGGGGAATATACACGACTGTGACTATAACCAAAGAGAATTCTCTTGGGAGAATAATATTGTCGTCATTTGATTGTGAGGTATCAAGATTGGGTGACCTCGTCTACTTTATTGTCCAGAGACTGAACATTAGCAAGTAATATACTCAGAAGCGGTGGATGGTGTGCCCGCCTGTTGAGTCGGACTGGAAGTCCACTCCAAATACCTCTTCTCCGCCAGCAGCGTCTTGCAGCAGCCTCTGAGATAAGTTAAATTGCCCTGGGGGGTGTGAACAAAGGATCCAATTTGGGAAAGTCGTATTCCTGGTAGTAATGCTGGTGAGTTACTGCCGCTCTGATATCCAAAAGTTGTTTCCGGCTGTATGCAATAACACAAAAAAATGTTCTGGGCTAATAGTGTAAGAAATAACTGCAAACTTGCTTAGGAGTGAGAAACAGAGCTGCCATGTCTGTCTGCTCCAATATTTAAACTATGGAGTGATTCCAAACCAACCATTAATTTATCATCAATGTTCAGTTATCATATTATTCATACCTTTTTCATACCTTATCCTGCAGCTAACACAGAAGTTTTTACAGAAAGGAATTGAACATACAGAAGTGAGAGCTCAATGCCACCCTTTAGAGTCAACACAGCAATA
Source organism: Salmo trutta (assembly GCF_901001165.1). Lineage (NCBI taxonomy): Eukaryota > Metazoa > Chordata > Actinopteri > Salmoniformes > Salmonidae > Salmo > Salmo trutta. The sequence continues at coordinate 35,915,804 of NC_042974.1, forward strand.
GGAGTAATCGTTTCAATTTGAATGGCCATTGCCGCGGGCTCACTGCTTTCTGCAATTCTCAGATCTTCCTTCTTTTATTTATTTATTTATTTTTTAATTTATATTCTAACATACTTCTGATGCCAACTGAAGCAAAGACAGGGATTTAGTTTGAACCAACAACTACTCCCGAAGTTATTATTTATGGGTATTATATAAAATAGTCCCATGTGATTCAGACTCTCATCTGATTGGCTCTTTGGACAATTAAATAATTTGCTTAGCTCGACAGTTAAAACATACTGTACTTCACCTCACCACATTTGCACTCATTTGCACAGATGGACACCATTTTTACAATAACACCCCCAATACCCCTTAACCTCTCATCCGCTCTCTACACACACATTTCATTGGCCCTCTACAGGGTCCAGGGCTAGGGAAGCCCCATCAGTCACAGGGGGTTGAGAGGAGATGTCTGAAAAACACTCTACATCACAGTGGGACACCAACCTGTCTCTGAATGAATTAGTACACAATTGATGCTGGGCCAGACTGGGGGATGGTCTGTGCTCCCTGACCCTGGTGAACTAGCCTACTTTTTCACCCAGAATGACAGAGTAGAGGCTAGGGGCACTGCCAAGCTGTCACCTGCTGCTGATGTGTGAGACAAGTGTTAAACCTGAAAAACCCTGGAGGTGTGAAACTGCTGAACACCTTGTAGCCCTTTCCTGCACTCAATGACCAAAAGCCTCATAATTTTTTTTACTTTGAAAATCCTGTGTTCTGTGTTATATTTCAGTCTTCTGTGATGTATATAAAGTGTAATATTGGGATGCAAACTCATAATTGAATACATTTAAACTTTATATCGGACATGGTACAGATGTATTTTTTTTAAGTCCAAAACCATGTGTGTGAGGTGTATACTTTTGCTTCAAAGTAGATTTATTTAAGACAACCAAGAACCCTGATTTAGCCCACTGCAATAAAAGGTTGATAACCCATGTCTATTAGAAATCGAGCACATGCTATTTCAGAATATTTGGAAAATATAATGTTTGGTGTAACTGGTGAAACAACCTTAAGTTTTTACCTTAAGGAGTTTGAGATCAGCCTCACTGTTCATCATACATGGTTGTAAATTCACAACCCTTCAGAGTTTTTTTTGTACAGTAATCAGAGATACTCAATTAAATAAGCCTGGGCCATAAATCAGTCAGGAGCAGGGTCCCATCACTTATTCTCTAATATGCATTATATATCTATAATTTATAACCTTCTGTGGATTATAAATAGTTAAAAAATACTCATCAGATGAGTATATGATTTAATCAATAGTAAATTCATACCCCACTACAGAGCTGAAAGGATAGAAGGAGACTTTGACATTTCTTGACTGAAGGGATATGTTTGAAAATTACACAGAAATGATCTTATTACTTGATCAAACTGTTTGTCATCACTGTATTAGTTTGACATTTAATATGATGACTCAATCTAGTATATTTAAAGTTGAGGGTAATTGATGGTTTTTAAATATATGACACCAACATACATACAGTGCATTTGGAAAGTATTCACACCCCTTGATTTTGTCCACATTTTGTTACGTTACAGCCTTATCCTAAAATGGATTTAAATAAAAAAAATCCTCATCAATCTAAACACAGTACCCAATAATTCCAAAGCAAAAACAGGTTTTTGCTAATGTATATAATAAAAAAAACTGAAATATCATATTTACATAAGTATTCAGACCCTGGAGCAGCTGTGGTGATGAGATACCAGAGGACACATCAGTTCTGTAATGATGTGGGATCCCATGGGGAACAGAGCTAGTTTACAAGAGCCGCTGGACTGGATGAATCCAATCCAACTGTGTGTGTGCCTGTGAGCAGTGTGCACATACAGTGCCTTCGGAAAGTATTCAGACCCCTGAACATTTTCCACATTTTGTTAGGTTGCAGCCTTATTGTAAAATTGATACATTGTTTTTTTCCCTCATCAATCTACACACAATACCTCATAATGACGAAGCAAAAACAGTTTCTGGGGAATTTACATAACTATTCAGACCCTTTACTCAGTACTTTGTTGAAGCACCTTTGGGCTGTGTTTATTATTCTTGGGTATGAGAAACTCTGGAGCTCTGTCAGAGTGACCATCGGATTCTTGGTCACCTCCCTTACCAAGCTTGGCACACCTGTATTTGGAGAGTTTCTTCCATTTGTCTCTGCAGATGTTATCAAGCTCTGTCAAGTTGGACGGGGAGTGTCACTGCACAGCTATTTTCAGGTCTCTCCAGAGATGTACAATCGGGTTCAAGTCTGGTCCCTGGCTGGGCACACCTGGCTGGGCACGGAAATTCACACAGGACACCGGAAAAGACAGGAGAATTACACCAGATATAACAGACTGACCCTAGCCCCCCGACACACAAACTGTTGCAGCATAGATACTGGAGGCTGAGACAGGAGAGGTCGAGAGACACTGTGGCCCCGTCCGACGATACCCCCAGACAGGGTCAACCAGGCAGGACATGACCCCACCCACTTTGCCAAAGCACAGCCCCCACACCACTAGAGGGATATCTGCAAACCACCAACTTACTACCCTGAGACAATGTTGAGTATAGCCCACAAAGATCTCCCCCACGGCACGAACCCGAGGGGGCGCCAACCCGGACAGGAAGATCACGTCAGTGACTCAACCGACTTAATTGACGCACCCCTCCTAGGGACAGCATGGAAGAGCACTAGTAAGCCAGTGACTCAGCCCCCATAATAGGGTCAGAGGCAGAGAATCCCGGTGGAGAGAGGGGAACCGGCCAGGCAGAGACAGCAAAGGTGGTTCGTCATTCCAGTGCCTTTCTGTTCACCTTCGCACCCCTGGACCAGGCTACACTCAATCATAGGACCTACTGAAGAGATGAGTCTTCAATAAAGACTTAAAGGTTGAGAAAGAGTCTACATCTCTCACATGGATAAGCAGACCATTCCATAAAAATTGAGCTCTATAGGAGAAAGCCCTGCCTCCAGCTGTTTGCTTAGAAATTCTAGGGACAATAAGGAGGCCTGCGTCTTGTGACTGTAGCTGTCACGAGCGTCTAAAGGAGTAGACCAAGGCGGAGCGTACCTAGAGATCCACATGTTTAATAAATATGAAACTCATCAAAACAATACAGAAGAAAACGAAATGTGACATTCTGGGCTGCTCACAGGCAGCTACACAAAAACAAGATCCAACAAAGCACAGGTGAGAAAAGGCTGCCTAAGTATGATTCCTAATCAGAGACAACGATAGACAGCTGCCTCTGATTAGGAACCATACTCGGCCCAAAACAAAGAAATACAAAAACATAGAAAAAGGAACATAGAACGCCCACCCTAGTCACACCCTGGTGTGACGGTAGAATACGTGTAGGTATGTACGGCAGGACCAAATCGGAGAGATAGGTAGGATCAAGCCCATGTAATGCTTTGTAGGTTACCAGTAAAACATTGAAATCAGCGCTAGCCTTAACAGGAAGCCAGTGTTGAGAGGCTAGCACTGGAGTAATATGATCACATTTTTGGTTCTGTCAAGCTTCTAGCAGCCATGTTTAGCACTAACTGAAGTGTATTTAGTGCTTTAACCTGGTAGCCAGAAAGGAGAGCATTGCAGTAGTATAATCTAGATGTGACAAAAGCACGGCTTAGCTTTTTTGCACCATTTTTGGACAAAAAGTTTTGGATTTTTGCAATGTTACGAATATGTAAAAAGCGTTCTTTGAAATATCCTTGATATGTTCATAAAAAGAGAGATCAGGGTCTAGAGTAACACCAATGTCCTTCACAGTTTGAGACGACTTTTCAACCATCAAGATTAATTGTCAGATCCAACAGGAGATCTCTTTGTTTCTTGGGACCTAGAACTAGCATGTCTGTTTTGTCCAAGTTTAAAATAATTCCGCCATCCACTTCCTTATGTCTGAAACGCAGGCTTCCAAGGAGGGCAATTTTGGGGCTTCACCATGTTTCATCGAAATGTAGAGCTGTGTATCGTCCGCATAGCAGTGAAAGTTAACATTATGTTTCTGAATGACATCACCAAGAGGTAAAATATATAGTGAAAACAATAATGGTCCTAAAACAGAACCTTGAGGAACACCGAAACGTATTATTCATTTGTCAGAAGACAAGTCGTGCACAGAGACAAACTGATATCTTTCCGACAGATAAGATCTAAACCAGGCCAGAACTTGTCCTTGTAGACCAATTAGGGTTTCTAATCTCTCCATAAGAATGTGGTGATCGATGGTGTCGAAAGCAGCTCAAGGTCTAGAAGCATGAGGACAGATGTAGAGCCTTGGTCTGACGCACTTAAAATGTAATTACCACCTTCACGAGTGCAGTCTCTATGATGGGGTCTAAAACCAGACTGAAGCGTTTCATATACATTGTTTGTCTTCAGGAAGCATTGAGTTGCTGCGCAACAGATTTTCTGAAATTTATGAGAGGAATGGGAGATTTTTACAGGTTTTGGGTCAAGGTTTGGCTTTTTCAAGAGAGGCTTTATTACTGCCACTTTTAGTGAGTTTGGTACACATCCGGTTGATAGGGAGCTGTTTATTATGTGCAACATAGGAGGGCCAAGCACAGGAAGTAGCTCTTTTAGTAGTTTAGTTGGAATAGGGTCCAGAATGCAGCTTGAAGGTTTAGAGGTCATGACTATTTTCATGAATGTGTCAAGAGATATAGGATTAAAAAACGTCAGTGTGTCCATTGACCCTACAGTAGGTCCTGGCAGTGTTGTGCAGACTCAGAACAACTGAGCTTTGGAGGAATACGCAGATTCAAAGAGGAGTCCGTAATTTGCTTTCTAATGATCTTTTCGTCAAAGAAGTTCATGAATTCATCACTGCTGAAGTGAAATCCATCCTCTCCTGGGGAATGCTGCTTTTTAGTTAGCTTTGCAACAGTATTGAAAATAAATGTTGGATTGTTCTTATTCTCTTCAAATAAGTTGGAAAAATAGGATGATCGAGCAGCAGTGAGGGCTCTTCAATATTGCACGGTACTATATTTTCAAGCTAGTAGGAAGACTTCCAGTTTGGTGAAGCGGCCATTTCCGTTCCATTTTTCTGGAAGCTTGCTTCAGGGCTCTTGTGACTTGTCCTGAAGCCACTCCTGCATTGTCTTGGCTGTATGCTTAGGGTTGTTGTCCTGTTGGAAGGTGAAGCTTCGCCCCAGTCTGATATCCTGAGCACTCTGGACCAGGTTTTCCTCAAGGATCTCTCTGTACTTTGCTTGTTTCTCATGGTCTGACAGTCCTTTAGGTGCCTTTTTGGCAAACTCCAAGCGGGCTGTCATGTGCCTTTTACTGAGGAGTGGCTTCCGACTGGCAACTCTACCATTAAGGCCGCGATTGCTCAGTTTGGCTGGGCGGCCAGCTCTAGGAAGAGTCCTGGCGGTTCCAAGACTCTTCCATTTAAGAATGATGGAGGCCACTGTGTTCTTGGGGACCTTCAATGCTGCAGAAATGTGTATGTACCCTTTCCCAGATTTGTGCCTCGACACAAGGCTGTCTCGGAGCTCTACGGACAATTCCTTCAACCTCATGGCTTGGTTTTTGCTCTGACATGCATGGTCAACTTTGGGACCTTGTATAGACAGGTGTTTGCCTTTCCAAATCATGTCCAATCAATTGAGTTTTCCACAGGTGGACTCTAATGAAGTTGTAAAAACATCTCAAGGATGATCAATGAAAACAGGATGCACCTGTACTCAATTTCGAGTCTCATAGCAAAGGGTCTGAATACTTGAGGTATTTCTGTTTTTGTTTTTAGTACATTTGCAAAAATGTAAAAAAAAAACATTTTGCTTTGTCATTAAAACTTCTTATGGGCAGGTGGGACGGTAGCAGAGCGCAAAATTCAAAAATACCAAATTCAAATATTTAACATTCTTGAAAATATATGTGTTATACATCAAAATAAAGCTTAACTTCTTGTTAATCCAGCCACTGTGTCAGATTTCAAAAAGTCTTTACGGCGATAGCAAACCATGTGATTATCTGAGGACAGAGCCCTGCATACAAACACATGAAAATCATGTTTCAACCAGGCAGGTGCGCCACAAAAGTCAGAAACAGCGATATAATTAATGCCTTACCTTTGAAGATATTCTTCTGTTGGCACTCCAAAATGTCCCAGAAACATCACAAATGGTCCTTTTGTTCGATAATGTCCTTCTTTATGTCCCAAAAATGTCAATTTATTTGGCGCGTTTGATTCAGAAATACACCAGTTTCAACTCGCCCAACATGCCTACAAAGTATCTAATAAGTTACCTGTAAACGTGGTCCAAACATTTCAAACAACCTTTCCTAATCCAACCTCAGGTACCCTAAAACGTAAATAATCGATAAAATTTAAGACGGAATAAACTGTTTCTAATACCGGATAAAAACAACGTGAAGCAAGCTCCAGTTCACACGCACAAAAAAAGTAGAGTCCACCTGGAGTGACACTAACAATGAATAGGACTACTTCTTCATTTCTCAAAAGAAAAACATTGAACAATTTCTAAAGACTGTTGACATCTAGTGGAAGCCATAGGAACTGCAACCAGGTTCCTAATAATAAGGGTATCCCAAAGAAACCCTTTGGAAACTCCTATGACCTCAATTTCTTTTCCCCTGGATGGTTTGTCCTCGGGGTTTCACCTGCCATATCAGTTCTGTTATACTGACAGACATTATTCTAACACTTTTAGAAACTTTAGAGTGTTTTCTATCCAAATCTACCAATTATGTGCATATCCTATATCCTATCCTTTTCATCCGGAGGTGAAATTACTGCCCCCTACCCAAGTTTTAAGGGCTTTGTATGTACAGTAGATTGATGAGGGGGAAAAAACTATTTAATACATTTAGAATAAGGCTGTAACGTAACCAAATGTGGGAAAATTCAAGGGGTTTTAATACTTTCCCGAATGCACTGTATTTCCTTTGACTGTTTTTGCTGTTGTGGATCAAGCCAGGACAAAACATTTTTTAATGACTAAGTATATCCAGAAGGATTACTCTGTGAGTGTAGCAAAATAATAATCCCCTCACGTTGCAAACATTCAGGCAGTATAATGAACCTGAAGATCACTAAAGAACCCATGTGATGTTTGTTTAAAGGTACAATGCAGCCGTTTTGATCTCATTATCAAATCATTTCAGGATAACAATTAAGTACCTTATTGTGATTGTTTTCAATTAAAATGGTCAAAAAGAAACAAAAAATGCTACTTAGAAAAGAGCAATTTCTCAAGCAAGAATTTAGATAGGGCTGTCTGTGAGTTGTCTGATTGGGTAGGGGAAAATTGAAAACTAGCTGTTGTAGGTTGTTTTCAATAAAACATCACAATACGGTGCAGAGCATTCGGTTTGATTGACGGGCGCAAGGAGACTCCAGCTCTGCCTAAACCATTGACGACTATTTGGTTTTAATACCATCACTTCTTGAAGAGCATAGTCAGAACTACACATTTCAGATTATTCCACATTTAGCTCTATCAGAGTTATACAGCAAGTAACTGCATGCTTTTCATGATCAGCCTTCCCTGTAGCTCAGTTGGTAGAGCATGGTGTTTGCATGGTGTTTGCAACGCCAGGGTTGTGGGTTCGATTCCCACGGGGGGCCAGCACAGGAAAAAAAAAAATGTATGAAATGTATGCATTCACTACTGTAAGTCGCTCTGGATAAGAGCGTCTGCTAAATGACTAAAATGTAAATGTAAATGTAAACATCAATTGCGCATGTATTTTCAGATACGTGAGGTTAGCCTATCCATTTGCATGTAGCTAGCCAGCTAAGCAAACAATGTGTCATTTAGCTTGCTTCATCAGAGTTTAGACTTTTGGAAAAAGTCCTGGTAAAGTTGTCAGTTGGACTACTGTCATCACCACTATAGATGGCAAGCAAATCAAACAATTTGTGACCCACCAGCTCAAATCGGTCTTATGTAGCAAAATTTGAAATTGAGTTTTTTACATTGGATTAAAGTAGAGACTGTTCACAATGGTATATCATACACTACAGTGGAGAAACAATGTGAAAGTAATTCTGCTTTGAAAGTATATACATTTCTAAACTCACTTTTGAGAAAATGGCATTTGAATATTTCGGTACTACTATTGGAGAGCCCTTCTTTGTCTACACCCATTCAGCATCGTTCACACCCATCTAGCTTGCTAGCTACTTCCAGACACATAATGAGAGAACACCCCACTCTGACCATTTTAGTTGCCCTATCAGAGCTGGCTATGCTGTTTTCATGTTATCCAGAGCGTTGGCGACTGTAACTGTGCTGCTGGCAACAATTTAATTAAGCTTTTTTGACGACGTTTACAGACACTGGCCATATTCAGTGGGTGTTGAGAGTTCGTAAAATCATCAGTTATTCTGCTCTCTCTGGCACACTCAGACGAGAGTGCTCTAAAATCGGAGTAGATGGCCAGACTGAATTTACAAACACATCCGAAATGGTTACTTGCATAATGGAGTCTTTTGTTAAGACATTTAGCTAGCTAGCTAGAAAAACAATTAAGCATAATACCAACTCATGACGTTACTACCCTGCATGAATCTGCAAGTAGCTAACCAACCAGGTTCAATGTTAGCTAGCTAACATTAGGCTATAGCTAGCTAACCAAATGGCTCTGCGATACAAATAATGAGATCATCTACGTAACGTTAGCTAGCGAGCCAGACAGTTTTTCTTTCTGTCAAATTTTTATTTCTGTCAAAATTAGAAATGTGTAATATCTGAAAATGTAGTTAGCTAACGCTAGATTATCTCACCCATATACAGCATTCATGGTTGGACACGTCTCCTGCCAGATGCCATGGTTGCCCTTAGTTTGAAGATGTAATCGCCATACTCCAATTCCACTGATTTCAAAACGCAGTCCGCCAAAAAAACGCATTTTGATTTTAAAAAAAAGTTTACATTCAAAAGGCTCTCCTGTGAAGTAGTGACCCACGATATATGCCTAGTTTCCTGAAACGGGTGACATATTTGGATTTTGGCTAGTTAACTAACCATATTGACGTGATCTGCTATTAGCTAGCAAGCCACTTTGACGTTTGTCTGCATCTATCGGGATTAAACACTCTGTGAAGAGTCAGGCTAGCCTGGCTCGAAGCCTCAATCCCCTCTGCCCGAAGTAGTCCCATCCTGCTCCCCCTCTTCCTTCGGATTTCATCACGACCACCATCATTGTGGTGAGAGATTTTAGCCTGCCTACGGTCTGTGGACCGACAAAGGTCCGCTGTCACCCAGGAGCCCATGTCCATAACATCGACTCCCTCTTGCCCACGGTTCTGGCCAACTACTCCAATATTGACACCACCGTCACTCAAATAGGTTTTAACAACCTTCGCTTTAGGCGATCTAAGGGAGGACTAACATTTTTTAAACACGCTCACTAGCACAGGAAAGATAACAATTATCTCTGGACCCCTCCAGTGCTATTGAAGTAGTTTGGAATGTTTCAGCCGACTCGTTGCCCTAAAAGAGTACCTGAAGAAACTTTGCAACGACAGGAATTTCTCCTTTTGTGACAACTTAGATTTTCTGTGGAAGCAACTGGCACTTTTTAAAAGAGATGGGATTCACCATAACCGCAGGGGTTCCAGGATTATTTCCAGCAACATCGCAAACTGTTTTAGAGATTGACGGACAGGGTCTGGTAGTGCTCCAGTCCTCCCTATTAGGATAAGCAACAGAGGACTTGGAAAGCATATCAACACCCGTTGAAATGGCACTATGTTTATTGTGAGTAAACTAAATTATATTCCTCTAACTCTGGCTTCTAGTGAGTTCATACAAACTGTCATATCCTACCATTCTGATAGATTGGGGGCTGTCAGAAAACGTGGTTGTAACTTTAATAATTTGGTTGTTATTCAATTGGTTATCTCGAGGCAGATGCCCAAGGGGCAGTGTGGCCCACACTCATTGAATATGGCTCTTTTAAATTTTAGAGCACTTTCTAGTAAAACCTTTCTTGTGAATGACCTCATTGCTGAGCGCAAAGTTGATTGCATGTTTCTCACTGAAACGTCCCCCTCCAGACTACAACTTTTCAAAATGGAAAAGGGTGGGGGGACAGACTCAATTTTTACTAATGCTATCAGCTGTAAGGACATTTCATTTGGTGTCTTTGGGTCTTTTGAGCATCACGCTATACTGTTCAAATGTCAGCGACCAGTGCTGTATAGGCCACAAATGCACTGCCCCACTTTCTTTACTGATTTCTCTGAACTATGGTCTATTGTCCTTGAGAACTATGATAAAATCATATTGTTGGGGTGGTCTGTTGACATATCCTCTATTGTTGATGTTGCTTTATCTGATCACCACTGTATTTTTTACTACCTTCTTGCTCATAGCACAGGGTAATACAAATCCAATTTTATTTGTCACATGCACAGAATACAACAGGTGTAAACCTTACAGTGAAATGCTTACTTACAAGCCCTTAACCAACAATGCAGTTTTAAGAAAAGTGTTAAAGTATAACAGAGAGTAGCAGCAGTGTAAAAGGGGGGAGGGGGCAATGCAAATTGTCCAAGTAGCCTTGGGTGTAGAAGCTGTTAAGAAGCCTTTTGGACCTGGACTTGTTGCTCCGGTACTGCTTGCCATGCGGTAGCAGAGAGAACAGTCTATGACTAGGTTGGCTGGAGTCATTACTGAATGCATCATTTAAAAAATATATAAAATATATATACAGTACCATCACCTATTCTGCCTTTCTTTTGTGATTTAATTGATAACTTGAATAGCAAATCAAGGGCAACCATTGATGCCATTTATTTTTATTTTTTTATTTAATTAACTTTTATTTCACTTGGCAAGTCAGTTAAGAACAAATTCTTATTTACAATGACGGCCATGTAAGGTTGAAAATGGACAATTCCAAACAGAGAGCCCCTTGGATGAGTGAGGAACCAAATCAATTAAAGATAAATTGCAGAAGGCAGAGCGGAAGTGGAGAAAGTAAAAGTTGAAGGTTCATTATGATATTCTGAGAGAGCAACTTGGCATATAACAAGGCAATTTGAAATGCCAGGTTGGCTCATTTTTCTAACTTGATCACTAATCATCAGAATAATTAGAGAGTGCTCTTCTCGACCATTGATTGCCTGTTAAATCCTACCCCCACAAACCTATGTGAACTTCCCTTCACATCTAAATGTGAGGAGTATGCAGCATATTTCAGAGATAAGATAGCAAACATTAGGCTGGGTATCAGTCAAGCAAGACCTGATGAGAAGTTTTATGATATGTGCCCTAGCTTACCACACAAAGGCACTATGGAGTTATTTTCCTTAGTTGACACAGATATGCTCAGGAAAGTGATATCACAACTTAAACATTCTACCTGCCTTCTCGATCCTATCCCCACCACCTTCTTCAAAACTGTTTTTAATTGCATATCGGAAGAATTGAAAGCTATTGTTAATCACTCCCTGTTCACAGGCACTTTCCCCACTGCACTAAAAAGTTCTATGGTGAAACCCCTTCTGAAGAAAAGTAATCTAGATTCTTCAGCTCTTAGCAATTTTGCTCCAACCTTCCATTCTTAAGCAAAATTCTGGAGAAATTGGTTTTCAAACAGCTAAATGATTTTTTAAGTGCCAACTGTATTTAAAAAAAAAATCCAATCAGGTTTTCATGCCCACCACAGAAAAGAGCACAGCAAAGAGACAGCCTTAGTTTGTAACAATGCCTCTCGGGAAGAGGGGGGGGGGGGGTGTGGAATCAGGAGCAGGAGAGCAGATGGGTTTAAGGAAAACAACCGTTTATTACAGGCGTTTCCAACAGCACAGCACAAACACAACGGGAAAACTGCACAAATGGAGCCTCCACCCACAAGGGAGAAACCGCAGTACACACAGCGGAGAAATCTCTACGCCGCAAACTAACGAGCCAAACAGCCCACGGTAAACACATACCGTATAAAAATGAAACAAAGCCCGTGGTGCAGGCACGCACCCCTTTCAGCACAAAGCAGTAACAATCCCGCACACAGCCTAACCTGCAACGGGGAAATATAAACCCCCCACAATCAGAACAACTAGACACAGGTGTGTAAAACTAGACAGTACTAAACAAAAAAGGAAAATGGGATCGGTGGCAGCTAGTAGGCCGGCGACGACGCCCGCCGAGCACCGCCCGAACAGGGAGAGGAGGCACCTTCGGTGGAAGTCGTGACATAGTTAAAGTGGTAAATAATTTTAGAGCCAACACAGATGCCAAACAGCTATCTGTTCGACCATGTAGTCCTTTTGGACAGACTGGAGAGGTGGGTTGGCCTCTCTGGTCCAGTTCTAAATTAGTTTAGGACCTATTTAACCGGTCGAGAGTTTTTTGTCACCCTTGGTGAAGATAACATAATATATATCACATCTGGAGTTCAACAATGTTCGATTTTGGTTCTGGCACTGTTCAGTTTATATATGTTACCTCTTGGCAGCGTTATCTCAAGGCACGGCATTGATTTTCACTGCTACGCAGATGATACACAACTTTACAGTTCTGTGTCACCAGAGGTTTTTAGCTCCACATATAAATTATTAGACTGCATTTGTGATTTAAATACTTAGATGGCTCACAACTTCCTACAGCTAAATCAAGATAAGACCAAGGTACTTATTATTGGAGCCAAAGCACAGAGAGAGAGAGAGTCTGGCCACACATTTTAATTCAGGGCAATAAAGATGAAACACCATGTTAAAAACGTAGGTGTCATTTTTGGTTCTGTACTCAATTTCGAATCACACATTAGGAATGTGACCAAAGTAGCTTTTTATCACTTGAGGAACATTGCCAAGGTGCATCCGTTTCTATCTCAGGCTGATCCATACTTTTATTACAAGCAGGCTTGACCACTGTAATGCTCTCCTGTCTGATCTACCCAATAAAGCCATTGATCAACTGCAAAACATACAAAATGCACACACATTACACCGGTTTTAAAGTCTCTGCACTGGATGCCTGTGAGGTTTAGAATTAATTTTAAGATTCTTCTATTGTTTTTAAATCAATCCATGATTGTGCACCCCAATACATCACAGGCATGCATTTGAGTTAATGTTCCCAGTAGGTCCCTCAGGTCCTCTGGCACTGGCCTTTTAACTATCCCAAAGCCTAGGACCAAGAGGCATGGAGATGCAACCTTTAGTTACTATGTCCCCTGCCTCTGGAATAGCCTGCCAGAGAACCTGAAGATGGCCAAAACTTTGGACATATTTAAGATATATCTTAAATCACACCCTTTTAGCTTTGCTTTTCCTTAGGGTGATTTTTTTAGTATTTTATTGTTAATCTTTATTTATCCTCCTATGTTTGTTGTGTAGTAAATATTTCTGTTTTTATTTTCATAGTTTTTTATTCATTTTTTGCTGTGAAGTGCAACGTGTTGCATTCATGTCTGGAATGTGCTATATAAATAAAGCTTGATTTGATTTGATGTAAAAACAATGTAGGCCTTCACTATGTAGGCCTATGTTGGTTGGAAAAAAAGTACATTAGTTCTACTTACCGCTATGTTTAGCCAACTGTACAATGATTCTACCGGTAGCTTGCAAAGTAAACATTATCAGCTAACAGTACATTGGAAAATGCACCCCTTTCCTGCTTGACAGGCGGAGCCCACAAAGGATTGGAAATTAACCTTAACCGCTCATACTTGTCAGGTATCAGGAATCAAAGTAAGACCCAAGTGCAGACTGTGAAGTAACAATGTTTATTGTAACATAACAACAGGGGCAGGCAAACAACAGGTCAAAGCAGGCAGGGGTCGATAATCCAAAGTAGAGGCCAAGGTACAGGACGACAGGCATGGTCCGGTCAGGCAGGGGTCGGTAATCCAGAGGTGGAGCAAAGGTACAGGACGGCAAGCAGGCTCAGGGACAGGCAAAGGCCGGTAATCCAGAGGTGTTGCAAAGGTACAGGACGGCAGGCATGGTCCGGTCAGGCAGAGGTCGGTAATCCAGAGGTGGAGCAAAGGTACAGGACGGCAGGCAGGCTCAGGGACAGGCAGAGTGGTCAGGCAGGCGGGTACAGGGTCAGGACAGGCAAGGGTCAAAAACCAGGAGGATGAGAAAAGAGAAACTGTAAAAAGCAGGAGCTGAGACACAAACCACTGCTAGGCTTCAACAAACAAGACGAACTGGAAACAGACAGACAGAAAACACAGGTATAAATACCCAGAGGATAAGATGGGCAACACCTGGAGGGGGTGGAGACGATCACAAGGACAGGTGAAACAGATCAGGGTGTGACACAGGTACAGTTCACTTTTATTTTATATCAAATTAATGGTGACCGATATTTAGATATCATGAGGCTACCCTCACGTATCTGAAATGATATGACCAATTGATGTTTACTGAAACGCATGCAGTAACTTGCTGTATAACTGATGATAGAACTAAATGTGTGCAATTGTTTTGCATTGAATAATAAAAAATATATATAATTCTGACTATGCTCTTCAAAACTGTTCTTGAAAACGGCACACACTTGTCAATGGTTTTAGCGAAGCTAGGGGTTTGGAACTGTCTTTCTTATTGGTCTATTAACCAATTTACTGTTTGGTGATGTCACCAAATTTCCAGCAGCCTTTCAAACAGCTCTTACACTGAAAGGGCATTATCAACATTTTGACAATTTCAAAGTATTACTCCAACCTTATAGTTTGGAAATATACACTGAGTGTACAAAACATTAAGGACAGAAATTAAGGCAGAAATTTCAAACAGCCTTTTCAAACAGCTCTTACACTAGAAGGGCCTAATCATCCGTTTAACAATTTCACCGTATTATTCCAACTTCAGAGGGTGGAAATATACACTGACTGTACAAAACATTAAGGACAGTTTTTGACTGCACTGGGCCTTTGAGAAAATAAACAAAGAAAAAGCAGAGCCAGTAGAATCAGAATTACTCTAACAGCCCTACACAATGTAGCATCATTACCCAAGCTAAATAACATAATGAGCTATTATCTGCTGTTAGCTCTTTCTAGGTCAACACAGTAAGTTTGTAAATATTAGTAAATGTTTATTGTGTGTAGATTATCTTGCCCATCTGCAATAAGTACATGTCCATAGACATGGATCACTGGTCACTTTAATAATGGAACATTGGTCCCTTTAATAATGTTGACATACTGTTTTACCCATTTCATATGCATATACTGTATTATAGTCAAGGCCTATCCTATTTAACTATTGCTGTACATATACTATTCTATACTACACCTGCTCGTCAAACATCTCATTCAAAAATCATGCGCATTAATAGGGAAGGCCTTTGCTCCTATAACAGCCCACACTCTTCTGGGAAGGCTTTCCACTATTATGTTGGAACATTGCTGAGGGGACTTGCTTCCATTCAGCAACAAGAGCATTGGTGAGGTTGGGAACTGATGTCGGGCAATTAGGCCTGGCTCACAGTCGGCGTTCCAATTCATCCCAAAGGTGTTCGATGGGGTTGAGATCAGAGCTGTTTACAGGCCAGTCAAGTTGTTCCACACCAATCACACAAACAATTTCTGTATGGACCTCGCTTTGTGCAAGGGGGCATTGTCATGCTGAAACAAGAAAGGGCCTTCACCAAACCTTTGCCACAAAGTTGGAAGCACAGAATCGGGTAGAATGTCATTGTATGCTGTAGCGTTTAGATTTCCCTTCACTGGAACAAAGGGCCTAGCTCGAACCATGAAAAACAGCCCCAGACCATTATTCCTCCTCCACCAAGCTTTACAGTTGGCACTATGCATTGGGGCAGGTAGTGTTCTCCTGGCATCTGCCAAACCCAGATTCGTCCGTTGGACTGTCAGATAGATGGTGAAGCGTGATCCATCCCCCTGCTCCAGAGTCCAATGGCAGCGAGCTTCACGCTACTCCAGCCGATGCTTGGCATTGCGCATGGTGTGTGAAGCTGCTCGGCCACGGAAACCCACTTCATGAAGCTCCCAACGAACAATTGTGCTGACGTTGCTTCTAGAGGCAGTCGATGTTAACGCGCTACGCGCTTCTGCACTCATCGGTCCTGTTCTTTGAGCTTGTGTTGCCTACCACTTCGCGGCTGAACCGTTGATGCTCGTAGATGTTTTTACTTCACAATAACAGGACTTACAGTTGACCGGGGCAGGTCCTACTGGGCATAAATTTGACAAATTGACTTTTTGGAAAGGTTGCATCCTATGACGGTGCCACGTTGAAAGTCACGGACCTCTTCAGTAAGGCCATTCTACTGCCAATGTTTGTCTATGGAGATTGCATGGCCGTGTGCTCGATTTTATACCCCTGTCAGCAACTGTTGTGGCTGAAATAGACTAATTTGAAGGGGTGTCCATATACTTTGTATGTATAGTGTATAAGAGGTGTGTCGTGAGAGCGTGAGAAGAGGTTCAAATGAATGCATCATGGCCAGTGAGTGAGAGTGGGCAGTTTCCCTATTACGCCTAGTCTATGAGACCAGGCTGCAGATTAGCTCAATAGACAATTTCTCAGCATCTGAGTATCACAGAAACACAACAGAAACACTTTCATGCCAAGTTGCTGTGGATGAAATTGATCAGAGTACCTTTTCAAAACATGAAAACAAACAAAAACATACATTCTTTAACATAAAATATGACTGTAAATGGTGTGGAAACGCTAAAATGTAATGTTTATTTGGGGTCATTTAAACCATTCATTTGTGATACAAGAGAAATTAAGAGAAAAATTACCACAGTTTGCGCTTTTAAGTTAATAAATACTGTACTGTATGTAAGCGCTTTTAGGGTTAAGGACCTATAGTGTTTTTTATTATTGGCCACTTTTACCATGTTTCTCCTTTTTTTGTTGGATTTTACTTGAAATATACTAATTCATGTTACCATGCTATAACTTATTGATTACTTTACATGTATAAGGAATGTATTTATTGGGGGTCAATCAAGGGTGGATAGGAATGTGGTGTATAGAAAGTTACTGAGTGAGACAAGGGGAAGTGCAAGAAGTTCATATTCTGTTCCTAAGGACAGAGGCAAAGGGCAAAAGTCTTGTTTCAGTTCCTGATAAGGAAGGAATTAGGGAGGCGCAGGAATTCGGCTTGAGATCAAGTCAACAGATGAAGTGAAAAGAAACCTCTGAGAGGGGGCCCAGAGGGGCCACCACAACGACCCTCCTACTACAGTGTCCTACCTCACACACATACATTTCCACGCCCTCAAAGGTTTTAGCATCAGGCAAGGCCATGACTACACAAGTGAGAGGAACCAATTAAGTTCCTGCCTAGCAACAGAGATGTATTGGCTGTCTAGATGTGTAAGGAGTTGACCACTCCTAGTAGGAGGTCACAAATATATGTGCTTGTTGAATCTTGCTTTGTCTTTGTAGTTGTATGACCCAGTTGTTCATTTGAGTTTTTACTCTGTTTGTTCAGAACCTAACAGTTTGTTCTTTTTGGTATCCTATACCTCTTGTCAAGCATATTTGCACAAATTGCAGCAGTGCTTTGTGCTTTAGGAAGGAAAGTGTTCTCTGCTTCCTAATTGCATTTGCTGTCACCATCCGTCATGTAAAGCTCAAATAGCACTGGCACTAAACAAGACCCTCATACCTCACCTCTAATGCTAGCTAACAGAAAGACCCCCATGAGGAAATGTCCTTAGTGGAACGAATAAACTGTGCAGTGCAGTTAACATTAAATCACCTGAAATTAAACAACTGCAGCAGACATTTCCTTCAGAAATCGAACAGGGTGGATTTGTTCGGCCAAAACGTTGGCACCTCAAACTGTGAAATAATCACCCCTACTCCTCCCCACAGAGTTTTCAGGCTGCCAAACTCCCCATGACACCAAACACTACAACTAATTCAAGCACAATAAGAGTTCTGACAGTGAGAATTGATTGGCCATAGGCTGGTGAAAAACAATTACAATTCTCTATGGCTTAAAAATAAGTTCAAACATCCAAGTGTTTTTTTTTTTCACTTTAAACCTTTTCTTCCTCAAGCTTTCCTTCTTAAACTGTTGCAAAGCTGGAGGTAGGGTTCTAATACTTTCTTTACTCGAGAGAGAGAGAGAGAGAGAGAGAGAGAGAGAGAGAGAGAGAGAGAGAGAGAGAGAGATAGAGAGAGAGAGAGAGAGATTATAGGAGGAGCCGTATTGGGGAGTAACTATCAGTTATATGTACCGGTACCGAGTCCATGTGTGTACTGAGTCCATGTGTGTACTGAGTCCATGTATGTATTGAGTCCATGTGTGTACTGAGTCCATGTATGTACTGAGTCCATGTGTGTACTGAGTCCATGTGTGTACTGAGTCCATGTATGTACTGAGTCCATGTATGTACTGAGTCCATGTGTGTACTGAGTCCATGTATGTACTGAGTCCATGTGTGTACTGAGTCCATGTGTGTACTGAGTCCATGTGTGTACTGAGTCCATGTATGTACTGAGTCCATGTGTGTACTGAGTCCATGTGTGTACTGAGTCTATGTGTGTACTGAGTCCATGTATGTACTGAGTCCATGTATGTACTGAGTCCATGTGTGTACTGAGTCCATGTGTGTACTGAGTCCATGTATGTACTGAGTCCATGTGTGTACTGAGTCCATGTATGTACTGAGTCCATGTATGTACCGAGTCCATGTGTGTACCGAGTCCATGTGTGTACCGAGTCCATGTGTGTACCGAGTCCATGTATGTACTGAGTCCATGTGTGTACCGAGTCCATGTGTGTACCGAGTCCATGTGTGTACCGAGTCCATGTATGTACTGAGTCCATGTGTGTACTGAGTCCATGTATGTACTGAGTCCATGTATGTACTGAGTCCATGTATGTACTGAGTCTGTGTGCAGGGGTACAGGTTAGTCAAGGTAATTGAGGTCGAATGTATTATTTGTTTTTCTTATCTCTTACTTTTTTTATTTGTATTAACTGCATCGTTGCTTAAGGGCTTGTAAGTATGCATTTCACTGTGAGGTCTACACTTGTTGTATTCGGTGCATGTGACAAATCAAATGTGATTTTATTTGATTTGATGTACTGGAGGTAGGCATGAAGTGATAATGTATAGATAATAAACAGAGAGTAGCAGCAGTGTATTTGAAGAGTGTGAAGGAATGTGAATGTGTGTCTGTGTGTGGTGTCAATATACGCGCGCGCGTGTGTGTGTGTGTGTGTGTGTGTTGGAATGTCAGTGTAGTATGTGTGTGCGTGTGGTTAGAGCCAGTGAGTGTACATCGAACCTGTGCAAGAGAATCAGTGCAAAAAATAATAATAAACAATAGTAAAGTAAGGGGGTCAATGCAAATAGTCCAGGTAGCCATTTGATTAAGTGTTCAGCAGTCTTATGGATTGGGGGTTGAAGCTGTTAAGGAGCCTTTTGAACCAAGACTTGGCGCTCCGTTAATAACATGACACCTTTCAGTTTTCTCAATGAGCACGTTTACATGCACACAATAATAAGATTGTTGTGGATAGTCAGATTAATATAATAGTTCATTTAAAACGTTTACATGCTTTGCAAGAAGAACAATTTCCGTAATAATCCTGTTTACATGGACACATCTCAAATCAGGCTAACTGATGGGACATTTGATAAATGCAGAAAATTGGCAATTAAAAAAAAAATTCTACCACAGTGACCATGATATTTTTGTGAAGCAAAAGTTTGACATATAGGGTATGTATGTGAAAACTGTAACGGCTGTCGTTGGGTAGAGAGGACCAAGGCGCAGCGGGTTGCATGTTCATCATTATAATTTATTAAATAAATGTGAACACAGGAAAACAAAGAACGACAGTTTCACAGGCTTAATACTCACAGCAGTGCGAAATACAACTACCCACAAAATACAAACAAAACCCATACCTATATATAGGACTCTCAATCAAAGGCAACGACAAACACCTGCCTCCAATTGAGAGTCCAACACCCAATACCTAACCTAGAAATATTAAACTAGAGATAACATAGAAAAACATAGAACATAACCCAAAACCCAGAAATAATAAAACAAACACCCTTCTAATCAAACCACCACCCCGAACCAACCAAAACAAATACCCTCTGCCACGTCCTGACCAAATTACAATACAAATAATACCTAAACTGGTCAGGACGTGACAGAAAACTATTTCTAAGATGCATACTTTCAGTTTTTCCAAACTCACTTCACTTGCGTGTAAGAAGGAGGTTTGCACTACCGGTGCTGGCACATGTGCAGATCAAATGCACAGCTGGAAAGCCAATTAAGTTGTTTACATGTCCTAATAATTTGAAAGATTGCTCAGAAAACCAGGTGTTTTAATCAGCTTATGCTTACATTGATTTTGACCTAACTCCAATTAAGATAAGGTGTTTGCCTGACTATGTCCATACTCCTACTGCCATAATCAATTTAATATTAAATTATTAATGTGAATGTAAATGAACTCAATGACATTCAATTCAGCTTTGAAAAAAGGTGTAAGTTTAAGTTTGTTCCACCTGAGCGAGTCTGACCACAAGTCAGAGACCACTATGATGACACACCAAATAGTTTGATGAATCTTTTTTGTCTTCGCTACTATTTCCTGGTTGAAAAAAAACAACAAAAAAACAAGCAAGTATAGTGTAGAGAATCATTGTACAATCTAAACTGCTGTGAAATATCTTTTCCATAAACAAAAACATTGTATTTTCAGCTTTTTGAAGCTGGTGTACAAAACCAAAAGTAAAACACGCAAAAAGTTACATACAGGGCATATTCAGACCCCTTGACTTTTTTCACATTTTATTACGCTATGGACTTATTCTAAAATATATATTTTTTATCCCTCCATCTACACACAATACCCCATAATGACAAAGCAAAAAGAGGTTTTTAGACATTTTTGCAAATGTATAAAAAAAGAATGGTGGAATGGCCAGACAGAAGCCTGCTTGGAGTTTGCCAAAAAGGCACCTGAAGGACTGTTAGATCATGAGAAACGAGATTCTCTGGTCTGATGAAACCAAGATTGAACTTTTTGGCCAGAATGCCACGTCTGGAGGAAACCTGGCACTATGCTGTGGAGATGTTTTTCAGCGGCAGGGATTGGAAGACTAGTCAGGATCGAGGGAAAGATGAACGGAGCAAAGTACAGAGATATCCTTAATGAAACCCTGCTCCAGATCGGTCAGGACCACAGACTGAGGCGAAGGTTCACCTTCCAACAGAACAACGATCCTAAGCACACAGCCAAGCCGACGCAAGAGTGGCTTCGGGACAAGTCTCTGAATGTCCTTGAGCGGCCCAGCCAGAGCCCAGACTTAAACCCGATCGAGCATCTCTGGAGATACCTGAAAATAGATGTGCAGCGACGCGCCCCCTCCAACCTGACAGAGCTTGAGATGATCTCCAGAGAAGATTGAGAAAAACTCCTCAAATACAGGTGTGTCAAGCTTGTAGCGCCATACCCATGAAGACTCAAGTCTGTAATCACTGCCAAAGGTGTTTCAACAAAGTACTGAGTAAAGGGTCTGAATACTTATCAATGTGATATTTCAGTTTTTATTTTTAATACATTTGCCATAAAAAAAATAATTTACCTGTTTTTGCTTTGTCATTGTGGGGTATTGTGTGTAGATTGATGAGGACAAAAAAACTATTTAATCCATTTTAGAATAAGGCAGTAACATAACACAATGTGGAAAAAGTCAAGGGGTCTGAATACTTTCTGAACGCACTGTATGTCTCAGTATTTTTTAAAGAAAAATATCAAATAGTATAAACTCTTTAGTCCACATCAACCTTCACATTATCAAAAAGCTGCATTCCTCTCAGTTTGCACTTCCATTTGACTCTGATGAGGGTCAAGATGGTGTAGTGAACCTCTCCCTATAAGTCTGCCCCCCACTGCTTATCTAAATGAAACCAATCCTGGGGGTCAGCCTTTATCTGAGAACACCGGCTAAGAACAGGCCTCAGAAAACAGCCTGCTCCAGATTAGTGTGTGAAATTGACTGCCATAAAATGTTAGCCCTTGGTGAAATGACATATGATTAGCTTATATCAGATAGTAGGGACCCACACTGTGCTTAGAGATGAAAGCCTTACTTCTGCTCTAGTGGTGAAGTACAGTAGGTGGTAAATAACACTGTGAATACAGTCTATGTTTTATTTGAAGTGCATAAGTGGGTAGTCAGTGTTTGAGCATTTTGCTGCTGAAGAATAGAATCTTAATGCTCGCCCTTGTCTAAACTCTCATGATTAATATCCCTTTATTATGAATGCACCCCAGGTCAGGGTTAAACATTGATTTCATTCTACACAAGGAAAATCAATGTATTACTGTATATCATTTGAACATTTCTGTATTTAAAGCATCCATGGGTATTATGCATTGTACTGAGGAAAAAAACGAATAGCAAATGTTTACTTTCAAAATGGGTAAAAACGGTGTAATAGTGACACAAACCACAACCGTGGATACATCCTTTTATATTGTAAGCCATTCTGCTCCAATCCATTTTATTGATGACACAGCAAATTGTATAAGCGATGTTTCTTCTGGTTAGGGACACATGCTGCATCATAAGAGTGTGTGGTTACAGTGGTTACAGTGGGGATTTTGGAAGGGTGAGCTGATCCTAAATCTGTGCTTAGGGGCAACTTCTTCCAAAGCTTTTTGATGGTTGGATGTTTGAATAACTGGTCTGGCCCATCAACGGGCATCAGCTTTCCTCTCTGGAAAATAATGGTGACATGTTTGATGTCAGTGAGTTTGGGGAGTCCGGTCTTCTGAAGTTGTAGTTTACTGGTTTATATACAGTGCCCTCCATAATTATTTGAACAGTAATGCATTTTTTCTTATTTTGTCTCTATACTGCAAGAGTTTGGATATGAAATCAAACAATGACTATGAAGTTAGAGTTCAGACTGTCAGCTTTTATTTGAGGGTATTTTCATTTATGTGTGGTGAACGTGTAGAAATTACAGCCCTTTTTGTACATAGTCCCCCCATTTCAGCGGAGCAAAAGTATTGGGTCAAATTCACTTATATGTGTATTAAACAGTGGCGGTCGGTGCCATTTTATGAGCATGGCCTTATTTCTATTACAGGATATTAAATGAATGTCATTCATATTCCATTCATCCAGCTCAATGTAATATCAATAGTTTTAGGTTACTACATGATACTAGAGTTTTCCCTATACCTATCATGAGGTTGCTACAACCTAGCCTATGAAGGAAAGTTTACAATGTACAGTGAGGAAAAAAAGTATTTGATCCCTTGCTGATTTTGTACGTTTGCCCACTGACAAAGAAATGATCAGTCTATAATTTTAATGGTAGGTTTATTTGAACAGTGAGAGACAGAAAAACACAAAAAAAAACGCATGTCAAAAATGTTATAAAATGATTTGCATTTCAATGAGGGAAATAAGTATTTGACCCCTCTGCAAAACATGACTTAGTACTTGGTGGCAAAACCCTTGTTGGCAATCGCCTTGCACACTCTTGCCTGCATCTAGCTGATCTAGGGTGTAATCACTAGTTCAACAGTTGCAAATGAGCGTTTCTATTGGACAAATTCAGGTATGTTTATCCCTGTTATGTTGCATTTGCTTCCGTTTAAGAAATGTTTTTCAACAGAATCTGCGGAATAAAAACACCCCTGATCAAACTTTCATAGCAGCCACACAAACAGTCATAATTCCTTCTTTCATTTACACGCTCTCCTCCTTTCACCTTTTCCCTTCGCTTGTGGACTTGTGCACAACACATCAGCTGTCTGTGACCAGGCAAAAAAAACTTTCCAAGCCAAACCTTTATATCATAACCACTAACCGCTACGCACAGCCTACATTGTTGTCACCATATAGTGTCATAGTCAACATAGCTACTAGAACTAATGCATTAGTAAACCCGCCTCCATCATGCAGTTCAATGTACAGTCAGCAGCTCAGCAGTTACACCGGCAGGCCCCAGTGGCAATAAATTAATTAAACCAAAAGCTTTCCTTGACTTGGAAAAGTTCCAGTGTTGGATAGCCAGCTAGCTAACATAGCATCCCTCTCTGTTTGAGCCGGGTATTTGAGTAGGCTAAACTAGCTAGCTGTATTCATTCGCTAAATAGCTAAGTGAAAGTGAGAAAAAAAATACTATGAAATATACAGTATACTGAACAAAACACAACATGTTAAGTGTTGGTTTCATGAGCTGAAATAAAAGATCCCAGAAATGTTTCATATGCATAAAAAGCTTATATCTCTCCAATTTTGTGCACAAATTTGTTTCCATCCCTGTTAGTGAGCATTTCTCCTTTGGCACGATAGTCCATCCACCTGACAGGTGTGGCATATCAACAAACTAATTAAACAGCATAATCATTGCACAGGTGCACCTTGTGCTTAGGACAATAAAAGGCCACTCTAAAATGTGCAGTTTTGTCTCACAACACAATGCCACAGATGTCTCAAGTTTTGAGGTAGAGTGCAATTTGCATGCTGACTGCAGGAATGTCCACCAGAGCTGTTGTCAGAGTATTGAATGTTAATTTCTCTACCATAAGCCACCTCCAATGTCATTTCAGAGAATTTGGCAGTATGTCCAACCGGCCTCACAAACGTAGACCACGGGTAACCACGCCAGCCCAGGACCTCTGGATCCGGCTTCTTCATCTGCAGAATCGTCTGAGACCAGACACCCGAACAGCAGATGAAATTGAGGATTATTTCCTTCTGTAATAAAGCCCTTTTGTGTGGAAAAACGAATTCTAATTGGCTGGGCCTGGCTGCCAAGTGGGTGTCCTCCCAGGCCCCTGCCCAGTCAAGTATAATCCATAGATTAGGGCCTATGAATTTATTTGAATTGACTGATTTCCTTATATGAACTTTAACTCAGTAAAATCTTTGACATTATTGTATGTTGCATATACAATTTTGTTCAGTATAGACTAAAACATTTCAAAGATTTTTCCCAGACCTCAAAAATGGTCTCCTGATGTGGTTCAAGCATTATTATGGAATTTTGTTGGTTTTCTATTTCAAAAGTGTGAGTTTGTGAGCGGAAACTTAAAAATAAAACATCTTAAACCTGTGAATTTCTGAGTCAGTTGACAGCCTCATTTATATGTACAAGCCATGCTCATTTATATGTACAAGGCCTGCTTTTAGCCGACTTGCACAGTACAGCTTGGGTTGGCCTGAGTGTGAAAGACCAATTTGGAATGTATCATTTTAGGTAATTCAGAGTACAACCCAAGCTTTTTCACTTTTTCTCATAGAGCTTTTCACACAAGGTGCCTTTCATTTTTTTGCCAAATTAAAGCATACCAACTTCTTCAGGCAACACTACACTTCTATGCTAACGTTAGCTAGCTATAGAGCTACCATCTAAATAACACTGATAAAACTAACCAAATGACTGCCAGCTGTTGGTAGCTAACTGCTGATGCTGTCATACTATAGATAGTACAAACCCATGAGAAAGAGAAGTTTTGGCCACGTCAGAGTTCGCTGGTACTGTATAGAACCCTGTGGCTGTGGCCAAAACACTGTGTGTGTGTGTGTGTGTGTGTGTGTGTGTGTGTGTGTGTGTGTGTGTGTGTGTGTGTGTGTGTTTGTGTGTGTGTGTGTGTGTGTGTGGATGGCTTGTCGGATGGATCCGCATGGGTCGATGGACAACTCCAGCAGAATAATGCAGTATAGTACAGAATAAACTAGAATATAATAGAATAGAATAGGTTAGGATAGAATAGTATTGCACACCTAAAATATTTACTTTGGCTTCCCCTCACTCACGAAAAAACTCTGGCAAATTTCAAATATGCCTATTTGAATATTGGGTTTCCATCATATCAGGAATTTAAAAAATGGGGTCACCATATGTCTGGATATTGTCTCTTTATTAAGTTTAACGATATAACGTTTTTGGCATTGAGATTAATAGTACATTCGTTGGAGAGAGATTTGTCTATACACTTCCATGTTGTCAAACAAAGGGCAAAGGGCCAATATAATTTATTCTACCACGCAGGCATTGTGTCAGTAAGAAGGAGTGAGACAGTACAGTAATTGTTTATTGCTCAGTCTGCCTGAGCAGAATTATGTTAAAAAGAGTGCCAGGCATTTCGAGATTTTATTTACAGGTTGTCACAACAGGATAAAGGGACTCTGCTATGCAACGTCTTCAAATTAGTGTTTATGTTACAACAAGCTGACTTATTTGACATATGGACATCCTACAACACTGTACTTTTTAGCCCTCACATCGTTACACTAGAATGTGAATGTAATACAAACTAAATGGCATTGGGGGATGGCCTCATGAAAAGTCTGTGCACAACATCAATACACGGCTGACATAACTGTTCACAACCGCAAAGTCATGAAAGGACAGAAACATGCTAGTGATTCTTCCACACGCGCACACACACGTGTACGCATGCATGTTTCCCGCACTCACAAAATCTCTCTCACACACACACACACACACACACACACACACACAAACTCTCTCTTTGTCTTACTGGGGTTAGTGACAAACAGTGGGGAGGCTGTTGGGAGCTACAGGCTTACTCGACATGCCTGTTACAATCAATATTTAGCTCTAGGGAATTTCAGGACCAAACTAACTGAAGCTCAAGTAATCGACACCAGACTACAGCCAAGGTTTTGCTCTACACTCATTCAGACTATTACAATGAAAAGTACATCTGATTGATTACGTCTATCCCATGGGTCTGTTTTCCACAGAAGACTTGGGAGATTTCTCCATAAGATCATTAGGACTAGGGATGCATGATATATCGGTGAACATATCGGAATTGGACGATATTGGCTAAAAATGCCAACATCGGTATCGGCCCAATGTCTAGTTTAATGCCGATGTCAAAGCTGACATGCATATCTATATAACGTTGGTACATGATATAATGACATCAAGTAAAATAATGCGCTACACGTGTAACACGGTATTCCTAACCTAGCCCCCAATGTCTGCTGTGTGAATCGAACAGTCAACAAGTCGAGCAGTCATTTGAAAGAGTAAGAAGATTTCAGCGAGACAACTCAAAGGCGAAATCCATTAACAGTTGTGTTCTGTGGGTGTCACCGAGTAGACTAATACCTCATTTCATTGCTTCCCATTCCAACCTTGTTTAACATTATCTAGTCTAAATATGACATGATTCCACCAATTGTAATCGTCTGCATCACTTTCAAAGAGGTACTTTTATTTTGAAGGAAAAGTGCAAATTCCACTATTGTGCCTATTCCTTATTGTGGCTAGCTTCACAAGACATAACCCGGTCAGGTCGAGCTTCACTAGCCAGATGAAGCGAGCTGGCTGCTTATAACGTAAGCGTTGGGCAACAGTGTTCAGTAGCTGGCTAGCTATTTATTTTCATGAATTATAGTTCAATTTCAACAGGAGAACAACAAGTGGCAACCTAACTAATACTTACTCACAAGGATTCCTAAATCATTGCTAAGAATAATGAAAATGACTGCTGTTTCTACTGGTCATTGTTTTCAGGCTGGTTGTATTGGTGCTAGCTAGGTACCAAGCTAAAGCTAGCTAGCTACCTCAGCAGTTGCGGTCGAACAAATAATTATTTATTACCAACGTGGTATTGTAAACACATCGTTCATGGCCCATGTTTGCTTATTTGCAGACCTCTTTTTTTGTACAGCTTTGACAGTGCTACTGATAGTAGTGGTGGTTCTTGGCATGCACGTGTAAATTCAGAACACACAACATTCTATAATAGAACTGTGTTATTTGACGTGTCAAATTAAAAGCTTATTTAACACGTCAAATAGTGTTATTGTCACACTTGCTCTCACTCTCCCCCCTTCCCTATATCTGTCTGTCCCCCAGCTCTGTTCCTCGCTTCCGCATTAACGTTCGTATGTAATTTTGTTACCCGTGTGCTGACGCTGTTCCTGTCTTGTTCCTTGTGTGTTCCTCATTAAATGTTTGACTCCCTGTACCTTCTTCTCGACTCCAGCGTCGGTCCTTACAGTTATTGCCAAATAGTGTTATTTGACGTGTATCTTTTTTGACACGCAAAGACCCAAACGGCGTTCCATAGTATGTTGTGAAGCTAATAGCAGTGACGCTATCACTGTGTAACTCCGGTAGGGCAACATCTGAAAAATAGCGCACTTGGTAGTGTGTGCTCGACCAGTTGCGAAAGCCAACATCCCCCACGACAGAGAACGGTTGATTGTCAAGGGCAATGAATTACATTACCTTGGCATTAATGGGGAGAACCGGTTGAAAGTTTCTGTCGGGCTGAATGAGCGACACCGGTTGAGTATTCCTACAGCATTTCCCTCCAGAAAGTTGTCCGGCTTCGGGGACCGTGCGAGGGGATTTATACTAACGTTACTATCTGTACTTACAGGTGGCACAGACGCTGTTTCATCCTTTCCTACACTGAAATTACCCTTGCCTAACGATTGCATCTGAAGCTGGGCTTGCAGCACAGCTATCCTCGCCGTAAGGCGATCGTTCTCCTGCATATTATGAGTACAGCGACTGCAATTAGAAGGCATCATGTTAATGTTACTTAGCTTTGGCTATTGGAAGTCCTGACGAACCATGTCCAGATAAAACGTCCGGAGTGAAAAAGGTGAAGGAAAAAAAGTTGAGTGAAGGAAAAACAAAAAATATAAACTGTAATTAAAAAGTAAAAACCGTAAAGTTGTCAGGTAGCAAAGTAAGGTTGGCAACAAAAACGCACAGCTGCACGTAAACAAGTCTGCAAGTTGTGACCGGAGGTTTTGATTATGTTTTACTGTTAATGGGGACATACATAAATGCCAACAAAATAACTTTTTGTTCAGTGTGGTGTGTGTAACCTTTAATTAACTAGGCAAGTCAGTTATGAACAAATTCTTATTTACAATGACGGCCTACCCCGGCCAAACCCGGACGACGCTGGGCCAATTGTGCGCCGCCCTATGGGACTCACAATCATGGCCGGATGTGATACAGCCTGGATTCGAACCAGGGACTGTGGTGACACCTCTTGCACTGAGATGCAGTGCCTTAGACCGCTGTGTCCATGTGTGTGTGTGTTAACTATTTAACTGTACGAGAATGCTTAAAAGTCCACTAAAATGTAAATATTGGTTATTGGTATCGGTATCGGGGTTTTTTTTGGCAAGGAAAATACTGGATATCGGTATCGGCCAAAAATGTCATATCCGTGCATCACTAATTAGGACCCATGTGTTTTTCGAGGGCCATCTCAGCTGAACATGGTGAAGGGTCAAGACTGGGATGGCAGGTAGCCTAGAGTTAGAGTGTTGCGCCAGTCACTGAAAGGTTGCTAGATCAAATCGTGGACCTGACAAAAATCGGTCATTCTGCCCATGAACAAGGCAGTTAACCCACTGTTCCTAGACTGTCATTGTAAATAAGAATTTGTTCTTAACTGACTTGCCTTGTTAAATAAAGGTTAAAAAAAAACATCCCCAAGATTTATAAAAAAATAACAATAAAAAGGTCTGATTATTGAAGAAAATCAACCATAGTATCTGTTGAAGGTCAATTCATCCACATGTAGACTACTTGAAACACTCCTCTCCAATCTCTTCCCTACCCCTCCTTCTCAAATGTTACATTGGTTGAGATTCATCCTTGAGAGTGTTATGGAATAAGTTAGGTACTTTAGACATTTACATTTTTACATTTACGTCATTTAGCAGACG
Source organism: Salmo trutta (assembly GCF_901001165.1). NCBI lineage: Eukaryota > Metazoa > Chordata > Actinopteri > Salmoniformes > Salmonidae > Salmo > Salmo trutta. The sequence continues at coordinate 35,945,522 of NC_042974.1, forward strand.
CTCTTATCCAGAGCGACTTACAGCACACTAAAGCTACCACTTCCACATTCCATCCCCCAGGGAGCAGCATCAAACGGGTCCAGGTCCGCAGCCTTATTAAGGACACAGGTGCTGCCAATTAGGGTGATCGTGAGTCAGAGTGCCAGCGCGCAAAGCCATGAGGCTGCTGGTTTGTTTAGTGGCCTGAGGTATTGGGCAGGCTTTCCGTTTGTACTTTCCATTTTGCGTATATTTATTTTCGTAACCCCTAACTGAACAACAATAATCTGTTTGTGCTGGCCAACTAAGAGGTCAAGAGCGACACAGCTTTCCCTGGACCAAGTTAAGGTTGCTGTTGCCTGGGTACATGCAGTCAACACCTGGTCGCATATGCTGATTTCTCACATTTTATGCACACACCTAGTCAGGTTGCAGACCAATTAACTAGGCCTATAACCCCGAGAGTGAGTTGCACAAACATGGATTAACTCTTAAACTGGGTTAAATCAAAGTGTATCTATTAATATTGTTGCACCAAATTCTAAACCTAATTTAAATTAATCTTAGATCAATTTAATCCTTCTTCTAAATATAATTTTGACTTTAAAGTTAATCGTTCTGCTAAATGGTTTTAAAATCAAATGTACATTGATATTAGGGATTTATTCCACACTGACACTGGAGGAGGTTTAAATTGATCAAATGTCAGTGTATGTGCTCTAATTTTTGGTGTGATTAAGAATTGTAGCTCCTGTGGCTACCATGTTTGTAAAAGTCAACTAGCCAGCTAACTAATTTGACCAAAAATGTCAATTAGTTTTATATTTTAGATTGAAGTGCAACCTCACTTTTCTTGTTAGCTGGCAAGCTAGCAATGACCAGTGGTAGTTTGAGCACACAAAATGTGCATGTGAGGACACAGACAGACACATACACAAGTTATGTGGACCGTATCCGTACACTCTTCAAAAAAAAATTGCTATCTTGAACCTAAAAGGGCTCTTTGGCTGTCCCCATAGAAGAACCATTTGAAAAACACTTTTTGGTTCCAGGTAGAACCCTTTTGAGTTCCATGTAGAACTTTCTACAGAGGGTTTTACAACCTAAAAGAGTTCTACCTGTAACCAAAAAGGGTTTCTCTATGGGGACAGCTGAAGAACCCTTTTGGAACCCTTTTTTCCAAGACTGTATGGACTCAAAGGATTTTGGTGGCAATGCTCGCCCCTGCCATCAAACACTCCACCAGACTGCTAAAAACAGCACGCCTTCATAGGGGACTCATGTCCTGAGATGACAGCATAATTAACAGTCTCCCAGAATATACTTGATTTTCATAGCACACTGTGTGACAGCAAGCCATTTACACCCATCAAATATAATTCTGATTTCAAACGCTGAAACAGTGTTCAAATAAAACACTATTGTAAAACCAGCCATCAGAGGATATGCTGTTATGAATGAATAAAAGGGATATTGGTACTGTAGGAAGATTGTTGATTGAATGTTGCAGCACATTTTCTTGTTATCCTGTACTAAGTGTTTGACTACATGAGATAGTGAAACAGCAGGAGTATCAGTCTCGTCTTTTTACTTCTCTTAATAGTATGTATTCATAGCTACATATAAAAGGGGTATTGGTCCTTGATGACTTGGTTGTGGCAGATCATTTGTTTCTCTTAAGTGTATGACTATATGAGATATTAAAACAGCAGGAGGATCACAGTCTCATCTCCATCACTCCCACTCAAATGTGAACACATGCAGGGTGACCCATGCCACTGTGACTGAGTGATTAGCAACACAACAATGTTAAGATGCTGCTGGCACAGTAGGCAAGAATACAAGCGAGGTTGCTTGCTCGCCTGAGCGAGCTGTTTTTAAAGTTATTGCAATATCATCACCATTTGTAATTTGTGAGCAAGGCAAGTTCAGACTGTCGTATGAAAATATTCCATAAATTGGGTACATTTTCAACTTAATTCAGTGTTAACATTATACTGATATCTTATCTTCTGTAACAGCGTATGAGTACTGTCAGGAATAATAATTTATTTCATTTACATATAGAATAGAAACATGCTAATATTAATTAAATTGAGTTGAATGTAATTACAAGGCTTGATTGAAGAAAATGAGGCATGAATCAACAATTTGTATGTCTATCAAAGTCTAGGGTGCTTATTACATAAACAGCCTACAGATAACAAGCATTATACAAGCATTCTACAGTTTAAAAGCATTTCACTACACCCGCAATAACATCTGCTAAATATGTGTATGTGACCAATAACATTTTATTTGATGAACAATACATAAATTAGAATTCTGACAGTTTGGACCCACGGAAACACAGCAACATATTCAGGAAACACAGACCGATGTAGGCACTAAGATAGCACTAAGCTGTACACCGCCATCAGCAAAGAGGAAAACGCTCATCCAGAGGCGGCGCTCCTAGTGGCCAGGGACTTTAATGCAGGGAAACTTAAATCCATTTTACCTCATTTCTATCAGCATGTTAACCCTCCCGCTGTCCTCGGGTCATTGTGACCCTAGGCCCCTGTGTCGAACCTGTGGTAGACTGACTGGAGTAGTACACAAGTGAACGGGTGCCTTTATTTGTGTACCCATGTGTAAGCTGTAGGAAAGAAAATGGTAGCAATATGGTCATGGGTACACGTCCGTACATGTCCAGACACGTGGATGAGTGAACCCGATGGCCTGGGGGATATTATTGAACTTGAAAATTGCACGACCCGTCCTAGACTGACCCGCAGGGGGAAACAAGTGAATTACACCTCCGTACAAGTCCAGACATGTCCATGTATGTGAAGCCCTGCTGATACATGTTGCGCCCTGCTGTCGTAGACTAAACCCGAGGGGTAAACAAGTGAATTACACCTCCGTACATGTCCAGTGACCCCCGGGGTAAACAAGTGAATTACACGTCCGTACATGTCCAGCCATGTGGATCAGTGAACCGAATGGCATCGGGGACATTATTCAACGTGAGAAATAGCATAACCTGTTGTCCTAGACTGACCTCCGGGGTAAACAAGTTAAGTACACCTACGTACATGTCCAGACACATGGAGCCCTGCTGTCGTAGACTGACCCCGAGGGGTAAACAAGTGAACCGTTGCCCTTATTCATGTGTACGTGTAAGCTGTGGGGAAACAACAAGAGATACTAACAGTGTCAGGGATTCATCACGTCCGGTCTTAACCCAATGAGCCGAAACCATGACCGTGCGGTTCACTGCCAAACAGGTTCTGGAACAGATATTCTCACATGTCCAGCAAGACTGCTCTGATTCCGAGCAGGAGGAAGTGGAGGACGTGTCAGAAGATGAAGACGGGGAGGAATACAACCCGGAGCACGATGCGTCATCGTCGTCAGAAGATGAACAACAAGACATCCCTCAACCCGAAAAAGAGACGTTGCTGTCAAAAACCGGCAAAATCAAATGGTCCTCAGTAACGGCATATCACGACCAGGCAAGGGTGGCCGAACACAAGGGCCCCGAGATGACCCCGGGGCCCACAACGTATGCCGTTTCCCATGCCCACGACATCGCCTCCACATTCTCCCTGTTCATCACGCCGGCAATAGAGCGAATCTTCCTGGACATGACAAACCTGGAGGGCTTTCAAAAATACGGCGACGACTGGAAAGCGATGGACGCCACCAACCTGCGCGCCTACATAGGGCTGCTAATCTTAGCAGGCGTGTACAGGTCCTGAGGCGAGGCTGCAGCTAGTCTATGGGATGCAGAGAGTGGCCACCGCGCCACCATGCCACTCAAACGCTTTCACACTTACTCGAGACTGCTACGATTCGACGACCGTGCGTTGAGACCCGCGAGACGTGCCTCGGACAAACTGGCAGCCATACGAGAGGTCTGGGACGAGTGGGTCATGCGGCTGCCACTCCTCTACAACCCAGGGCCTGACGTGACAGTGGACGAGCAACTGGTTCCATTCAGAGGTAGTGTATCTAGCTAGCTATGTCTAGCGCTCTTCCCCCCTGGGCTCTGTCCTAGGGGCCTTTTACTAGGCGCCACGCTTCTATGCCGCCTGCATTGCTTGCCGTTCGGGAACTTTGTAGTAGCGGCCGATCCAACAAGGCCTAGGTAAATGTGATTCCATTTCATGTACATACATGTCATAAAAGCGATTGTACACACTATGACTGCTTCTGTGTCTGTGAACAAGGCCTTGGTAAATGTGATTCCATTTCATACATGTCATAAACATAGCTACCCACAGCTACTCGCCCAAGCCTTCCCCATTTCTCCTTCTCCCGAATTCATTCAGCTGATGTTCTGAAAGAGCTGCAAAATCTGGACCCCTACAAATCAGCCGGGCTAGACAATCTGGACCCTTTCTTTCTAAAATTATCTGCCGAAATTATTGCAACCCCTATTACTAGCCTGTTTAAACTCTCGTGTCGTCTGAGATTCCCATAGATTGGAAAGCAGCTGATGTCATCCCCCTCTTCAAAGGAGGGGACATTCTTGAACCAAATTGCTATAGACCTATATCCATCCTACCCTGCCTTTCTAAGGTCTTCGAAAGCCATGTCAACAAACAGATTACCGACCATTTCGAATCCCACCACACCTTCTTCGCTATGCAATCTGGTTTCAGAGCTGGTCATGGGTGTACCTCAGCCACGCTCAAGGTCCTAAACAATATTGTAACCGCCATCGATAAGAAACAATACTGTGCTGCCGTTTTCATTGACCTGGCCAAAGCTTTCGACTCTGTCAATCACCACATCCTCATCGGCAGACTCAATAGCCTTGGTTTCTCTAATGATTGCATCGCCTGGTTCACCAACTACTTCTCTGATAGAGTTCAGTGTGTCAAATCGGAGCGCCTGTTGTCCGGACCTCTGGCAGTCTCTATGGGGGTGCCACAGGGTTCAATTCTTGGGCCAACTCTTTTCTCTGTATACATCAATGATGTCGCTCTGGCTGCTGGTGAGTCTCTGATCCACCTCTACGCAGACGACACCATTCTGTATACTTCTGTCCCTTCTTTGGACACTGTGTTAACAACCCTCCAGACGAGCTTCAATGCCATACAACTCTCCTTCCGTGGCCTCCAACTGCTCCTAAATACAAGTAAAACTAAATGCATGCTCTTCAACCGATCGCTGCCTGCACCCGCCCGCCTGTCCTGCATCACTACTCTGGACGGTTCTGACTTATATGAATATGTGGACAACTACAAATACCTAGGTGTCTGGTTAGACTGTAAGCGCTCCTTCCAGACTCTGGAAACACTTATCTCCCTCACTAGCTTTAAGCACCAGCTGTCAGAGCAGCTCACAGATTACTGCACCTGTACATAGCCCATCTATAATTTAGCCCAAACAACTACCTCTTCCCCTACTGTATTTATTTATTTTATTTTGCTCCTTTGCACCCCTTATCTCTATTTCTACTTTGCACTTTCTTCTACTACAAATCTACCATTCCAGTGTTTTACTTGCTATATTGTATTTACTTTGCCACCATGGACTTTTTTTTGCCTTTACCTCCCTTATCTCACCTCATTTGCTCACATTGTACATAGACTTATTTTTCTACTGTATTATTGACTGTATATTTGTTTGACTCCATGTGTTGTTGTATGTTGTCAAACTGCTTTGCTTTATCTTGGCCAGGTCGCAATTGTAAATGAGAACTTGTTCTCAACTTGCCTTCCTGGTTAAATAAAGGTGAAATAAATAAATAAATAAAAATAAAAGCGAGTGTACACACATTGACTTCTGTGACTGCTGCTTCTTCTCTCTGTGACTGCTTGCTTCTGTGTCTGTGTGTGACACAGAACGATACTAATAATTGCCCACCGTGCTACTCTCTTGTTGCCAATGGTCATTGTCCTTTCCGGCAGTACATGCCCAGCAAGCCAGCGAAATATGGCATCAAGTCGTGGGTGGCCTACGACACCAAGTCCAGCTACGCTTGGAAGATGCAGGTCTACACCGGGAAGCTGACCAGTGGAGGCCCAGAGAAGAACCAGGGGATGCGGATTGTGCTTGATGTGACAGATGGACTGAGGGGGCACAATGTCACCTGTGACAGTTTCTTTACCTCTTATGAACTCGGACGGTAGCTCCTCAGGAGGAAGGTCACCATGGTTGGCATGGTTTGAAAGAACAAGCCTGAGCTCCCGCCTGCACTGCTGCACTGCTAGTTCTTGTCGAGGTTCACCTTCACAACCACCACCACTCTAGTGTCCTACCTCCCCAAGAAAAACAAGAATATGTTACTTCTGAGCACACTGCACACAGGGGCCGCTGACATTAGCCATAGACACGACAGGAAGCCAGCCATCATCCTAGACTACAACTGCAACAAAGGAGGTGTGGACAACCTAGATAAGGTCATTGGAATGTACAGCTGCAGAAGGATGACTGCCCGCTGGCTCCTGGTCATCTTCCACAACATCATTGATGTTTCCTCCTACAATGCCTTTGTTATATGGAGAGAGATCATCCCGAGCTGGATGCCTCGTAAGCGCAACAAGAGGAGGGTGTTCCTGGAGCAGCTGGGAAAGGCACTCGTGACTCCATTCATCCAAAGATGGGAGCATCTCCCCCGCACAGACACATCTGCAGCACTCGTCAAAGCTGTTCCCAGGGCTACATTTCGTGAGTAACCTGAGGAGTCAGCTGTCCCAGCCACTGTACCTGCTGGGGCGAGTAAGAGGAAAAGGTGTCAGATATGCCCACTGAAGAAGGACTCTAAGACACATACTGTGTGCTGCAGGTGGAAGAAAAATATCTGTAAAGGCTGTGCACACACATACTGCCACACCTGTGCTCATTGGGGGTTTAGTCAAGGCGGGTCACATTGACCTGGACAACACGGGGTGTATACGGAATACAAGGACAATGGGAGGGTTAAATGTGCAACCAGAGGGGAAAAAAACTCTAGACCACCTTTACTCCACACACAGAGACGCGTACAAAGCTCTCCCTCACCCTCCATTTGGCAAATCTGACCATATTTCTATCCTCCTGATTCCTGCTTACAAGCAATATTAAAGCAGGAAGCACTAGTGACTCGGAAAATAAAAAAGTGGTCAGATGAAGAAAATGCTGAGCTACAGGACTATTCTGCTAGCACAGACTGGAATATGTTCCGGGATTCTTCCAATGGCATTGAGAAGTACAACACATCAGTCACTGGCTCCATCAATAAGTGCATCAATGACATCCCCCCCACAGTGACTGTACGTACATGCCTCAACCAGAAGCCATTGATTACAGGCAACATCCGCACTGAGCTGAAGGGTAGAGCTGCTGCATTCAAGGAGCGGGACTCATACCTGGAATATTATAAGATATCCCGCTATGCCCTCTGACGAACCATCAAACAGGCAAAGCATCAATACAGGACTAAGATCAAATCATACTACACCGGCTCCGACGCTCGTCGGATGTGGCAGGGCTTGCAAACCATTACGGACTACAAAGGGAAGCACAACCAAGAGCTGCCCAGAGACATGAGCCTACCAGACGAGCTAAATTACTTCTATGCTCGCTTCGAGGCAACTAACACCAAAACATGCATGAGAGCACCAGCTGTTCCAGACGACTGTGTGATCACACTCTCAGCAGCCGATGTGAGTAAGACCTTTAAACAGGTCAACATTCACAAGGCCACAGGGCCAGACGGATTACCTGGACGTGTACTCCGAGCATGCGCAGACCAACTGGCAACTGTCTTCCCTGACATTTTCAACCTCTCTCCCTGTCTGAGTCTGTATTACCAATATGTTTCAAGCAGACCACCATAGTCCCTGTACCCAAGAACACTAAGGTAACCTGCCTAAATGACTACCGGCCCGTTGCACTCACGTCTCTAGCCATGAAGTGCTTTGAAAGGATGGTCATGGCTCACATCAACACCATTATCCAAGAAACCCTAGACCCACTTAAATTTGCATACCACCATAGCAGATCCACAGATGATGCAATCTCTAATGCACTCCACACTGCCCTTTCCCACCTGGACAAAAGGAACACCTTTGTGAGAATGCTATTAATTGACTACAGCTCAGCGTTCAACACCATAGGGTCCTCAAAACTCATCACTAAGCTAAGGACCCTGAGACTAAAGACCTCCCTCTGCAACTGGATCCTGGATTTCCTGACAGTCCGCCCCCAGGTGGTAAGGGTAGGTAACAACACAGCTGCCACACCGATCCTGTGGGAGTTAATGTAATGTAACTAGGTGCAGTGGATATGCTGAGGAACTAATAAGGACAATTATTACATTGACCGGATGGAGAGGTGGGGATATGCCAAGTATATTAGCTGAGACCATAAATACATTTGTACCTTTTAACATACTAATGTCAGGGGGAAACAGGAAGAAGGATGGTAGCAAACTGACCAACATGTGAAACATAATTATGCAATAAATGTATTATTTTTTGTATGACACAAGGGGTCCACCACCATTATAATCTAAACCAGAGCGGATGTGGGTGTTATTGGGCGTGAACAAGCAAGGAACTCAGACTGAAAGACAATGGTGGCGGAAGGACTAAGGGGAGTAATTTCATTAATATATGGGATGTATCCATATGCTGTATGTATAAAAGCAGAGCCGGTGCTCAGGGAAGGCAGTTGTTCCGCGGACCAGCTCGGCTTTGTTACTTTGTATTAAAGCCTATATTGAATTCACAAGTTCTTGTAAGAGTGTTATATTCTTAAGACAATTTTCCACGACAATCCTCAACACAGAGGCCCCTCAGGGGTGCTTGCTCAGTCCCCTCCTGTACTCCCTGTTCACTCATGACTGCACGGCCAGGCACGACTCCAACACCATTAAGTTTGCCGATGACACAACAGTGGTAGGCCTGATCACCGACAACAATGAGACAGCCTATAGGGAGGAGGTCAGAGACCTGGCCGTGTGGTGCCAGGACTACAACCTCTCCCTCAACGTGATCAAGACAAAGGGGATGTTTGTGGACTGCAGGAAAAGGTGGACCGAGCACATCCCCATTCTCATCGACGGGGCTGTAGTGGAGCAGGTTGAGAGCTTCAAGTTCCTTGGTGTCCACATCACCAACAAACTAACATGGTCCAAGCACACCAAGACAGTCGTGAAGTGTGCACGACAAAACCTATTCTCCCTCAGAAGACTGAAAAGATTTGGCATGGGTCTTCAGATCCTCAAAGGTTCTACAGCTGCACCATCGAGAGCGTCCTGTTGCATCACTGCCTGGTATGGCAACTGCTCAGCCTCCAACCGCAAGGCACTACAGAGGGTTGTGCATATGGTCTGCCATCCAATACCTCTATACAAGGTAGTGTCAGAGGAAGGGCCTAAAAATTGTCGAAGACTCCAGCCACCCTAGTCATAGACTGTTCTCTCTGCTACAGCATGGCAAGCGGTACCGGAGCACCAAGTCTAGGTCCAAGAGGCTTCTAAACAGCTTCTGGTATGGCAACTGCTCAGCCTCCAACCGCAAGGCACTACAGAGGGTTGTGCATATGGCCCAGTACATCACTGGGGCCAAGTCTCCTGCCATCCAATACCTCTATACAAGGTAGTGTCAGAGGAAGGGCCTAAAAATTGTCGAAGACTCCAGCCACCCTAGTCATAGACTTTTCTCTCTGCTACAGCATGGCAAGCGGTACCGGAGCACCAAGTCTAGGTCCAAGAGGCTTCTAAACAGCTACCCCCAAGCCATAAGACTCCTGGACAGCTAATCAAATGGCTACACAGACTATTTGCATTGCCCCCCCCCCCCCCCTCTTTACCACTGCTGCTACTCTCTGTTATTATCTGTGCATAGTCACTTTAATAACTCTACCTACATGTACATATTACCATTACCTCAATTACCTCAACTAACCGGTGCCCCCGCACATTGACTCTATACAGGTACACCCTGTATATAGCCTTGCTATTTTTATTTTACTGCTGCTCTTTAATTATTTGTTACTTTTATTTCTTATTCTTATTTTTTACGTTTCTAAAAAAATTAAGATTAACTCCATTGTTGGTTAGGGTATTGTAAGTAAGCATTTCCCTGTAAGGTCTGTAAGGTCGGCGCATGTGACAAATAAATAACATTTGATTTAAATAGAAAGAAATATGACCTCTTTCCCACTGTGGTCGTAGGCATGCTTGTGTATCTGAGAAGAAGTAGTGAACATAGCTACAAAGGGAAAGGGAATAAAAAAACGGACGGACGGGGGTGCAAGGGGTAATTCATTTCAAGTCCCACTAATTGGTGTAATCAGAGGTTTTTCCATTTGGAATCGAGGGTTGATTGATCCAATTTAGGGCGCAGCTGAGAAAAAACACATGTCCTCCACAGGACTAATAGAATCTTCTCTGTTCCATCTAAATCGATGAGGTACAGCTATCCTGCATGCCTCCTCGTTTATTTTAAAAGAACTGAGGCAGCTCAGTACCAATTAAGATGGCATATAACATAGGACATCTGTGTGGAGACAGTAGCAAAACTATTGAAGAGAAGACACAAACCCATAACAATAAACCCATGCTGTCCCCAACTTTGGTTTGCAGGGTAATGCATCTACAGTCAGGTTGGAGGACTGGACTCCCTATCCATTCAGACTCTATATTAATCAAGAATGTTTTGCATCACAATTAACCTGAGTAGGCACTGCAGGACTCCAGAAAGAGAGTTAAACACAGCCTTTACTAGTTAATTGTAATTTTATATCCTCCAAGCCAATTTAAGTTCTTTCCAAGTGGATCATGTCCTGAAAATATGCATGTCTCCATGGCAACCACCCAAGGCCTTGACTTGTCAAATGACCCCATAAATAATAGGGAAACTTGTGCCACCCTGAACCCATTCCTATCACAGGAAGTCCTTAGTTCTATTGGATGTATAGATTCCTAGATTGTTTACTAAGGATCTGAGAATGGCTGTATAACACCTCACATTACAAACAGTGACTGTGATTCAAAGGCATAGAAATCTATTTTAATCTAATGTCCGTATTGTTTTTTGTTAAGAAATCCCAGTTGATTGTTTGTGAGGACAGCTGTGTATTAGAGCAGTGGTTCCCAAACTGTGGGATGTCTCAACATTTCTACTTGTAATAGTAGAATGCACAAGGTGCAATTTCTAAAATGGGTAGTGTATCAGCGGGTTTTCTTGTCATGTCAGTCATTGTAGACCTTAAAGAGAGCTATTTATAACTTGTCAGAAATGTCTAGATCAACTAGCCCATGTCAGCTAACATTTCTCAGCTAGGTTTTGTGTGCAGAATTGCATAACATTTACTTTAAAACTGCTAAATGTTCTCTGCACCCCATTTCAAAATGTATAGAATTGCAGGAAACAAGCTTTAAAATGTTCTGTCCGCCACAAGAGGGGTGTGAACAGTTTGTGTCATGGACAGTGCTTGTGCCCATAGAAACACACGTGCGCTTGGGAAGGGGGGTGTTGTCACGCTCTGACCTAAGAGAGCTGTTTTTTCTCTGTTTAGTTAGGTCAGGGTGTGATAGGGTGTGGTCATTCTATGTTTTGTTTTCTATGTTTTGGCCGGGTATGGTTTCCAATCAGAGGCAGCTGTCTATCGTTGTCTCCGATTGGAAGCCATACTTAGGCAGCCTTTTTCCCCTTGGTGTTCGTGGGTAGTTGTTTTGTTAGTATAACGTGACAGAACTGTTGGCTGTCGTTTTGTTTTCTTTGTTTAAGTGTTTCCATTAAAAGTAAAGATGAGCACTCAACACGCTGCGCCTTGGTCTCCTCTATATGACGGCCGTTACAGAACTACCCACCACGATTGGATCAAGCGGCGTGCCCAGGCAGAGATGGATACCTGGTTGATGAAGGAGTGGACCGAAAGGAGAAACTGGACTTAGGGCCAGGTAATAGACAGGTATCGTAGCCTACCGGGGAAGAACGAGAGGCAGCCCCCAAAAACATTTTGGGGGGGCACACGGGTAGTTTGGCTGGGCCAGGGGTGAGACCTGAGCCAACTCCCCGTGCTTATTGTGGTGAGCATGTGCCTGCCTCTCGCACTCTCCCTCCAGTGTGCCTCCATAGCCCAGTACGTCCTGTGCCTGCTCCTCGCACTCTCCCTCCAGTGTGCCTCCATAGCCCAGTATGGCCGGTGCCTGCTCTGAGCACCCGGTCCTCAGTGCGTCATTCCAGTCCGGTGAGACCTGTTCCAGCTCCACGAGAAAAGCCTCCAGTGATAATCTATAGTCCGAAGCCTGCAGACATGATCCATGGCACGAAGCCTCCAGTGATGATCCATGGCCCGGAGCCTGTAGGGATGTTCCATGGCACGAAGCCTCCAGAGGTAATCCATGGCAAGGAGCCTGTAGGGATAATCCATGGCAAGGAGCCTGTAGGGATAATCCATGGCAAGGAGCCTGTAGGGATGATCCATGGCCCGGAGCCTGTAGAGATGATCCATGGCACGAAGCCTCCAGTGATGATCCATGGCGCGGAACCTGTATTGGAGATACATGGCATGGAGCTTGCAGCAACGGTCCCTATTCCGGAACCTACAACAACGCTCCTCAGTCCGGAGCCTCCGATGATGGTCTGCAGCCCAGAGTCTTCGGCGGCGGTCTGCAGCCCAGAGTCTTCAGCGGCGGTTGGCGTTCCAAAGCCTCCGGCGATGATCCACGGTCTGGTTCCTCCGGACACACAGAAGCGGGGGGGATCAGCTGGCAGTGGGGGTGCTACGCCCTGAACCAGAGCCGCCGCCAAGTACAGATGCCCACCCGGACCCTCCCGTATAGGTTCAGGTTTGCGGCCGGAAGTCCGCACCTTTGGGGGGGGGGGGTACTGTCACGCTCTGACCTAAGAGCTGGTTTTTCTCTGTTTAGTTAGGTCAGGGTGTGATAGGGGTGGGCATTCTATGTTTTGTTTTCTATGTTTTGACCGGGTATGGTTTCCAATCAGAGGCAGCTGTCTATCGTTGTCTCTGATTGGAAGCCATACTTAGGCAGCCTTTTTCCCCTTGGTTTTCATGGGTAGTTGTTTTGTTAGTATAACGTGACAGAACTGTTGGCTGTCGTTTTGTTTTCTTTGTTTAAGTGTTTTCATTAAAAGTAAAGATGAGCACTCAACACGCTGCGCCTTGGTCTCCTCTATATGACGCCCGTTACAGGTGAATTTTCCCAAATGCTGGAAGAGGGGCTGTATTAGAGTATGTAATCACTCCAACAGGAAAGAACACACAAAGCATACGTACAAAACACACACAACAATGTACAACACATTAGGAACACCAGCTCTTTCCATGACAGACTGACCAGGTGAATCCAGGTGAAAAATATGTTCCCATATTGATGTCACCTGTTAAAGCCGAGAGAGATCGAACTATGCATACAGAGACAAACTGAGCAAAACAACCAATTATTTCCTGTCAATTATTTAATTTTCTGCATCACTACACATTGCTGTTTTTTCCTCCCCTAGTCTTGATTTTCGGAAGTCCTTTGCTGACCCTACTTATCATGTCTACTAATGAAAGATATTAAGACAATGTATTCCCACATTCTTTAAAATAAGACTAGGTCTTTTGATGAATTCAGGTTGTTAATGACTATGTGCTCCAAGAAGAGTCAAGCTAAACAAATGGATGGGAACTGTGGTTTCTCGTCCTAATTAATGGCAGACATTCATTGCTGGGTTGAACAAAACAACAAAGCACATGTCAGAAATTCCAAATGTAAGCTCTCTCTACATAGAGAATATCATGAACACTGTGCAGCATATCAAGTCTGTCTTTGGTGACATTTTATGTTGTGTCCAACATATTCTACTGGCATTCCATTAATGTATTGTCCTTAAATGTTAATGGTGACCTTTAGGTCACGTAGGACAAATCAATTGCAATGTGTTTTTAAATGATTAAGCATCATGATTACTTGTCACTAACGCAGCACTTATTGGCTTCACACATACAGAAGACATATACGCCTTATGTCTATCCCACCTTCAGTTAGACTCGCAGGCCTGGGCAACTCCAGTCCTCCGGGGCCTGATTGGTGTCACACTTTTGCCCCAGCCCCAGCTAACACACCTGATCAATAATCAACTACTCATGAACTTCAGTTAAAAATGCAATTAGTTTAAATCAGCTGTGTTTACTAGGGCTGGGGGAAAAGTGTGACACCAATCAGGCCCCCAAGGACTGGGATTGCCCAGGCCTGAGTGACCATCTCTTTAAATGAAAAGTAGCTAACACTATGGTAGTGTGTCTGTTGCTATCTGAAATATATGTTCATTAAATGGTTCTCCATGTGAATGAATAGTACAGATCCGTGAAACAACAGAAAATGTCACCAAAGACAGACTTGATATACTGCTCAGTGCTAATGATAGTCTCTGTGTAGAGAATTAACCTCTCTTGGGTAGGGGGCAGTATTTTCACGTCCGGATGAAAAGCATCCGTTTTTGGAAAAATGAGCCCGAAATTGTAGTTTTTCTAGGTGGCTCCCATTTTGGCTGTAGTGTTTCCAAGCGCTTGGAAGAGTGTGCGTTCTTTAGTATTTTTCTCTAAATATTTACGTATTAGGGTACCTAAGGTTTGATTTAAAAATGTTTTTTGACTTGTTTGGAAAAGTTTATTAGTAACGTTTGGGATTCATTTTGACGGAGGGAAACTGGGTAGATTATTGACTGAAGCACGCCAGCTAAACTGAGTTTTTTATGGATATAAAGAAGGACATTATCGAACAAAAGGACCATTTGTGATGTATCTGGGACCTTTAGGAGTGCCAACAGAAGAAGATCATCAAAGGTAAGGCATTTATTATATCGCTATTTCTGACTTTCGTGGCGCACCTGCCTGGTTGAAATATGTTTTTCATGCGTTTGTATGCGGGGCGCAGTCCTCAGATAATCGCATGGTTTGCTTTCGCTGTAAAGCCTTTTTGAAATCTGACACAGCGGCTGGATTAACAAGAAGTTAAGCTTTATTTTGATGTATTACACTTTTGATTTTATGAAAGTTAAATATTTATAATTCTGTAGTTTGAATTTCACGCTCTGCAATTTCACCGGATGTTGGCCAGGTGGGACAGACTTCACCCTGCGTAAATAAAGGTTAAAAAAAGTACAATTAAATAACAATTGCTCTTCTGTCCTAATATTTGTTCACGAGATACAGTATAATATCTTAGTATATGTTGAGACATATACAGTTGAAGTCGGAAGTTTACATACACCTTAGCCAAATACATTTCAACTCAGTTTTTCACAATTCCTGACATTTAATCCTTGTAAAAATTCGCTGTCTTAGGTCAGTTAGGATCACCACTTTATTTTAAGAATGTGAAATGTCAGAATAATAGTAGAGAGAATGATTTATTTCACCTTTTAATTCTTTCATCACATTCCCTGGGTGTCAGAAGTTTACATACACGCAATTAGTATTTGGTAGAATTGCTTCCCACAATAAGTTGGGTGAATTTTGGCCCATTCCTCCTGACAGAGCTGGTGTAACTGTATCAGGTTTGTAGGCCTCCTTGCTCGCACACGCTTCTTCAGTTCTGCCCACAAATTTTATATAGGATTGAGGTCAGGGCTTTGTGTTGGCCACTCCAATACCTTGACTTTGTTGTCCTTCAGCCATTTTGCCACAACTTTGGAAGTATGCTTGGGGTCATTGTCCATTTGGAAGACCCATTTGCGACCAAGCTTTAACTTCCTGACTGATGTCTTGAGATGTTGCTTCAATATATCCACATAATTTTCCTACCTCATGATGCCATCCAGTTCCTCCTGCAGCAAAGCACCCCCACAACATGATGCTGTCACCCCCGTGCTTCACGGTAGGAATGATGCCCTTCAGCTTACAAGCCTCCCCCTTTTTCCTCCAAACATAACGATGGTCATTATGGCTAAACAGTTCTATTTTTGTTTCATCAGACCAGAGGACATTTCTCCAAAAAGTACGGTCTTTGTCCCCATGTGCAGTTGCAAACCGTAGTCTGGCTTTTTTATGGCGGTTTTGGAGCAGTGGTTTCTTCCTTGCTGAGCGGCCTTTCAGGTTATGTCGATGTAGGACTCGTTTTACTGTGGATATAGATACTTTTGTACCTCTTTCCTCCAGCATCTTCACACGGTCCTTTGCTGTTGTTCTGGGATCGATTTTCACTTTTTGCTCCAAAGTACGTTCATCTCTAGGAGACAGAACACGTCTCCTTCCTGAGCGATATGACGGCTGCGTGGTCCCATGGTGTTTATACTTATGTACTATTGTTTGTACAGATGAATGTGGTACCTTCAGGCATTTGTAAATTGCTCCCAATGATGAACCAGACTTGTGGAGGTCTACAATTTATTTTCTGAGGTCTTGGATGATTTCTTTTGATTTTCCCATGATGTCAAGCAAAGAGGCACTGAGTTTGAAGGTAGGCCTTGAAATACATCCACAGGTACAACTTCATTTGACTCAAATTATGTAAATTAGCCTATTAGAATCTTCTAAAGCCATGACATCATTTTCTTGAATTTTCCAAGCTGTTTAAAGGCACAGTCAACTTAGTGTATGTAAACTTCAGACCCACTGTTATTGTGATACAGTGAATTATAAGTGAAATAATCTGTCTGAACAATTGTTACAAAAATTACTTGTGTCATACACAAAGTAAATGTCCTAACCAACTTGCCAAAACTATAGTTTGTTTAACAAGACATTTGTGGAGTGGTTGAAAAACAAGTTTTAATGACTCCAACCTAAGTGTATGTAAACTTCCGATTTCAACTGTAAGAGATATGTGAATGAGGAGGCATACCATCATACAGTATGATCTCCTCAGTGTACGTAGGCCACTAAAGCCTCCTAGCTGCCTGTAAGTCATGCTTGACCTGACCAGTGTCCTCTGGTCTTGCCCCTAATTTGTTAACCAATGCCTTAACACTTACTAATTGCTGTGGCAACACAATTTCCACAGGGATTGAGAGGAAATGAAGCCATGCAGATTTAAATAACATGAATCTGTTAATTCTCTACACAGAGAATATCATGAACACTGAGCAGCATATCAAGTCTGTCTTTGATTACATTTTCTGTTGTAACCACACAGATAGGCATGATTACTTGATACGAATGCAGCAATTATTGGCATCACCAGTGGCATCACCCATTCAGAAGACCTACAGTTGCTTTGTGAAAGTATTCACCCCCTTGGAAATTTTCCTATCTTGTTGCCTTACAAACCCCCCCAAGAATCAATTTTAATTCCAGGTTGTATCATTTGATTTACACAACGTACCTACCACTTTGAAGATGCTAAATATTTTTTATTGTGAAACAAACAAGAAATAAGACAAAAAAAACTGAACTTGAGCGTGCATAACTATTCACCCCCCCCCCCCCCCGAAGACAATACTTTGCAGAGCCACCTTTTGCAGTAATTGCAGCTGCAAGTCTCTTGGGGTATGTCTCTATAAGCTTGGCACATCTAGCCACTGGGATTGCTGCCCATTCTTCAAAGCGCAACTGCTCCAGCTCCTTCCAGTTGGATGGGTTCCACTGCTGTACAGCAATCTTTAAATCATACCACAGATTCTCAATTGGATTGAGGTCTGGACTTTGACTAGGCCATTCCAAGACATTTAAATGTTTCCCCTTAAACCATTTGAGTGTTGCTTTAGCAGATTTGTGTCATTGTCCCGCTGGAAGGTGAACCTCCATCGCAGTCTCAAATCTCTGGAAGACTGAAACAGGTTTCCCCTCAAGAATTTCCCTGTATTTAGCACCATCATTCCTTCAATTCGGACCAGTTTCCCAACAGTTTCCGATGAAAAACATCCCCACAGCATGATGCTGCCACCATCATACCTCAATGTGGGGATGGTATTCTCGGGGTGATGAGAGGTGTTGGGTTTGTGCCAGAAATAGCATTTTCCTTCATGGCCAAAAAGCTCAATTTTAGTCTCATCTGACCAGAGTACCTCCTTCCATATGTTTTGGGGGTCTCACACATGCCTTTTGTTGAACACCAAACGTGTTGGCACATTTTTTTCTTTAAGCGATGGCTTTTTTCTGGCCACTCTTCCGTAAAGCTGTGGAGTGTGCGGCTCAAAGTGGTCCTATGGACAGATACTCCAATCTCCGATGTGGAGCTTTGCAGCTCCTTGAGGGTTATCTTTGGTCTCTTTGATGCCTCTCTGATTAATGCCCTTTCAGAAGAGGTCTATATATACTTAGATCATGTGACAGATCATGTGACACTTAAATAAAATCCACCTGTGTGCAATCTAATTAATTATGTGACTTCTGAAGGTAATTGGTTGCACCAGATCGTATTTAGGGGCTTAATAGTAAAGGGGCTGAATACATTTGCACACACCACTTGTCCATTTAAATATTTTTTTTTGAAACAAGTTATTTTTTTCAATTCACTTCACCAATTTTAAATTATGTTGTGTATGTACGTTAAATCCAAATAAAAAATATATTTAAATTACAGGTTGTAATGCAACAAAATAGGAAAAACGCCAAGGGGGATGAATACTTTTGCAAGGTACTGTATACGCCTTATGTCTGTCCCATCTTCAGTTAGAGTGACCATCTCTTTAAATTAAAAGTATCTAACACTACGGTAGTGTGGCCCAAACATATATTAATTGTTCTCCCTGTGAACGAATAGTACAGATTCGTGAGATGCTGGGATTAGTGACAAGGTGTCCTACTTATATCCATCCAAATACATCTGAATGGCATCATTTCCTCTCACTCCCTTTGGTAATTGTGTTGCCACAGCAATTATAAATTGTTAAAGCATTGGTTAACAAATTAGGGTAAAGACCAGGGGACATACGGCACTGGTCAGGGCAAGCATGACTTACAGACAGCTAGGAGGCTTTAATGGCCCACATTGAGGAGCTCATACTGTATGATGGTATGCCTCATCATTCACATATCTCCTATGTGTCTCATGATGTACTCATATATTATACTGTATCTCCTGAACAAATACAGGAAATATTAGGACAGAAGAGCAATTGTTATTTTATTGCATTTTTATTTAACCTTTATTTAGGTAGGATAGAGTGACTATGTTTACTCAATGGCCTCAGTAAGAACCTCTGCATTGTTTGTACCAGGGATGGATAATCTAAAGGACTAACTCCTAAAATATTAATCTGTTAATATATTGACACAACTCAATCTATAACATATTTTGTATTATTGAAATTGAGCTCTCTCTCTCTCTCTCACTCTCACTCTCACTCTCACTCTCACTCTCTCGCTCTCACTCTCACTCGCTCTCTCTCTCACTCAGGGGAGAGGAAAATTATAACTATGTCCTAGAAAATATTGTTTTCAACCCTTGTGTTCTCTACCTCTGGTGATGATAATGGCCTTGGTCAGAAAAGCTGCTTATGACTTATGGCTGTTCATTATGCAATGTGTTTTGTGTAGGCGGTATGCGGCCTATGATGCAAGAACAGATCATTACCTCTGCGTGTATAGAGTGTACTTATGAATAAAGAAAAGTCTGTTTGCTTCTTTCTAATTCCTCCACTTTACTACTGGTGGACTACAGATTACATTGTGAATAATAGTTGTTGTGTGTTTTACTGATGTCATGACTCTCCTGTGAGTATCCAAAGGATCAGGTTACAGTGGATCAGTTCTAGAGCGCTCTCTCTCTCTCCCGCAGAGGGGGAGAAGGTGGATGTGGGGGTTTTATGACACCTCACTCCAGTCGTAAGCAGACGATTCCCTTTGGGGCCTAGTTTGGGTGATTGGAATATCTGTGTGCCTTATGAAGAGTTTACTGCCCAAGAACTTCAACATCAAACAATGGACACTGGGACAATATATTTCATCCTCCGAATGTTGATAATGATGAGAAATGGAATAGGGAAATTCATGTTTATTTTGTGATGTTATTGAAATGATCAGAAAGACGTTATAATGGGAACATTGTAACTTTAACCTCTGCGCGACACACTATTCAACAGCCAGTGAAATAGCAGGGTGGCAAATTCAAAACAACAAAAATCTCATCATTCAAATTTGTCAAACATACAACTATTATATCCCATTTTAAAGATACACTTCTCGTTAATCCAATCACATTGTCCGATTTCAAAAAGGCTTTACGGCGAAAGCATAACATTAGATTATGTTAGGACAGCGCCGAGACAAATAAAACCACACAGCCATTTTCCAAGCAAGGAGAGGCGTCACAAAAACCAGAAATACAGCTAAAATTAATCACTAACCTTTGATGATCTTCATCAGATGGCACTCATAGGACTTCATGTTACACAATACATGTATGTTTTGCTCGATAAAGTTCATATTTATATCCAAAAACCCCATTTTACATTGGCGTGTAACGTTTAGAAATGTTTGCCTCCCAAATCTTCCGGTGAATGAGCACATCAATTTACAGAAATATTCATCATAAACATTGATAAAATATTAAACTGTTATTCAAAGAATTATAGACACACTTCTCTTTAATGCAACCGCTGTGTCAGATTTAAAAAAAACTTTACAGCGAAAACACACTTTGCAATAATCTGAGTACAGCGCTCAGACAACAACAACAAGCAATACAGATACCCACCATTTTGGAGTCAACTAAAATCAGAAATAGCATTATAAATATTCACTTACCTTTGATCTTCATCAGAATGCACTCCCAGGAATCCCAGTTCCACAATAAATGTTTGTTTTGTTCAATAAAGTCCATAATTTATGTCCAAATACCTCCTTTTTGTTGGCGCATTTAGTCCACTACTCCAAATGCAGGAAGCGCGCGCAAAATGTCACGACGAAAAGTCAAAAGATCTATTTACGTTCGTAGAAACATGTCAAACGATATATAGCATCATTCGTTAGGATGTTTTTATCATAAACCTTCAGTAATATTCCAACCGGACAATTCCTTTGTCTTCAGAAAAGAAAAGGAACACAGCTAACTCTCATGGGAGGGCACACCACTGAATTCATGTCATTCTCTCAGTCATCTGACTCCAGGACCTCTTATTCTCCCCCAATTCACAGTAGAAGCATGAAACAACGTTCTAAAGACTGTTGACATCTAGTGGAAGCCTTGGGAAGTGCATAATGACCCCACAGACACTGTATACTGGATCGGGAATCACTTGGAAAAACTGCAAACCAGGATTTTTTTCTCAGGTTTTTGCCTGCCATATGAGTTCTGTTATACTCACAGACATCATTCAAACAGTTTTAGAAACTTCAGAGTGTTTTCTATCCAAATCTACTAATAATATGTATATCCTACCTTCTGGGCCCGAGTAGCAGGCAGTTTAATTTGGGCACAGCGTTTGACATGCTTCTAAGTACGGTAATGGAATATTTTGAATTTTTTTGTCACGAAATTCGCTCGCGCGTCACCCTACGGATAGTGACCTGAACACACAAACAAAACGGAGCTATTTGAATATAACTATGGATTATTTGGAACCAAAACAACATTTGTTGTTGAAGTAGAAGTCCTGGGAATGCATTCTGACAAAGAACAGCAAAGGTAATCCAATTTTTTTAATAGTAATTCTGAGTTTAGTGAGGGCCAAACTTGGTGGGTGTCAAAATAGCTAGCCGTGATGGCCGAGCTATGTACTCAGAATATTGCAAAATGTGCTTTCGCCGAAAAGCTATTTTAAAATCTGACACCGCGATTGCATAAAGGAGTTCTGTATCTATAATTCTTAAAATAATTGTTATGTATTTTGTCAAGGTTTATCATGAGTAATTTAGTAAATTCACCGGATGTTTTCGGTGGGTATGCTAGTTCTGAACATCACATGCTAATGTAAAAAGCTGGTCTTTGATATAAATATGAACTTGATTGAACAAAACATGCATGTATTGTATAACATAATGTCCTAGGAGTGTCATCTGATGAAGAACATCAAAGGTTAGTGCTGCATTTAGCTGTGGTTTGGGTTTATGTGACATATATGCTTGCTTGGAAAATGGCTGTGTGATCATTTGTGTCTATGTACTCTCCTAACATAATCTAATGTTTTGCTTTCGCTGTAAAGCCTTTTTGAAATCGGACAATGTGGTTAGATTAACGAGAGTCTTATCTTTAAAATGGTGTAAAATAGTTGATTGTTTGAGAAAATTGAATGCCATTGGCTGTTGGCTAGTGGTTCTTCAGGCGGAACGGGGTTCCGCTAGCGGAACGTCTGTCCTCAACAGGTTAAAACCTTCCCCAACCAGAAACCTTGGATTGATGGCAGCAATTGTGCAAAACTGAAAGCGCAAACCACTGCTTTTAATCAAGGCAAGGCAACCGAAAACATGACCGAATACAAACAGTGTAGCTATTCCCTCCGCAAGGCATTCAAAAAAGCTAAGCGTCAGTATAGAGACAAAGTAGAGTCGCAATTCAACGGCTCAGACACGAGAGGTATGTGGCAGTCTACAATCAATCACAGACTACAAAAAGAAAACCATCCCCGTCGCAGACCCTGATGTCTTGCTCCCAGACAAACTAAACAACTTCTTTGCTCACTTTGAAGACAATACAGTGCCACCGACACGGCCTGCTACCAAAACCTGCGGGCTCTCCTTCACCACAGTCAACGTGAGTAAAATTGAAACGTGTTAACCCTCGCAAGGTTTCTGGCCCAGACTGCATCCCTAGCTGCGTTCTCAGAGCACGCGCAGACCAGCTGGCTGGTGTGTTTACGGACATATTCAATCAATCCCTATCCCAGTCTGCTGTTCCCACATGCTTCAAGAGGGCCACCATTGTTCCTGTTCCCAAGAAAGCTAAGGTAACTGAGCTAAACAACTATCGCCCCGTAGCACTCTCTTCCGTTATCATGAAGTGCCTTGAGAGACTAGTAAAGGATCATATCACCTCCACCTACCTGACACCCTATGCACTCCAATGTGCTCACCGCCCCAATAGGTCCACAGACGATGCAATCGCAACCACACTGCACACTCCCCTAACCCATCTGGACAAGAGGAATACCTATGTAAGAATGCTGTTCATCGACTACAGCTCAGCATTTAACACCATAGTACCCTCCAAACTCGTCATTAAGCTCGAGACCCTGGGTCTCGACCCCGTCCTGTGCAACTGGGTCCTGGACTTTCTGACGGGCTGCCCCCAGGTGGTAAGGGTAGGAAACAACATCTCCACCCCGCTGATCCTCAACACTGGGGCACCACAAGGTGCGTTCTCAACCCTCTCCTGTACTCCCTGTTCACCCATGACTGCAAGGCCATGCACGCCTCCAACTCAATCATCAAGTGATGGCCCTCGGAGTGTGGTGTCAGGAAAATAACTTCATACTCAACATCAACAAAACAAAGGAGATGATCGTGGACTTCAGGAAACAGCAGAGGGAGCACCCCCCTATCCACATCGACGGGACAGTAGTGGAGAAGGTGGAAAGTTTTAAGTTCCTCGGCGTACACATCACGGACAAACTGAAACTGAACAGACAGCATGGTGAAGAAGGCGCAACAGCGCCTCTAACCTCAGGATGCTGAAGAAATTTGGCTTGTCACCTAAAACACACTTTTACAGATGCACAATCAAGAGCATACTGTCGGGCTGTATCACCGCCTGGTACGGCAACTGCTCCACCCACAACCGTAAGGCTCTCCAGAGGGTAGTGAGGTCTGCACAACGCATCACCGGGGGCAAACTACTTGCCCTCCAGGACACCTATACACATGGCACAGGAAGGCCAAAAAGGTAATCAAGTACAACAACCACCCGAGCCACTGCCTGTTCACCCCGCTATCATCCAGAAGGCGAGGTCAGTACAGGTGCATCAAAGCTGGGACCGAGAGACTGAAAAACAGCTTCTGTCTCAAGGCCATCAGACTGTTAAACAGCCATCACTAACATTGAGTGGCTGCTGCAAGCATACTGACTCAAACCTCTAGCCACTTAATAATAAAACATTGGATGTAATGAATGTATCACTAGTCACTTTAAACAATGCCACTTTAAACAATGCCACTTTATATAATGTTTACATACCCTACATTACTCATCTCATATGTATATACTGTACTCCATACCATCTACTGCATCTTGCCTATGCCGTTTGGCCATCACTCATCCATATATTTATATGTAAATATTCTTATTCATTCCTTTACACTTGTGTGTATAAGGTAGTTGTTGTTAAATTGTTAAATTACTTGCTAGATATTACTGCATGGTCGGAAATCGAAGCACAAGCATTTCGCTACACTTGCATGAACATCTGCTAACCATGTATATGTGACCAATAAAATTTGATCTGATTTGAGAAGTTGAAGACTAGACCAAAACATTTACCGTCTGCAGCTCTGCATGTAAAGTAGTCTAGGACAATTTACCAAGACGTGAGGGAAGACAGAACCCTCTCACCACCATGTGGTACACCTCTGATGTATCCATTCTAAGAACACTCCAGAACAAAAGAAGCCTACAACTAAGAAGGACATTGTGACCTCTGGTGGACAACCAGAGACTTTCATCGAACTACTTCCCATAGACGGGCCGAGTGGTTTCAACAGAGACGACAGAGAAAGACATCTACCTATAAATATATTTTGCATTTCTAATCCGAAGGAGCAGTTGTTAGGGTGCTAAATATTCGTATTTATGGTGAGCGTAGTTTCCAATTGTATGTACAATAAGTCCACTCACTTTGTCTCACCCGCTCTTTATCTTTCCCCACCCCCTTTCCATTGTGTAACAAC
Organism: Salmo trutta; assembly: GCF_901001165.1. Lineage (NCBI taxonomy): Eukaryota > Metazoa > Chordata > Actinopteri > Salmoniformes > Salmonidae > Salmo > Salmo trutta. Next base: position 35,970,200 of record NC_042974.1, read on the forward strand.
TGCAATGAAAAGTCCACTAGGGACTTTTCATTGCAGTATGTTAGTAATCAATAACCAATACCGTGTGTGTGTGTGTGTGTGTGTGTGTGTGTATTTCTGTGTGATTAGTTAGTTAGTAAATAAGTAATTAAGCCAATTTGTGTATCGCTGATTCATCACTTAGGTTAGGGTTCGTGCAGATTTACGAAGTCAACGACGGTCAGAATGAGACTGATATGAGGAAATGATTGATTGATGACTGGTGTGATATCGATATATTCTTGAGTTAATTTGGGAAACGGTAACTCATTAAATAAACTTTTCCCGTCCTGCCCCAAATTCCTAGTGAGTTAATTGTTACATGATTCATTTACTTGAGTTATAATTCAACTTAGTAGGTAATTATTCAATGAATAGCAGTCATCACAGTAATGATAGTCACATCATGACACTGATGTTGCAATAGCATATTGGTGTATTGACAAATTATGGGTGGCGTATTGTTGGAAATAATAATGTGGGTGTACAAAAGGTTACATTCCAAAGGTTTTTCCTTCGGCCTTCTAGTGGTGGAATGAGCTGTATTTCCTTGTGCATTACACAGAAATGCATATCCAATAATCCAGAGATGGCGCATGAGCTCAATAGCAACTCTCCCTCTGTCTTATTACTAGGTCTTTGCCAACTGCTAAAATATCCTAAAAGAACTGGATAGGTGTAAGGAGCATTGCCAAAAACTCACATAGCCCACCAGAGAGCTAAACACAGCATATCAAATCATTGATATGATACCATATCACCGATGCCTTCACTCATTTCAGATCTGTGAGGAAGGGTCAACAACAAATTAGAGAAAGGAGCTGACATCAGCATGGAGCTGGTGCCCTGACTAAAACATTAGTGTTGAATTCATTAGTGAGTGGTCAAAGAGCCATGAATCTTTAAATAAAGCTAATCGTTAAACCTACCATGAAACATTATTGGTACACTTAGCCAATACCCGCAGAAGGATTTACAGGTTCTGGCAGGTTTGCATTTAAGGGGAAGCTTTACTCAGCTTGATACCTTAACCAATTACAGCATGAAAGAATGGCCATATTTTACCACGTCAATCTGTAACCAACTCAACAATTTTATGTGGTATTATGAGAACATACAGCATGTGTTCACGAAAACTTTGGAGGCGTTTTTAGGTAGAGCCACATCATCACAAAACTCTGCACTTGAAAGAGGTGATGCAATGTAGTTCATTCTATGGAGTTCAATTGGTGAGAGACCTACGAATTGATGGGTGAGTCAGACCCTGCTCCAGGCAGGAAGAGTTTACATCAGATCAATGCCTGAAGATCCGTGGTGACCCGTCATTCAGGGCAGGTTGGGGAGAGCCCTACCTGTTTTGAGCCCCACCTGTTTAGCTAAAAAAAAGAATAGTAATCATATTTTTAGTTGTTCCCTGTTTTGCATGTTATTTTGGCATTGATCCGTGTCACATATCAGTTTGCAAACAATACAAAACAAATTTATTGAGTTAATAAAGCCGCATACAAACATTGTCTCTTTTTTGATTTCTTGAGTAAGGCAGCTAGCTCCAAAATGCAGGTGCTTCAACCTAGCTCTGTGCTTTCTGTGGTAGGGGCATTCAGTGGAAAATACAGAGCATAGGGGTTGGTAATCTTCTGTAGTTGCGCCGTGATTGGCTCAGTGTTCTGTCACTCATGGGGACACTACGTCACCGCAAAATCTACAGAGAGAGCTAGAAAGTTCAAGCCCCCTTCGGTGCTGGCATAGATTTACATTAGAAGTGCCCATCCAAGAAGGCTCAAGGTCATTGGCCACAGATAAAATGACATCAAATCACGTTTTATCTACTGTAGCTTTGATTGGACTGATCATGTCAACATCACACTTTCAAAATCTTAGCTAGCAAGCTAGACAAGCAGTCTTATGAAAATAAATTATAGATAAAACGTATCGGTGCTCATCGGCCATTGGACATAAACATTACACAACGAGTTGGAAATTCAGCAATGAGTGGTTTGGAAGGAATCAGTGGTTAACTGCAAGCGTCACAAAGCAATCACTATTTTGCTTCCCCTGCCTGTTATTTGGTGGAGAGGGTGTGTGTGTGGTCCAAGTCTGGGTTTAGGGGTCTTTTCTCTAAGCTTAAAAGGATAAACATTCACACGCAACACCATGGGACAGAAACTGTTGAGTACATTGGCCATGCTGTCAATCCAGCACGACTTCTGCCAGGTTCAAAACAAATCTCAGGCTTCAGTGAGTTCAAGACAACTGGGAGTTCCGACTGGGAAAATAAGTTTTAAACGGTCATCCAAATCGGAATTCCAAGTCGAGAATTCGGACCCCTTTCTAGAGGGGACTATGTCTGAAGAGTATGTTTTTTTACTAGTTCCAGTTGTCTTCATGACAAAATTTGCTCATAAGAAGGACCGCCGCGCCACCTTCCTCTTCAAGTGAGCACAGCACAACTGTGAGTCCAAAATGTCTTGTGTGCTGCTGAATAAATGATGTAATATGCCAGGGAGATATGTATACTGTAGCAAAGAAACTAATAATAAGTGTATGTTGTGTAGTAAATTGTTATTAGCCCATGTGTCTCACCCTAATAATTTGGTCCCTCATAATTTAGCCTGCTGTTCTGACTTGGTGGTGCACATGTAACCTATAACCTGTTTTAGAGAAATGTCACATCAAATATTGTAAGAGCTTTCATTGTATGCTTATATGCCCCCTTTATTAGTTATATTGCCCCCTCAAATAGTTATATTGACTACATCCGTCTTAGCTCGCTCATTAATGTCATAATCGAAATTATGGATTGCCTCTTATCCACTCATCGGTTCCTTATGCCATAGTTTGTACATCTCAATTGTCTGTAGAAACCACATTAGTTTAAGCAATTCCGCCATATCAGCTATGTTTTTTTTTAAAGGCTGTAAATTAGGCTGACTGTTTCGCTGCCAGACAAGGCTCCGCTGATAGCTAGGTGTAGCGGTGGTAAGGATTCACTCCATGGTGCTGAAAAGAAAGCTCTGCTGTTGGGACAGCGTTATGTAGGCCATAACAGTTTGTGGGCACCGTTTGTCACCGTTATAGTGCAATTAATGTAGTGTTGTGTTGTGTAGTGGCTTTGCTGGCATGCGTCTAAAAAAAGTATCATTTGAGTTTGCCCCACCAAGATTTACATGCTAAAATCTCCACTGCTGAGGATAACAGCCATTGATCAACAACGGCCTCTTCAGTGTCTGAATTACCTTGAGGACCTTTGACATCATTCATTTTTTCAACCAATGTTCCATTGATTTGACTTCTGGTTCACGTATTGAAAAAAGTGAGGTAAGTAAGGTTTTTGGCATTTAAAAATAAGTAATAAGTAATCACAAAAATGTTGCCTTAAATAATGACACTTTCTATTATGTATTTCTTCAACAGTTTTTGTTTTTATCACAGAATAAATGTAAACTCAGAGAACTCTGCCATTTATACTACTCTACTTTGGCAAAGTTTAAAGGAGAGAAACAATAAAGTAAAAATGCAGCACTCTGTACACTGGTGCATTTCTAGGCGTCTATTTATAGTTTTGCTTTGCTTTCATTTCTTTTTGTCTATTCCTCTATTCATATCTAGGTCTGCCAGTTCCCGGGATATGTTTTTTCTCTCACAGAACCTTTTGGGAATGTGTCTCTCATTCTAAACTCTCTGTTTTGAGTAAGCACTGTAAGTCAGGAGACACAAAAAGTCAGGACACTTTTTTGCTGTCACTACGGTAACCACGGGAGCTGTTTGAGCTTCTGTCTCCCTCATTAATAACTTGTGCTGTGGGCCCCTATAATGCAAGCTCTGAAGACTGAGAGCTGGTCACCTGTTCCGCTATCTGAGCTGCGGGCCCAGGGGATGGAATTGTTGGCTGGCTACCCCATTAGAGAGCTGGACAAGAAGAGACTAGGCCAGAGCAACTGCCTGAAACTCCAGGGATCTCTGGTGGCTGTGTTAAACCATGTCCCTAGGCCTGAGCTGTGTGGTGAGGGTGGTGGAACACAAGAGGAGTTGTGGTTGGAGTGGCTCCATACTCACCCCTCTGGGAGTTCCATCCAGGACAAGGTGGAACCTTATTTTGACAGGACAGGAAGTGCCACTGTCAACCCTGAGGAAACTGACTGGTCAGATGGCCCTGGCTCCAGACCCCAGTCTCCAGTAAGAAGCTCTTTCCACTGGGCCCCCTGGGTACCTGGAGACAACCAGGATCAGGTGTACCCCTGGTAGAGTCTCCAATCTGTCCTCAGGAACAGGTGGCTGCCTTTATAAAAGAGGAGAGTAATATTTGAGCTACTCAGCCTGGATAGTCTGGATAGTCTAAACCTGCTCTACCAGGTAAGTTACAGTTGAGCCAAACATGTTGGGCCTTATCTTTTTTGCAGTAGGGGAGAGTGTGGTAAGTTGAGGCACCCTTGTTTCTAGGACACCATACACAAAGCAAATCATTCAACCAAATATTTAGGAAGAGATTATTTTATGGAGTCTGTGAAGGAAGAAACGACAAGGAAAAGTGGTACGCATGTTAAGTCCAAAAAACAGACTTTCAGCAACTCAAATGAATTTATTGTGTTAGAGGTTTCATGATGCTTGTATCTAAACCAAAGTAGATTGTTTTAATAAGATTGTTCTATACATCAGTTGGGGGTCTCTATACGCTTTATTAAGAGGTCTTAAACCTAGCATGAAAATGCATCTTTGTAGATGTGTGGGTTAACATAGTCAAAATATTTTCCTAAAGATAAGTTGACCCACGGGGTAAGTTGAGTCAATGGTTGAGCCAATTGCAAGTTGAAAGAATTCCCAGGAGTAATGGAATGCATTATAGCTGGGATATGAGGTAACAACAGGGCCTGGCCTATGTTAAATGTATTTGTTAAGCATTACGCCTGTGTTAAAAGATACTTAAAATGATTAAAAGACTAAAAGCGATTGGGATTGTGTTGAACTGTGTTTGGGAAATAAAGATAGATATGTTTTTAAAAAGGTAGTGGGAATAGTTAATTCAGTACAGAAATGTGTAAGCGGTTTAACTTACCCTGTGCCATGGAAAGCACTTTGTTTGGACAAGCTGTTTTTAGAACTGTAATGTTCACATTAATTCAAATTATTTCCAGCGATACACAACATCCTGATATATGTGGATAACTTTGTTAGAAAGAATTCTATATTTTCCTTGACTGAGTGATGCTGAATGTAAAAAAAATGGCTAAACTTACACCACTCTCCCCTACAGTAGTAATTCTATACGTAATCAAATCAAATCAAATCAAATTTATTTATATAGCCCTTCGTACATCAGCTGAAATCTCAAAGTGCTGTACAGAAACCCAGCCTAAAACCCCAAACAGCAAGCAATGCATGTGAAAGAAGCACGGTGGCTGGGAAAAACTCCCTAGGAAAAACTCCTGAGAAAGGCCAAAAACCTAGGAAGAAACCTAGAGAGGAACCAGGCTATGAGGGGTGGCCAGTCCTCTTCTGGCTGTGCCGGGTGGATATTATAACAGAACATGGTAAAGATGTTAAAATGTTCGTAAATGACCAGCATGGTCAAATAATAATAATCATAGTAATTGTCGAGGGTGCAACAAGCACGTCCGGTGAACAGGTCAGGGTTCCGTAGCCGCAGGCAGAACAGTTGAAACTGGAGCAGCAGCATGGCCAGGTGGACTGGGGACAGCAAGGAGTCATCATGCCAGGTAGTCCTGAGGCATGGTCCTAGGGCTCAGGTCCTCCGAGAGAAAGAAAGAAAGAGAGAAAAAGAGAATTAGAGAGAGCATATTTACATTCACACAGGACACCGGATAAGACAAGAGAATACTCCAGATGTAACAGACTGACCCTAGCCCCCCGACACATAAACTACTGCAGCATAAATACTGGAGGCTGAGACAGGAGGGATCAGAAGACACTGTGGCCCCATCCGATGATACCCCCGGACAGGGCCAAACAGGCAGGATATAACCCCACCCACTTTGCCAAAGCACAGCCCCCACACCACTAGAGGGATATCTACAACCACCAACTTACCGTCCGAAGACAAGGCCGAGTATAGCCCACAAAGATCTCCGCCACGGCACAACCCAAGGGGGGGGCGCCAACCCAGACAGGAAGACCACGTCAGTGGCTCAACCTACTCAAGTGACGCACCCCTCCCATGGACGGCATGGAAGAACACCAGTAAGTCAGTGACTCAGCCCCTGTAAAAGGGTTAGAGGCAGAAATCCCAGTGGGAAGAGGGGAACCGACAAGGCAGAGACAGCAAGGGCGGTTCGTTGCTCCAGCCTTTCCGTTCACCTTCACACTCCTGGGCCAGACTATACTTAATCATAGGACCTACTGAAGAGATAAGTCTTCAGTAAAGACTTAAAGGTTGAGACTGAGTCTGCGTCTCTCACATGGGTAGGCAGACCATTCCATAAAAATGGAGCTCTATAGGAGAAAGCCCTACCTCCAGCCGTTTGCTTAGAAATTCTAGGGACAATTAGGAGGCCTGCGTCTTGTGACCGTAGCGTACGTGTAGGTATGTACGGCAGGACCAAATCGGAAAGATAGGTAGGAGCAAGCCCATGTAATGCTTTGTAGGTTAGCAGTAAAACCTTGAAATCAGCCCTTGCCTTAACAGGAAGCCAGTGTAGGGAGGCTAGCACTGGAGTAATATGATCAAATTTTTTGGTTCTAGTCAGGATTCTAGCAGCCGTATTTAGCACTAACTGAAGTTTGTTTAGTGCTTTATCCGGGTAGCCGGAAAGTAGAGCATTGCAGTAGTCGAGCCTAGAAGTAACAAAAGCATGGATTAATTTTTCTGCGTCATTTTTGGACAGAAAGTTTCTGATTTTTGCAATGTTACGTAGATGGAAAAAAGCTGTCCTTGAAGCAGTCTTGATATGTTCTTCAAAAGAGAGATCAGGGTCCAGAGTAACGCCGAGGTCCTTCACAGTTTTATTTGAGACGACTGTACAACCATCCAGATTAATTGTCAGATTCAACAGAAGATCTCTTTGTTTCTTGGGACCTAGGACAAGCATCTCTGTTTTGTCCGAGTTTAAAAGTAGAAAATTTGCAGCCATCCACTTCCTTATGTCTGAAACACAGGCTTCTAGCGAGGGCAATTTTGGGGCTTCACCATGTTTCATTGAAATGTACAGCTGTGTGTCGTCCGCATAGCAGTGAAATTTAACATTATGTTTTCGAATGACATCCCCAAGAGGTAAAATATATAGTGAAAACAATAGTGGTCCTAGAACGGAACCTTGAGGAACACCGAAATTTACAATTGATTTGTCAGAGGACAAACCATTCACAGAGACAAACTGATATCTTTCCGTCAGATAAGATCTAAACCAGGCCAGAACTTGTCCATGTAGACCAATTTGGGTTTCCAATCTCTCCAAAAGAATGTGGTGATCGATGGTATCAAAAGCAGCACTAAGATCTAGGAGCATGAGGACAGATGCAGAGCCTCGGTCTGACGTCATTAAAAGGGCATTTACCACCTTCACAAGTGCAGTCTCAGTGCTATGATGGGGTCTAAAACCAGACTGAAGCGTTTCGTATACATTGTTTGTCTTCAGGAAGGCAGTGAGTTGCTGCGCAACAACTTTTTCTAACATTTTTGAGAGGAATGGAAGATTCGATATAGGCCGATAGTTTTTTATAATTTCTGGGTCAAGATTCGGCTTTTTCAACAGAGGCTTTATTACTGCCACTTTTAGTGAGCTTGGTACACATCCGGTGGATAGAGAGCCGTTTATTATGTTCAACATTGGAGGGCCAAGCACAGGAAGCAGCTCTTTCAGTAGTTTAGTTGGAATAGGGTCCAGTATGCAGCTTGAGGGTTTGGAGGCCATGATTATTTTCATCATTATGTCAAGAGATATAGTACTAAAACACTTTAGTATCTCCCTTGATCCTAGGTCCTGGCAGAGTTGTGCAGACTCAGGACAATGGAGTCCTGGAGGAATACCCAGATTTAAAGAGGAGTCCGTAATTTGCTTTCTAATGATCATGATCTTTTCCTCAAAGAAGTTCATAAATTTATTACTGCTGAAGTGAAAGCCATCCTCCATTTGCGAATGCTGCTTTTTAGTTAGCTTTGCGACAGTGTCAAAAAGAAATTTCGGATTGTTCTTATTTTCCTCAATTAAGTTGGAAAAATAGGATGATCGTGCAGCAGTGAGGGCTCTTCGATACTGCACGGTACTGTCTTTCCAAGCTAGTCGGAAGACTTCCAGTTTAGTGTGGCGCCATTTCCGTTCCAATTTTCTGGAAGCTTGCTTCAGAGCTCGTGTATTTTCTGTATACCAGGGAGCTAGTTTCTTATGACAGATGTTTTTAATTTTTAGGGGTGCAACTGCATCTAGGGTATTGCGCAAGGTTAAATTGAGTTCCTCGGTTAGGTGGTTAACTGATTCTTGTCCTCTGACGTCCTTGGGTAGACAGAGGGAGTCTGGAAGGGCATCAAGGAATCTTTGGGTTGTCTGAGAATTTATAGCACGACTTTTAATCTTCCTTGGTTGGGGTCTGAGCAGATTATTTGTTGCAATTGTAAACGCAATAAAATGGTGGTCCGATAATCCAGGATTATGAGGAAAAACATTAAGATCCACAACATTTATTCCATGGGACAAAACTAGGTCCAGAGTATGACTGTGGCAGTGAGTAGGTCCAGAGACATGTTGGACAAAACCCACTGAGTCGATGATGGCTCCGAAAGCCTTTTGGAGTGGGTCTGTGGACTTTTCCATGTGAATGTTAAAGTCACCAAAAATTAGAATATTATCTGCTATGACTACAAGATCCGATAGGAATTCAGGGAACTCAGTAAGGAACACTGCATATGGCCCTGGAGGCCTGTAAACAGTAGCTATAAAAAGTGATTGAGTAGGCTGCATAGATTTCATGACTAGAAGCTCAAAAGACGAAAACGTCATTGTTTTTTTTTTTGTAAATTGAAATTTGCTATCGTAAATGTTAGCAACACCTCCGCCTTTGCCGGATGCACGGGGGGTATGGTCACTAGTGTAACCAGGGGGTGAGGCCTCATTTAACACAGTAAATTCATCAGGCTTAAGCCATGTTTCAGTCAGGCCAATCACATCAAGATTATGATCAGTGATTAGTTCATTGACTATAACTGCCTTGGAAGTGAGGGATCTAACATTAAGTAACCCAATTTTGAGATGTGAAGTATCACAATCTCTTTCAATAATGGCAGGAATGGAGGAGGTCTTTATACTAGTAAGATTACTGAAGCGAACACCGCCATTTTTAATTTTGCCCAACCTAGATCGAGGCACAGACACGGTCTCAATGGGGAAAGCTGAGCTGACTACGCTAACTGTGCTAGTGGCAGACTCCACTAAGCTGGCAGGCTGGCTAACAGCCTGTTGCCTGGCCTGCACCCTACTTCATTGTGGAGCTAGAGGAGTTAGAGCCCTGTCTATGTTCGTAGATAAGATGAGAGCACCCCTCCAGCTAGGATGGAGTCCGTCACTCCTCAGCAGGCCAGGCTTGGTCCTGTTTGTGGGTGAATCCCAGAAAGAGGGCCAGTTATCTACAAATTCTATCTTTTGGGAGGGGCAGAAAACAGTTTTCATCCAGCGATTGAGTTGAGACTCTGCTGTAGAGCTCATCACTCCCCCTAACTGGGAGGGGGCCAGAGACAATTAATCGATGCCGACACATCTTTCTAGCTGATTTACATGCTGAAGCTATGTTGCGCTTGGTGACCTCTGACTGTTTCATCCTAACATCGTTGGTGCCGACGTGGATAACAATATCTCTATACTCTCTACACTCGCCAGTTTTAGCTTTAGCCAGCACCGTCTTTAGATTAGCCTTAACGTCGGTAGCCCTGCCCCCTGGTAAACAGTGTATGATCGCTGGATGATTAGTTTTAAGTCTAATACTGCGGGTAATGGAGTCGCCAATGACTAGGGTTTTCAATTTGTCAGAGCTAACGGTGGGAGCCGTCGGCGTCTCAGACCCCACAACGGGAGGAGCAGAGACCAGAGAAGTCTCGGCCTCCGACTCCGACTCGCTTAACGGGGAGAACCGGTTGAAAGTTTCTGTCGGCTGAATAAGCGACACCGGTTGAGCATTCCTACAGCGTTTCCCTCCAGACGCCATGAGAAAGATGTCCGGCTGCGGGGACCGTGCGAGGGGGTTTATACTAACGTTACTATCTGTACTTGCTGGTGGCACAGACGCTGTTTCATCTTTTCCTACACTGAAATGACCCTTGCCTAATGATTGCGTCTGAAGCTGGGCTTGCAGCACAGCTATCCTTGCCGTAAGGCGATCGTTCTCCTGTATATTATGAGTACAACGACTGCAATTAGAAGGCATCATGTTAATATTACTTAGCTTCGGCTGTTTGAAGTCCTGACGAACCATGTCCAGATAAAACCTCCGGGGTAGGAAAGTTGAATGAAAAAAAAGTTGAGTGAGGGAAAAAGTAAAAATATACGGTAATTAAAATGTAAAAACCGTCAGGTAGCAAAGTAAAAACGGCAACAAAAACGCACAGCAGCGTAAACAAGTCTGCAAGTTATTACCCACCCGCACCCGTAATGTATCTTGTAACAATTTTTACCTTCGCTGGTTAGAAACAAAGTCAGCCACTACACGACCAGGGAGTTATGTGGAGTTTTTAATTTCTGGAATTTCCTCAGAATCTGTCTTTGCATCCTAGTGAGGGATTAAAATTTGATGTTGACAAAGAAATCTAAGCCACAGCAGTGTTCTCCCTCCGTGAATCCCTGCTAGAATTCTTATGCATCATCGCTGATGTGACCACATTCTTTTCCCTTAATTTCTGTAATACAAAGCCCAGTTTTTTTTAAACTCCATGTCTGCAGTGTATGATACCTTTCACTAAAATACTATCCATAAACCAAAATGAGTTTGCTGTCATTTATGTATGTGGACACCTGCTCATTGAACGTTTCATTCCAAAATCATGGCCATTAATATGGAGTTGGTCCCCACTTTGCTGTTATAACAGCCTCCACTCTTCTAAGAAGGCGTTCCACTAGATGTTGTAACATTGCTGCGGGGACTTGCTTCCATTCAGCCACAAGAGCATTAATTAGGTTGGGCACAGATTTAGGGCGATTAAGCCTGGCTCACATTCGGAGTTCCAAAGGAGTTTGATTGGATTGAGGTCAGGGCTCTATGCAGTCAAGTTCTTCCACACCGATTTCAACAAACCATTTCTGTATAGACCTCGCTTTGTGCACGGGGACATTGTCATGCTGAAAGAGGAAAGGGCCTTCCCCAAACTGTTGCCACAGTTGGAAGCGCAGAATCATCTAGAATGTCATTGTATGCTGTGGTGTTAAGATTTCCCTTCACTGGAACTAAGGGGCCTAGACCGAACCATGAAAAACAGCCCCAGACCATTATTCCTCCTCTACCAAACTTTACAGTTGGCACTATGTATTGGGTCAGGTAGCGTTCTCCTGGTGTCTGCCAATCCCAGATTTGTCCTAGAATCCATTTCCACTGCTCCAGAGTCCAATGGTGGCGAGCTTTACGCCACTCCAGCCGATGCTTTGAATTGCGCATCATGATCTTAGGCTTGTGTGCGGCTGCTTGGCCATGGAAACCCATTTCATGAAGCTCCCGATGAACAGTTCTTGTCCTGAAGTTGCTTCCGGAGGAAGTTTGGAACTCTGTAGTGGGTGTTGCAACCGAGGACAGACGATTTTTACACGATACGCACTTCAGCACTCAACGGTCCTGTTCTGTGAACTTGTGTGGCTTACCACTTCACGGCTGAGCCGTTGTTGCTTCTAGACTTTTCCACTTCACAATAACAGCACTTACAATTGACCGGGGCAGCACTAGCAGGGCAGACATTTTATGAACTGACTTGTTGGAAAGGTGGTATCCTATGACGGTGCCACATCATAGGATGCCATCTAAACTCAGCAAAAAAGAAACGTCCCTTTTTCAGAACCCTGTCTTTCAAAGATAATTCGTAAAAAGCCAAATAATTTCAAAGATCTTCATTGTAAAGGGTTTAAACACTGTTTCCCATGCTTGTTCAATGAACGATAAACAGTTAATGAACATGCACCTGTGGAACGGTCGTTAAGACACTAACAGCTTACAGACGGTAGGCAATTAAGGTCATAGTTATGAAAACTTAGGACACTAAAGAGGCCTTTCTACTGACTCTGAAAAACACCAAAAGAAAGATGCCCAGGGTCCCTGCTCATCTGCGTGAACGTGCATTAGGCATGCTGCAAGGAGTCATGAGGACTGCAGATGTGGCCAGAGCAATAAATTGCAATGTCCGTACTGTGAGACTCCTAAGACAGCACTACAGGGAGACAGGATGGACAGCTGATCGTCCTCGCAGTGGCAGACCATGTGTAACAACACCTGCGCAGGATCAGTACATCCGAACATCACACCTGGGGGACAGGGACAAGATGGAGTTATACCAGGAATGCACAATCCCTCCATCAGTGCTCAGACTGTCCGCAATAGGCTGAGAGAGGCTACACTGAGGGTTTGTAGGCCTGTTGTAAGGCAGGTCCTCACCAGACATCACTGGCAGCAATGTCGCCTATGGGCACAAACCCACCGTCGGTGGGGGTGGAGGGTCCATCATGGTCTGGGGCGGTGTGTCACAGCATTATCGGATTGAGCTTGTTGTCATTGCAGGCAATCTCAACGCTGTACGTTACAGGGAAGACATCCTCCTCCCTCATGTGGTACCCTTCTTGCAGGCCATCCTTACATGACCCTCCAGCATGACAAATGCCACCAGCCATACTGCTCGTTCTGTGAGTGATTTCCTGCAAGACAGGAATGTCAGTGTTCTGCCATGGCCAGCCACGAGCCTGGATCTCAATCCCATTGAGGACGTCTGGGACCTGTTGGATCGAAGGGTGAGGGCTAGGGCCATTCTCCCCCAGAAATGTCCGGGAACTTGCGGTTGCCTTGGTGGAAGAGTGGGGTAACATCTCACAGCAAGAACGGGCAAATCTGGTGCAGTCCATGCGGAGGAGATGCACTGCAGTACTTAATGCAGCTGGCGGCCACACCAGATACTGACTGTTACTTTTGATTTTGACCCCCCTTTGTTCAGGGACACATTATTCAATTTCTGTTAGTCACATGTCTGTGGAACTTGCTCAGTTTATGTCTCAGTTGTTGAATCTTGTTATGTTCATACAAATATTTACACATGTTAAGTTTGCTGAAAATAAATGCAGTTGACAGTGAGATGGCGTTTCTTTTTTTGCTGAGTTTATATTAAATTAGGAAGTTAATCTATTAAATCCTTCAATGTTGATGTAATCGAATGAGCAGGAAATAAAAAGAAAAAATGTGAAAATGTGATGCGTTATAACTTGGACTATAAACAAATTCCTTTGCACATCCAGGTAGGCTGTAAATCCATAAACTGCAGTTGACTTATTTCATGATCTTGTGCTCTAGATTACGTCTTGAGAAATGTGAGCACCAGGTGAGGTGTTGAGGAATAATTCATATTTTACTAGGCAAGTACAGCCAGGGTCATCTCTCCTATTACGGGCACAGATGAGATGGCTGTAGGCCTATTGTCTGCTTCTCTTCGTCGGGTATAGGACAACTGACCTCTTGTCATTCATTGTGAAGTGGGCGGACAAAATAAAAGTGTGCTTAGAGACATGTTTCAGTGAGGAAACGTGTCAGTGCTTTGTGGACTTGTTTGTTATGTTTTCTTCTTAGGGATAGCCACCTTTTTTTCAATTTTCGCCTAAAATGACATACCCAAATCTAACTGCCTGTAGCTCAGACCCTGAAGCAATTATATGCATATTCTTGGTACCATTTAAAAGGAAACACTTTGAAGTTTGTGGAAATTTGAATTGAATGTAGGAGAATATAACACAATAGATCTGGTAGAAGAAAATACAAAGAAACCACCATCTTTTTACCACCATCTTTGAAATGCATCAGAAAGGTACCAAATATAGCCATTACTCTGGTTGTAATTCTGATGGTGTCCACAAGAGGGCAGCAGTGTATGTAGAGACTGATAACTTGAAGTTTGAGCATCCTACGTGACATTTAGTGTGAAGTCACCCAGGTACATTTGGGAAAATCGTGAAGGACGCATTTACATTTACGTTATATTTTTCTGCAAGAATATCATCAAATCTGTAGAGTTGGACTTTGATTTAGCTTTTCCAGTATTAGTAGCCATATTGAAAGTTCAATATTTGCAAAACATCCAGTTTTCTTAACTTCATAACTCTCCATATTCTTGCCATTTTTGTCCAAAAGGAAAAGGCTTGCTGTCGCACAAGGTTAGCAGCAAAATTGTGTGACAGATACGGGATAAAGCCCAGCTCATTGGCTATCTAGCTAGCTTTGTTTGACCCTGATTGGTGCTTATTTGACAAAGTTACAGTCAATCAAATAAAGACCGCCCGTGTCATCGGCGCGCCATGAAGGAGTGGCTCTCTGACCAAATTTGGTGTCCTATAGGATATACTACACTCCTAATGATATAGTGAAGCCTGGTTACATTCTAGCATCTCTGAGGAATAAATACGAATGTCATTTGACTGGTTGAAACAACGTTTAGGGTTAGATTTCCATAGATTACTTTCTTTGCAAATTGAATGAGTGGAAATACAAAATCGATCGTGCACGCTATATGGACCTTTTTAGGATCTGAAAAAGGATTTTATCTAACAAAACTAAACTTCATGTTATCTCTGGGACCCTTGGGATGATAAATCAGAGCAAGATTTCAGAATGTAAGTACACATTTCACCTTCAGAGGTGAATATATCAAACCTATCGCGGTGAAAAGTGTTTTGTTGTTAGGAGCTCTCCTCAAATAATAGCATGGCCTTTTGTCGCAGTAATAGCTACTGTAAATTGGATAGTGCAGCTTTATTAACAAGAATTTAAGCTTTCAGACAATATCAGACACTTAAATGTACAGACATTTGTTGTTTATCTAAACACAGGGTGCTGCATTATTTACAACTGCCCCGTTGACAAGACACCAACAGTTGAAGTCGGAAGTTTACATACACCTTTGCCAAATACATTTAGACTCAGTTTCACAATTCCTGACATTTAATCCTAGTAAAAATTCCTTGTCTTAGGTCAACTAGGATCACCACTTTATTTTAAGAATGTGAAATGTCAGAATAATAGTAGAGAGAATGATTTATTTCAGCTTTAATTTCTTTCATCACATTCCCAGTGGGTCAGAAGTTTACATACACTCAATTAGTATTTGGTAGCATTGCCTTTAAATTGTTTAACTTGGGTCAAATTTTTCGGGTAGCCTTCCACAAGCTTCCCACAATAAGTTGGGTGAATTTTGGCTCATTCCTCCTGACAGAGCTGGTGTAACTGAGTCAGGTTTGTAGGCCTCCTTGCTCGCACACGCTTTTTCAGTTCTGCCCACAAATTTTCTATAGGATTGAGGTCAGGGCTTTGTGATGCCCACTCCAATACCTTGACTTTGTTGTCCTTAAGCCATTTTGCCACAACTTTGGAAGTATGTTTGGGGTCATTGTCCATTTGGAAGACCCATTTGCAACCAAGCTTAAACTTTCTGAATGATGTCTTGAGATGTTGCTTCAATATATCCACATAATTTTCTTTCTCATGATGCCATGTAGTTTGTGAAGTGCACCAGTCCCTCCTGCAGCAAAGCACTCCCACAACATGATGCTGCCACCCCCATGCTTCAAGGTTGGGATGGTGTTCTTTGGCTTGCAAGCCTCCCCCTTTTTCCTCCAAGCATAATGATGGTCATTATGGCCAAACAGTTCTATTTTTGTTTCGTCAGACCAGAGGACATTTCTCCAAAAAGTACGATCTTTGTCCCCATGTGCAGTTGCAAACCGTAGTCTGGCTTTTTTATGGCAGTTTTGGAGCATTGGCATCGTCCTTGCTGAGCGGCCATTCAGGTTATGTCGATATAGGACTCGTTTTACTGTGGATATAGATACTTTTGTACCTGTTTCCTCCAGCATCTTCACAAGGTCCTTTGCTGTTGTTCTGGGATTGATTTGCACTTTTCGCACCAAAGTACGTTCATCTCTAGGAGACAGGACGCATCTCCTTCCTGAGCAGTATGATGGCTGTGTGGTCCCATGGTGTTTATACTTGCGTACTATTGTTTGTACAGATGAACGTGGTACCTTCAGGCATCCCAAGGATGAACCAGACTTGTGGAGGTCTACAATTTTCTTTCTGAGGTCTTGGCGGATTTCTTTTGATTTTCCCATGATGTCAAGCAAAGAAGCACTGCGTTTGAAGGTAGGCTTTGAAATGCATCCACAAGTACACCTCCAATTGACTCAAATGATGTCACTTAGCCTATCAGAAGCTTCTAAAGCCATGACATCATTTTCGGGAATTTTCCAAGCTGTTTAAAGGCACAGTCAACTTAGTGTATGTAAACTTCTGACCCACTGGAATTGTGATACAATGAATTATAAGTGAATTAATCTGTCTGTAAACAATTGTTGGAAATATTACTTGTGTCATGCACAAAGTTGATGTCCTAACCGACTTGCCAAAACTATAGTTTGTTAATAAGAAATTTGTGGAGTGGTTGAAAAAGTATTAATGACTCTAACCTAAGTGTATGTACATTTCTGACTTCAACTGTATCCCTAAGAATTATGTTTTATTTTTCTAATGTCTAAAACAAGCAGTAGGCTATATATTTTTTGTTTACCGGCATGTTGACTTTTCAGATGGAAAATTAGAAACGAAATTGTCCATGTCCATGGGTTTTCGAAGTAGGAGGTTCCCCAGCCTATCAACACCTAATATCAATGAGGTAAACCCTTATACTATTCTGGCTATGATAGATTTGTTATCATATTACCGTACTTGTCTTATTGTTAGCTTTGCAAAGGCTGTGTTCCTGTACAAATTATCTTCAAGCAAAAATGTACAGAGGTAGGATCTTAATTTGATCCCTTTTGTTGCTGAATTATTTCGTGCTAAGCAGGAAGTGCAAACTCTTTTTGAGTTTTAAACATTTCAAATTTGACTTGATTTGCCCTAACAAAAAATGTAGTAACCCATACAAAATGTTCATTAATTATAATCCACATAGTAATTTACATTTCCTTTTGCTACAGGATTATTTTCCTGCAGTAGCAAACTAGCTGAAATAAGATACATCTGTATATGGTTATCCATATTGGTATCAGTTTTAGAAAGTATATGTTTGAACGTGGTAATATCATCATCACTATGTTTTAGTACATTTATGATGCTGAATTAATACATGTCAAAACATCCATCATGGCCATGTATTTCTTACTATTCTAACAGGATTTATGCCACCTAGACAAGGAGGCTATTCACTAGTTTAGCAGTGGGTTTTAGTCAGGAGAAGAACTTTGCCATTAAAATCTATTTGATTAAGTCTGTGAAACATGCAGTCGTCAGCAGACACATGCACAGATAGGGCTCTATCTGTGCAGAGCACATACCCCTTCCAGTCTCTAAAGTGGCCTTTTGTTTTGGGTAAAAACATTTTTTTTTACAGTTTTTGTTGTTTTATTTTTATTTTTATTTTACCTTTATTTAACCAGGTAGGCCAGTTGAGAACAAGTTCTCATTTACAACTGCGACCTGGCCAAGGTAAAGCGAAGCAGTGCGACACAAACAACAACACAGAGTTACACATGGAATAAACAAGCATACAGTCAATAACACAATAGAAAAGTCTATATACAGTGTGTGCAAATGAAGTAAGATAAGGGAGGTAAGGCAATAAATAGGCCATAGTGGCAAAATAATTACAATTTAGCAATTAAACACTGGCGTGTAAGATGTGCAGAAGATGAATGAGCAAGTAGAGATACTGGGGTGCAAAGGAGCAAATAAATAAATAACAGTATGGGATGGGGTAGTTGGTTGGATGGGCCACTTACAGATTGGCTGTGTACAGGTGCAGTGATCTGTGAGCTGCTCTGACAGCTGGTGCTTAAAGTTGGAGAGGGAGATTTGAGTCTCCAGCTTCAGTGATTTTTGCAATTCGTTCCAGTCATTGGCAGCAGATAACTGGAAAGAAAGGTGGCCAAAGGAGGAATTGGCTTTGGGGGTGACCAGTGAGATATACCTGCTGGAGCGCGTGCTATGGGTGGGTGCTGCTGTGGTGACCAGTGAGCTGAGATAAGGCAGGGCTTTACCTAGCAAAGACTTAAAGATGACCTGGAGCCAGTGGGTTTGGCGACGAATTTGAAGCGAGGGCCAGCCAACAAGAGCATACAGGTCACATTGGTGGGTAGTATATGGGGCTTTGGTGACAAAACAGATGGCACTGTGATAGACTGCATCCAATTTGCTGAGTAGAGTGTTGGAGGCCATTTTGTAAATGACATCGCCGAAGTCAAGGATCGGTAGGATAGTCAGTTTAACAAGGGAATGTTTGGCAGCATGAGTGAAGGATGCTTTGTTGCAAAATAGGAAGCCGATTCTAGATTTCATTTTGGATTGGAGATGCTTAATGTGAGTCTGGAAGGAGAGTTTACAATCTAACCAGACACCTAGGTATTTGTAGCTGTCCACATATTCTAAGTCAGAATCGTCCAGAGTAGTGATGCTGGACGGGTGGGCGGGTGCGGGCAGCGATCGGTTGAAGAGCATGCATTTAGTTTTACTTGTATTTAGGAGCAGTTGGAGGCCACGGAAGGAGAGTTGTATGGCATTGAAGCTTGTCTGGAGGTTAATTAACACGGTGTCCAAAGAAGGGCCAGATGTATACAGAATGATGTCGTCTGCGTAGAGGTGGATCAGAGACTCATCAGCAGCAAGAGTGACATCATTGATTTATACAGAGAAAAGAGTCGGTCCGAGAATTGAACCCTGTGGCACCCCCATAGAGGCTGCCAGAGGTCTGGACAACAGGCCTTCCGATTTGACACACTGAACTCTGTCTGAGAAGTAGTTGTTGAATTAAGGTATGCAGGAACTCGTAGATGTTTTATTGTGCTTGGCCAAGCCACAGGTTGTTTTCACAGCAAACAACAGCCCTGCAAGTCCTAAACCATCCTGCAAATCAACTATTATGTCAGAGAATGGAAGTGATCTAACCATCATCCTGCAAATACACTGTGTCAGACAATGAAAGTGAACTAACCACTAATATGACACAATGCCTGATATGACGTGAAAGTGTGACAATTATTTAGTTTCAGTTGCTCATGCACACTTGACTTCATTATCCTGTGTTAAGCTGGATAGCCAGGATATTCTGAATGTCCATGTTAAATATCATGGTTAATTTGTCGCTGACTGTTGGCCATCAGGTTACACATCACCATGGTAACAAAAGCAGATCTCAAAATGAGAGCAGGAAAGCCGATAATAAGTACTCCCTAGAATATATCACAGGAAAAAGCCTTGTGTTTGTTTCCCTCACTCTATTTAATTTACCTGATAGATGCACTATATTTTGGCCAACTATTTCAACACAGCTCTGATATTTCCTCTGGGTTCCCTCTCCTTAGGCTTCCACCAAGGATACCACCCCCTCACTGCTGAGGGATGCCCTACCATGGAGAGGACAGGGGGAGAGGGAGAGGGATTCCACATCACCATCCCTCCTGAGGCCAACACTCTGGGGACTTTCGAGGGGTAGACATGTACCCCCACAGAAGGGGGTACAGTTACAGAGGTGGGGACAGGCACAAGGACAATGAAAGCTCCTCCAGGTCTTTGTCTCTACAGCCCTCTTTACACTCCTGCGTCCAGCTTCAGGTACCTCTGAGGTCTGCGAACTCGAAGTCACTGTCGATTTCCATAGGACAGCCAGGTCCACCCTGTCTCTGTACGTTGGGAACTTGTCGAAAATTGGAACCCCTATGGATAACCCCAAAACACATCAGGACCTTCGGAGATCTATGGGGGCACTAAGATGCACCCATAGGTGGGACAAACCAGAGACTAATGTGGGTCACAGCAAAGACCCTTCATCAAGCCAAAGGGTCTACGAGGTCCCCAAAGTGGCAGATACTGATGGTATTAAGAATAGGAATACTGATTCAACCACACACTGCCTTACTTCAGCGTTATTCTCATGCGCCAGAGGAACAGGTCACTCATATACCGTGGCCGGCCGGCACAATGGAAATGCAAATGAGCTATGCTGTCCTCTGCTGAGCGATTCCACACACAGACACCATGTTTTCAATATCAGCCCAGGTATGAATTTAATTTCCCCACGTCGCAGTACAACTCTAAAGTACCTATGCAAATCCATCAGCATTGCTTTCAATGGCTCCCCATTTCCAAAGCTGTGTGGATAAAATCACATTTCCAAATCTTAACAGCGTGCGCAATGCTGTAGCGAGGCAGTCTCATTTTTACCTTATACCTCATACATTGTTAATAGGATAGCTTCCCAAAGCAGCTTGAATCGAAATGCACACTGGTGAAAGATCCACAAGCGCTACATGGCTGCATAATGGAACACTATGCTTATGTGATGGAAAAACTCATCCTTCTTTTTTCATTTCATCCCCCTCTCTCACTTCCAACACATCCTTTGCATACATTATCTACCCTCTCCAGCCAGTAAGCAAAAAACAAATGGTGGTATTAGGCTTTCACGGGTGTTAAACCAGGGGAAGTGCCCCATGAAGAGAAGGGGTGAATTGTTTTAAACAATCTCACTCGCCAGGCAGGTTGTGGAGGAAACCAAGTGTCTGATGTATTTGATACCATTCCACCTATTCCGCCCCAGCCATTACCATGAGCCTGTCCTCCCAAATTAAGGTGCCACCAACCTCCTGTGGGGTGGAGGTCATCTTGTGGAGGTCGTTTAACAGTCTGATGGCCTGGGGATAGAAGATGTTTATCAGTCTCTCATTCCCAGCTTTGATGCATATCTCAGACTGGCAAATAAAAATAAAAGATTAAGATGGGCAAAAGAACACAGATACTGGATACTGCTGACGTTGAGGCTGGTGTTTTGCGGGTACTATTTAATGAAGCTGTCAGTTGAGGACTTGTGAGGCATCTCAAACTAGAAACTTTAATGTACTTGTCCTCTTGCTCAGTTGTGCACTGGAGCCTTCCACTCCTCTTTCTATTCTGGTTAGAGCCAGTTTGCACTGTTCTGTGAAGAGAGTAGTACACAGTGTTGTACCAGATCTTCAGTTTCTTGGCAATTTCTTGCATGGAATAGCCTTCACTTCTCAGAACAAGAATAGACTGATGAGTTTCAGAAGAAAGTTCTTTGTTTCTGGCCATTTTGAGCCTGTAATCGAACCCACAAATGCTGATGCTCCAGATACTCAACTAGTCTAAAGAAGGCCAGTTGTAATTGCTTTTTTAATCAGGACAACAGTTTTCAGCTGTGCTAACATAATTGCAAAAGGGTTTTCTAATGATCAATTAGCCTTTTAAAATTATAAACTTGGATTAGCTAACACAACTTGCCATTGGAACACAGGAGTGATGGTTGCTGGTAATGGGCCTCTGTATGCCTATGTAGATATTCAATAAAAAATCTGCCATTTCCAGCTACAATAGTCATTTCAACATTAACAATGTCTACACTGTATTTCTGATCAATTTCATGCTATTTTAATGGACAAAAAATGTGCTTTTTAAAAAAAAACAAGGACATTTCCAAGTGACCCCAAACTTTTGAACGGTAGTATATTTCTTTGCTCAGAAAACTTTGGGGGACAAATAATTCCACACGTGGCCAGTTGGGGATCCCTGGTCTATGACTTGGGTGGCTGGAGTCTTTGCCAATTTTCAGGGCCTTCCTCATGCCATGATTGTGTTGATGTGTGTCGACCATGATAGTTCCTTAATGATGTGAACACCAAGGAACTTGAAGCTCTCGACCTGTTCCACTACAGCCCCGTCGATGTGGATGGGGGTGTGCTCACCCCTCCATTTCCTGTAGTCCACAATCAGCTCATTTGTCATGTTTATGTTGAGGGAGAGGTTGATGTCCTGGCACCACACTGCCAGGTCTCTGACCTCCTCCCTGTAGGCTCTTATTGTCGTCAGTGATCAGGCTGTCGTGTCGTCTGCAAACGTATTGTTCATGTTGGAGTCATGCGCGGCCATGCAGTCATGAGTGAACAGGGAGTACAGGAAGGGACTAAGCATGTACCCTGAGGGGACCCCATGCTGAGGGTCAGTGTGGCGGATGGGTTGTTGCCTGCCACCAGGCAAAGGGAGGTTTTAATCCCAGGTCCTTAGCTTAGTGATGAGCTTGGAGGTCACAATGGTGAGCTGTAGTCAATTAACAGCATTCTCACATAGGTTCCTTTTGTCCAGGTGTTAAGCTGTTTAAAGGTCTTGCTACGGAGAGTGTGATCACACAGTCATCCACAACATCTTGTGCTCTCATGCATGGTTCAGTGTTGCTAGCCTTGAAGGGCGTATAGAAGATATTTAGCTCGTCTATTAGGCTCACGTCACTGGACAGCTCGCGGCTGGGTTTCCCTTTTGTAATCTGTGATAGTTTGCAAACCCTGCCACATCCAACGAGCATCGGAGCTGGTGTAGTAGGATTCGATCTTGGTTCTGTATTGACACTTTGCCTGTTTGATGGTTCGTCGCAGGGCGTAGCAGGATTTCTTTTAAGTGTCCGGATTATTGAAAGCGCCAGGTCTTTAGCTCAGTGCTGATGTTGCCTGTAATCCATGGCTTCTGTTTGGAATATGTGCGTATGGTCACTGTGGGGATAACGTTGTCGATGCACTTATTAATGAAGCTCGTGACTTATGTGGTAAACTCTTCAATGCAATTGGATGAATCCCAGAACATATTCCAGTCTGTGCTAGCGAAACAGCACTGTATCTTAGCATCCGCTTTCCCGGACCACATCACTGGTACTTCCTGTTTGAGTTTTAGATTTTTAAGCAGGAATCAGGAGGATAGAGTTATGGTTACATTTGCCAAATGGAGGGCAAACTGCTATCTTTGTATGAATCTTTGTGTGTGAAGTAAATGTTATGTAGAAGTTTTTCACCTGTAGTTGCACATGTGACATACTGGTAAAAATGAGGTAAAACAGATTTAAATTTTCCTGTATAAAAGTCACCTGCCACTAGGAGTGCCACATCTGAGTGAGCATTTTCTTGTTTGATTATGGCCCTATACAGCTCATTGAGTGCGGTCTTAGTGCCAGCATCGGTTTGAGGTGCTAAATAGACAGCTACAAAAATTATAGATGCACCATTCAAAGTGTAAATAACTTCACCATGCTTAAAAGGATATTCCATGTCAGCTTTTTTTACCCATCTATAAATAGGTCCCCTTCTTTGCTAGGCATTGAATCTCTGTTTCAAATTCACTGTTACAGATAATTGTATATATGGGGTACAGAGATGAGGTAGTCATTCAAAAATTATGTTAAACACTATTATTGCACACAGAGTGAGCACAGTTTTGCTACTGAACTTATTTAGGCTTGCCATAACAAAGGGGTTTGAATACGTATTGACTCAAGACATTTCAGTTTTACATTTTTATTTAATTTGTAAAAATGTTTAAAAACATAAATCAAATTTTACATTATGTGTTATTGTGTTAAGGCCAGTGACACAAAATATAAATTGAATCTGATTTAAATTCAGCGCTGAAACACAACAAAATGTGTAAAAAGTCAAGGGGTATAACTACACTGCATCTTCTTGGCCTTCCTGTGACACCAGGTGCTGTAGTTGTCCTGGAGGGCAGGCAGTGTGCCCCCGATGGTGCGTTTGGCTGACCACACCACCCTCTGGAGAGCCCTGCGGTTGCGGACAGTACAATTGCCATACCAGGCTTTGATACAGCTCGACAGGATGCTCTCAATGGTGCATCTATAGAAGGACGTGAGGGTCTTAGAGGCCAAGCCAAATTTCTTCAGCCTCTTGAGGTTGAAGAGGCCCTGTTGTGTCTTCTACACCACACTGTCGGTGTGAAGGGACCATTGTGATGTCCCTTGAAGCTTTTGACCCTCTCCACTGTGGCCCTGTCGATATGGATGAGGGCGTGCTCTCTCTGCTGTCTCCTGTACTCCACGATCAGCTCCTTTGTTTTGTTGCTGTCGAGGGAGAGGTTATTTTCCTGGAACCACTCCACCGAAGGCACTCACCTCCTCCCTATAGGCTGTCTCGTTGTTGTTGGTAATCAGGTCTACCCCTGTTTTGTCATCAACGGTGATAGATTCAGTTGGAGACGTGCGTGGCCACGCAGTCATGGGTGAAGAGGGAGTACAGAAGGTGGCTGAGCACACACCCCTGTGGGGCCCTAGAATGTCCAGGGGTACGTGTTATAGAAGTCTCTTTTAGGGGCCGATTCAGACTTAAGAAAGGCCTAAATTTCCTACGCACGCTTTCCTGTGCTCTTCCCAGTAGTTGGTATTAAGACTTACCTTATGCAGGGTCGGAATGCAAAGTATGAGGACATACAATTCAAATTGAGAATAACGACACAGCTATTATAGCCTACTTCACTGTGGAAACGGGACCACAATGTCATGGTGATATGATTTTCAGTTTTCTTCCATATGACTGGTTTCACATTCATCTAGGAATAATAATTTGAAACAATTGCTATGTGCAGTTACAACCCCCTTCTACAAATGGATTACTCATTTACCTATCAATTTATACATCACAGTACATGGAGAATGTTATTTCTATCGGAAATAGTAGATGTTTTTCCACTTGGAATTGACAGGTGCTCAACCTTATTCATGGTTTTCTCGCATGTGAGGAATGATCTCCACCCCAAACAAATGTGTTTCCTCATGCTTAAATTCAAAGTCAGAATACATGTAGAGAGAAAAGTGATTAAAAAGATTATGAAGTTCAATTTTCACATGTGAGCAGAGCCTAACTATTGATCAGTATGCAGCAGGTACACTCACACCGGGGAGGTAAAGCTTGGCTCACTGCAACAGTAAACATACTATAGCATGCATATAGGCCACACATATCTGCCCTGCCTGACCTCCTAATGGAATCCTTAGCTGGACCAGGTCACAGAGTGATGGATTCTGGGTGCAGTGTTGTTTCATCGCCCCCAGCTGTTCAGGCGTTCACCTGACCTGGCTGCAAGGGGCAAAACAGAGAGAAATATTGACACAAGAGCAGTGAATTATTAAACCGTTTTTACGCTTTATGACAAACAAAATGTATTTACCTCATTGAAGGTGGAGTCATTCACTGGTGTTATAAACTCACCAAACTCTGGTTCTGTTTGAACTGAAATAGTCTGAATTCGTACATTGATCTCTTGTATGTGGGAGCCAGAACATGTGATGGTGTACTCCTATGACACATTACTGTGTCTGATATTAAATGGGTCTGTTTTTAAAGGTAGTGGAGGGGTTAGGGAGTGCATGACGGATGTACCGTTATCATTGTTTACATTATTTATGCCCATGTCTAATTGTCTGCTTTTCTCACTGAGTTGTGGAGGGTGGGGGTTAAAGGACTCAACAATTCTCCCTCTTCTCCAGATCACATACTACTCCAGATCACAAAGAACCCACTCTCACTAAGTCCTAATGCTCTACCTCTGTTAGATGTGATGAAGAAATCCAAAGGTAAATGTGCCAAATGGCTTCTCTGCAAATGGTTCCCAATGCAACCGTTAAGTAGAATCAGGGTTACATCTGAAGACATCTTTGTTTCTTAATAACAAAAAGGAGTATACAAATTCATGCCCAACAATGCAGTGCAGTCACAGCAATGTTGCATTCCCAGCCAGTACTTTAATAAATTCCATGGATACGAGATGCAGTCTTTTTTGCCATAATTGAAATATTTAACCTACAATGTTTTATTATGAGGTTACTGCATATGCACAGGGTCATATACTACACGTGTGTTCTGTTTTCTGCCTCTGCAGATCAAAGTGGATTCTACAACATGAGTAAGACAGTCACTACATGAGAAGAGTGAAGAAAGACATGGACTTCAGAGAAGGTCTGCATGTCACTGAGTATTCCTGTCCAAACCAAGCAGAGACCTGTCAATCACGGCTGACAGCTGAGCCTCAGGATGTCAAACCTAGAGCACTCAGTATCAAAGTACGCATGGATCATTATATGTTATGATATGTCATGATCTGATGCTGCATGGTTACTGTGTGCCTTCTTATACTGAAATTAGAACAGATATTGGCATCTATAGAGAGACTCAGCTCTTAATGCTAGCACAGCAAACACTCCATCTTTGAGTGAAGGATTTTCTTTAACTTTGTTAAAGAATAGCTTCTTCACATTCATCTCACACAACAGTAGACCTACAGTTTAATTCGGAAATTTGCATACACTTAGGTTGGAGTCATTAAATTCTCGCTTCTCAACAACTCCACAAATTTCTTGTTAACAAACTATAGTTTTGGCAAGTCGGTTAGGACATCTACTTTGTGCATGATGCAAGTAATCTTTCCAACAACTGTTTACAGACAGATTATTTCACTCATAATTCACTGTATCACAATTCCAGTGGGTCAGAAATTTACATACACTAAGTTGACTGTGCCTTTAAACAGCTTGGAAAATTCCTGAAAATTATATCATGGCTTTAGAAGCTTCTGATAGGCTAATTGACATCATTTGAGTCAATTGGAGGTGTACCTGTGGATATATTTCAGGGCCTACCTTCAAACTCAGTGCCTCGTTGCTTGACATCATGGGAAAATCAAAAGAAATCAGCCAAGACCTCAGAAAGAAAATTGTAGACCTCCACAAGTCTGGTTCATCCTTGGGAGCAATTTCCAAATGCCTGAAGGTACCAAGTTCATCTGTACAAACAATAGTACGCAAGTATAAACACCATGGGACCACGCAGCCGTCATACCGCTCAGGAAGGAGACGTGTTCTGTCTCCTAGAGATGAACGTACTTTGGTGCGAAAAGTGCAAATCAATCCCAGAACAAACAGCAAAGGACCTTGTGAAGATGCTGGAGGAAACAGGTGCAAAAGTATCTATATCCACAGTAAAACAAGTCTTATATCGACATAACCTGAAAGGCCACTCGGCAAGGAAGAAGCCACTGCTCCAAAACCGCCATAAAAAAGTCAGACTACGGTTTCCAACTGCACATGGGAACAAATATCGTACTTTTTGGAGAAATGTCCTCTGGTCTGATGAAACAAAAATCGAACTGTTTGGCCATAATGACCATCGTTATATTTGGAGGAAAAAGGGGTAGGCTTGCAAGCCGAAGAACACCATCCCAACCGTGAAGTACGGGGTGGCAGCATCATGTTGTGGGAGTGCTTTGCTGCAGGAGAGACTGGTGCACTTCACAAAATAGATGGCATCATGAGGTAGGAAAAGTATGTGGATATATTGAAGCAACATCTCAAGACATCAGTCAGGAAGTTAAAGCTTGGTTGCAAATGGGTCTTCCAAATGGACAATGACCCCAAGCATACTTCCAAAGTGGCAAAATGGCTGAAGGACAACAAAGTCAAGGTATTGGAGTGGCCATCACAAAGTCCTGACCTCAATCATATAGAAAATCTGTGGGCAGAACTGAAAAAGTGTGTGCGAGCAAGGAGGCCTACAAACCTGACTCAGTTACACCAGCTCTGTCAGGAGGAAACCCGAAACGTTTGACCCAAGTTAAACAATTTAAAGGCAATGCTACCAAATACTAATTGAGTGTATGTAAACTTCTGACCAACTGGGAATGTGATGAAAGAAATAAAAGCTGAAATAAATCATTCTCTCTACTATTATTATGACATTTCACATTCTTAAAATAAATTGGTGATCCTAACTGACCTAAAACAGGGAATTTTTACTTGGATTAAATGTCAGGATTTGTGAAAATTGAGTTTAAATGTATTTGGCTAAGGTGTATGTAAAGTTCTGACTTCAACTGTACATCGACGAGAACTTTACCATTATGTCTGAACTGTGAATGGTACCAGTCAAAGTTAAAATACCTTTGTCTTTCCTGGCTGAAGAATAAAACTCCAATATGAAACACCTTCATGAGGGAATTGCAAAGGATGATAGGATTGCAACAGGTTTTACTTGCAAGTTACCTTACCTGTATTCATTATTACAAAGGGCTAGGTGGAGTTATTACCATATTGCTTACACTACACCTATCTATTACAATCTGCAAGGGGAGTCCTCAATGGGCAGAGGCAAGGTATATTTTCAGAATAACGGAATAGAATCTAAGCCATTTAATAGTATTTTACTAAGATGCGTGGGCCAGTGCTGGCTATCAGCTAGCTGATGCTCATAAACAAGCATCTTATGCTTCTTTTCTCCCTCCCTGCTCACTCTCTCATACCCAGGAGGCCCTGGAGCTGTTCCGATCAGACATCATCAGCCGCTCCCAGAGCAGAGTGAGGAGGCTGGAGCAGAGGGACAGGCGGAGGAGAGCCCTGCAGGGTGCAGACCCCAGACCTGATATAGGGCCTCTGGGAGGAGAAGGGAAGAGAGAGGAGGAACTGCCCCACCCGCTTAGTGGTGAGGTGATGGAATGTGTCTGTCATATTTGTGCGAGCATACTGTTTAGTGGTTCCTCAATCGTTGTCCGGGGGGACAGCTTTGCTCTCTGCTGGTCATTATCAAGTACTGCAGCGCAGTTTTAGAGC
Organism: Salmo trutta; assembly: GCF_901001165.1. Taxonomy (NCBI): domain Eukaryota; kingdom Metazoa; phylum Chordata; class Actinopteri; order Salmoniformes; family Salmonidae; genus Salmo; species Salmo trutta. The sequence goes on from NC_042974.1 coordinate 35,998,821, forward strand.
GGTCTGTTAATGTCCAACTCCACAACCCAAATACTAAACAAAAATATAAACGCAACATAGAACAATTTCAAAGATTTTACTGAGTTACAGTTCATATAAGGAAATCAGTCAAATTAAATAAATTATGCCCTAATATATGGATTTCACATGACTGGCAATACAGACGTGCATCTGTTTATCACAGATACCTTACAAAAAAAGGTAGTGGCGTGGATCAGAAACCCAGTCAGTATCTAGTATGACCACCATTTGCCTCATGCAGTGCTTCGCATAGAGTTGATCAGGCTGTTGATTGTGGCCTGCGCAATGTTGTCCCACTCCTCTACAATGGCTGTGCGAAGTTGCTGGATATTGGCGAGAACTGGAACACCCTGTTGTACACAGCACCCCAAACATGCTCTATGGGTGACATGTCTGGTGAGTATGCAGGCCATGGAAGAACTGGGACATTATCAGCTTCAAGGAATTGTGTACAGATCCTTGCGATATGGGGCCGTGCATTATCATGCTGAAACATGAGAGGATGGCGGCGGATGAATGGCACGAAAATGGGCCTCATGATCGCGTCACGGCATCTCTGTGCATTCAAATTGCCATTGAGGAAATGCAATTGTGTTTGTTTTCCGTAGCTTATGCCTGCCCATACCATAACCTAATGGCCACCATGGGGCATGCTGTTCACAGTGTTTACATCAGCAAACCATGGTCTGTGGTTGTGAGGCTGGTTGGATGTACTGCCAAATTTTCAAAAACGACGTTGGATGCGACTTATGGTAGATAAATTAACATTAAATTCTCTGGCAACAGCTCTGGTGGACATTCCTGCAATCAGCATGCCAATTGCAAGCTCCCTCACAACTAGAGTTATCTGTGGTATTGCGTTTGTATTTGTATTTATTATGGATCCCCATTAACTGCTGCCAAGGCAGCAGCTTCTCTTCCTGTGGTCCAGCAAAATTAAGGCAGTTTATACAATTTTAAAAACATTCCAATACTTTCACAGATTTCACAACACACTGTGTGCCATCAGGCCCCTACTCGACCACTACCACATTATACAGTACTAAATCCATGTGTATGCATGTGTCTGTGCCTATGTTTGTGTTACTTCACAGTCCCTGCTGTTCCACAAGGTGCTTATTTATCTGCTTTTTTAGATCTAAGTTTACTGCTTGCATCAGTTACTTGATGTGGAATAGAGTTCCATGTAGTCATGGCTCTATATTGTACTGTACACCTCCCATAGTCTGTTCTGGACTTGGGGATTGGGTATGCATGGGTGTCTGAGCTGTGTGCCAGTAATTCAAACAGACAGCTCGGTGCATTCAACATGACAACACCTCTCATAAATACAAGTAGTGATGAAGTCAATCTCTACTCCACTTTAAACCAGAAAGATTGACATACATATGATTAATATTATCTCTCTGTGTACATCCAAGGGCCAGCTGTGCTGCCCAGGGTTACTCCAAGCAGTTTAGTCATCTCAACTTACTTGTATTGTATAACAAAACTGCACATTTTAGAGTGGCCTTTTATCGTCCCCAGCACAAGGTGCACCTGAAACAACGCGACCCAAAACAACGGCGCCGCAGAGGGGCAGACGGAGCAGTCTTCTGGTCAGGCTCCGTAGATGGGCACACCGCCCACAGCTCCCGAGTATACTACTCGCCAATGTATCTACCAAGAGAACTCTCTTCGATTATAATCACAGCCACGTATATCACCCCCAAGCAGACACCTCGACGGCCCTGAAAGAACTTTATTGGACTCTGTGTAAACTGGAAACCACATATCCCGAGGCTGCATTTATTGTAGATGGGGATTATAACAAGGCTAATCTGAAAATTTTATCAGCATATCGAATGCCCGACCCGGGCTGGCAACACCCTGGATCATTGCTACTCTAATTTCCGCGACGCATACAAAGCCCTCCCTCGCCCTCCTTTCGGCAAATCTGACCACGACTCAATTTTGATGCTCCCAGCCTATAGACAGAAACTAAAACAGGAATCGCCCGTGCTCAGGTCTGTTCAACGCTGGTCTGATCAATCTGATTCCACGCTTCAAGATTGCTTCGATCACGTGGACTGGGATATGTTTCGGATAGCATCGGACAATAACATTGATGTATGTATACGCTGATTCGGTGAGCGAGTTTATTAGCAAGTGCATCTCTGATGTGGTACCCACGGTGACCATTAAATCCTTCCCCAACCAGAAACCGTGGATTGATGGCAGCAATCGCGCAAAACTGAAAGCGCGAACCACTGCTTTTAATCAAGGCAAGGCGACCAGAAACATGACTGAATACAAACAGTGTAGCTATTCCCTCCGCAAGGCAATCAAACAAGCTAAGCGTCAGTATAGAGACAAAGTAGAGTCACAATTCAACGGCTCAGACACGAGACGTATGTGGCAGGGTCTACAGTCAATCACGGACTACAAAAAGAAAACCAGCCCCGTCGCGGACACCGATGTCTTGCTCCCAGACAAACTAAACAACTTCTTTGCTCGCTTTGAGGACAATACAGTGCCACTGACACGACCCGCTACCAAAACCTGCGGGCTCTCCTTCACCGCAGCCAATGTGAGTAAAACATTTAAACGTGTTAACCCTCACAAGGCTGCCGGCCCAGACGGCATCTCTAGCCGCGTCCTCAGAGTATGCGCAGACCAGCTGGCTGGTGTGTTTACGGACTGTTCCCACATGCTTCAAGAGGGCCACCATTGTTCCTGTTCCCAAGAAAGCTAAGGTAACTGAGCTAAACGACTATCGGCCAGTAGCACTCACTTCCGTCATCACGAAGTGCTTTCGACCCCGTCCTGTACAACTGGTTCCTGGACTTTCTGACGGGCCGCCCCCAGGTGGTGAGGGTAGGAAACACCATCTCCACCCCGCTGATCCTCAACACTGGGGCCCCACAAGGGTGTTTTCTCAGCCCTCTCCTTTACTCCCTGTTCACTCACGACTGCGTGGCCATGCACGCCTCCAACTCAATCATCAAGTTTGTAGACGACACGACAGTGGTAGGCTTGATTACCAACAACAACGAGACGGCCTACTCCCTCGGAGTGTGGTGTCAGGAAAATAACTTCACACTCAACGTCAACAAAATAAAGGAGATGATCGTGGACTTCAGTAAATAGCAGAGGGAGCACCCCCCTATCCACATCGACGGGACAGTAGTGGAGAAGGTGGAAAGTTTTAAGTTCCTCGGCGTACACATCACGGACAAACTGAATTGGTCTACCCACACAGACAGCATGGTGAAGAAGGCGCAACAGTGCCTCTTCAACCTCAGAAGGCTGAAGAAACTTGGCTTGTCACCAAAAACACTCAGAAACCTTTACACATACCCAATTGAGAGCATCCTGTCGGAATGTATCACCACCTGGTACGGCAACTACTCCGCCCACAACCGTAAGGCTCTCCAGAGGGTAGTGAGGTCTGCACAACGCATCACCGGGGGCAAACTACTTGCCATCCAGGACACCTACACCACCTGATGTCACAGGAAGGCCAAAAAGATCATCAAGGACAACAACCACCCAAGCCACTGCCTGTTCACCCCGCTATCATCCAGAAGGCGAGGTCAGTACAGGTGCATCAAAGCTGGGACCGAGAGACTGAAAAACAGCTTCTATCTCATGGCCATCAGACTGTTAAACAGCCATCACTAACATTGAGTGGCTTCTGCCAACATACAGACTCAATCTCTAGCCACTTTAACCCCGTGGCGCGTTATTCAAATACCTTAGAAATGCTATTACTTCAATTTCTCAAACACTATTTTACAGCATTTTAAAGACAAGACTCTCGTTAATCTAACCACACTGTCCGATTTCAAAAAGGCTTTACAACGAAAGCAAAACATTAGATTATGTCAGCAGAGTACCCAGCCAGAAATAATCAGACACCCATTTTTCAAGCTAGCATATAATGTCACTTAAACCCAAACCACAGCTAAATGCAGCACAAACCTTTGATGATCTTCATCAGATGACATTCTTAGGACATTATGTTATACAATACATGCATGTTTTGTTCAATCAAGTTCATATTTATATCAAAAACCAGCTTTTATCATTAGCATGTGACTAGCATGTGACTAGCATTCCCACCGAACACTTCCGGTGAATTTACTAAATTATTCACGATAAACGTTCACAAAAAACATAACAATTATTTTAAGAATTATAGATACAGAACTCCTTTATGCACTCGCTATGTCCGATTTTAAAATAGCTTTTCGGTGAAGGCACATTTTGCAATATTCTGAGTAGATAGCCCAGCCATCACAGGCTAGCTATTTTGACACCAACCAAGTGTGGTACTCACCAAACTCCGATTTACTATTAGAAAAGTTTGATTACCTTTGGTGTTCTTCATCAGAATGCACTCCCAGGACTTCTACTTCAATAACAAATGTTGGTTTGGTCCCAAATAATCCATAGTTATATCCAAATAGCGGCGTTTTGTTCATGCGTTCAAGACACTATCCGAAGGGTAAATAAGGGTCATGCGCCCGACGCGTTTTGTGACAAAAAATGTCTAAATATTCCATTACCGTACTTCGAAGCATGTCAACCGCTGTTTAACCTGTTGGGGCTAGGGGGCAGTATTTGCAAGGCCGGATAAAAAACGTACCCGATTTAATCTGGTTACTACTCCTGCCCAGTAACTAGAATATGCATATAATTGTTTCATTTGGATAGAAAACACCCTAAAGTTTCTAAAACTGTTTGAATGGTGTCTGTGAGTATAACAGAACTCATTTGGCAGGCCAAAACCTGAGAAGATTCCAAACAGGAAGCGCTCTCTCTGACCATTTCATGGCCTTCTTGATCATCTCTAACAAAAACAGGGGATCTCTGGCATGACGTGACATTTTCTAACGCTCCCATAGGCTCTCAGAAGGCGCCAGAAAGCTGAATCGTGGCTTTGCAGCCCATGGCTGAAAAACATTAGCGCATTTTGATAGTGGTCGATCTGAGGACAATGGGACGGGTCGCACGTGCCCGAGTTGACTCCATGTTTACTTTCTCTCTCTTTGAACGAAAACCACCACTCCCGGTCGGAATATTATCGCTTTTTTACGAGAAAAATTGCATAAAAATTAATTTTAATAATTGGATGTAATAAACAATGCCACTTTATATAATGTTTACATACCCTACATTACTCATCTCATATGAATATACTGTACTCTATACCATCTACTGCATCTTGCCTATGCCGTTCGGTCATCGCTCATCTATATATTTATATGTACATATTCTTAATCATTCCTTTACACTTGTGTGTATAAGGTAGTTGTTGTGAAATTGTTAGATTACTTGTTAGATATTACGCCATGGTTGGAACTAGAAGCACAAGCATTTCGCTACACTCGCATGAACATCTGCTAACCATGTGTATGTGACCAATAAAATGTGATTTTATTTGATTTGTAGTGCTCATGCCATTTAATCAGCTTCTTGATTATGCCACAACTGTCAGGTAGATTGTCTTGGCAAATGACAATGCTCACTAACAGGGATGTAAACAAATGTGTGCACAGAATTTGAGAGAAATAAGTTTTTTGTGAGAAATAAGTTTTACCCCTTTTATGAGGGTAATGATGCAGACTAAATATAGTGCCCTCAGACACATCTTAATTATGCAGTGAAAGCATGCAGTGAAAGCATGCAGTGAAAGCATGCAGTGAAAGCATGCAGTGAAAGCATGCAGGGGAGAAGCCACGGAATTTCAAGGCCAACCGCGGTACTGCAGGCATTGTTTGCAGAAAACAGGATCCCCATTATATTGAATGTAAAAATGTCAATCTTTGTGGTTTATCTTCCTTGTAAAGAAAACACCAGATATATGTCCTTGAACCGATTATTTTTTAATCGCACACAGACAAAGTTATAAGGATCATTTAGTTGCTAATGGCAGCTTGCCGTATCCCGGTCGGCCTTCCGCTTGTGAGAGGGAGCAGTCCTGAACTAGCCTGCAAAGTCCCTTCCTGGAGCTCAAACTGTGCATGTTATGTCGCCATCTTAACCAACTTCATTTGGTGTGTGTGTGTATTCCTGATGGATGCTTGTGTGTTTCTCGGATTACCTTTTCAAACCCGGAGAGAGGGCCATATCAGGCAAAGAGACGCAGCTGCGCTCCAGACGGTAAATTCACAAACAGCTGTACTGTGACATGTCAGTCAATCTCTTACCTGCCTCTGTTTTACACATACACACAAGCAAAACACACACACAATGTGGATGTCCGACAGCCAAACGTCTATCTTGATTGGCGATATGACCTACCTTCTGTATCCCGTTATCATGATTTTCTTTACTCCATGTCTTTTCTGATTAGGCACACCTCAGAGAATAGTTTCCCATTGTCATGTTTATCTGACTGGGTTGATCTGCGAGCAAAATGACTATTTGTGTGAGTGAAAAAGAAGCCTGTGTGAGGCTGGTTTTATCAGTGGATCCAGGTTTGCCCATTTTGGGTCTTGGCAGATAAAGCTTCCTTTCTATGGTGACAATTTTCTTGGAACAGCTGAGGCGCCCCTGGCCTGCTAATGCTAGAATATTCCCCTTCACAACCTTAATCCACCACGTCTGAATTTCTCTCTTTACTTCTGTAGGATTTACAACAAGCTCCCTGAGGTCACTAAGAAGGAGGAGGAGGAGAAAAGGAGAGTGGTATCGCAGACCAACATATTGCGGGCAGAGCTTTTTAAAATGGTACGTTCGGTTGGTGCTGGGACATAGTTTTCCTACTCTAGTAACCAAAGTGTTGAAGAAGACTACTTGGACCAGCGTTATGAGTGCACTGGGAGGCATTCAATGTGCTTAACTTAACACAAGGAAGGTTAACAAGGTTATTAGATCAGAACAAATATTGTAGGCCTATTTCAATAATAGTCTTGCATGAGATATTTTATGAGAGGTAAACAGAAAGGAAAACACCGCACGCTGCTGCTCATGCTCCCAGGTGATATTTATTTATAACATTGTTTCGACCCTTATGTCTTCATCAGGCATCCATATCCCAGGTGGGGGTGGAAGGTCGTATATATAGGGGCAGTACTCAATGACATCACTTCCTGAAACAGGAGGTAAAAAAATGTAGAACTTATGTTCACAATATTAACATTCAATGTATCAAAATATATGCTCATACACAAGGAATGTGATCATTTACAGTAATATACATACACATACAATATTCAATTAGGATTTTAAAAAACACAATAATTTTGACATTTTGAAACTATAAAAACGGTTTGAAGTCAAACTCCTTGTTAAGGCCAAGAGGAGACCAGTGTGTTGGGCCTGTGGATACAGAAAGATTCCCTTTGAAGTTTCCTCTCAATGTCCCCTCCCCTGTGTGACATCTTGACCATTTCTATTCCAATGTATCTCAGAGAACTAATATGATGTCCAGCTTGTACAAAATGAACAGCAAACAGATGTTTTGTCTCACCGGTCCGTATATTGATGTGGTGCTCACAGATCTGTGTCTTAAGGCTTCTACATGTTTTCCCTATGTAAGACAGACCACAAGGACATTTCAACATGTAAATAACATTGGTAGACATACAGGTAATCAGGCCTTTGATATTAAACCTTTGTCCTTTGCGAGGGTTGGTAAATGAGTTGCATTTGTACATCAAGCTGCATTGAGCACATTGGCCACATATGTAATTACCCTCCAGAACCTTGTCCAAGAAAGTTTCCATTTTCTCTGGTGGGTAATCAGATTTAACCAAAATGTCTCTCATTTTTGGGGTCTTTTAAAGACCTTATGTGGGGGTTATTGAAAAATGGGTTTCAACTGTGGGTCAGTACCAATAACGTACCAGTGCTTCCTGATCTTGTCCTTAAATGCCTTCCCCAATGGTGAGTATTGGGTGAAGCATGAGGGGACATGTTCTGCTTTTTCTTTAAATTCTGGTTGAAGGCTTTCCAACTGTGTTCATTAAAGTAGAACTTGAGGGCCTCTAGGCCGCCCTGATGGGGGATGTTAGTATATAGACTGGTAACATCAAAAGTACCCAGAATAGAATGTTCAGGTATATGGTCCACACATATCAAAACAATTCTAAAATCAATAGTCTCTAGTATGCGTGGGGAGGGAGACGCCCAGGGTTTCACAAAATGGTCTACAAAGGTAGAGATATTCAGCTTTCATATTTGGATGAAGTGCCATTTGAAATACAACATAATTCTCCAAGAAAAATGCATGAACATTTTCAGCATGCTCGTTTTACAATCTATGCCCAGCAGAGGCTGCTGTTTGACTTCTTAATAGAATTTCCTCCTTACTGTAATCTATCATCGAAATGTCTACACAATCAATATCTTTGCACTGGTGTGATGTATTCATGTTTCACTGTTGCTTCAGTGCCGTGTGTATGTGTGTGTGTGTGTGTGTGTGTGTGTGTGTGTGTGTGTGTGTGTGTGTGTGTGTGTGTGTTATATCTATTATATGTGTTTTAGTAGGGACCAAATACTTTGTGTGGCATTTCCTTATGGCTGATTATCAAATAAAATTGGCCACATACACATATTTAGCAGATGTTATTGCAGGTGTAGCTTGTATTCCTAGCACCATCAGTGCAGTAATATCTAACAATACACAACAGTACACACAAATCTAAAAGTAAAATATCGAAATATCGAAATATAGACATTTTAGGACGAGCAATGTCAGATTCCGGAGTGTGTATATACACTACATGACCAAATGTATGAGGACACCTGCTCGTCGAACATCTCCACTATTCTGGGCAGTGGTGGAAAAAGTACCCAACTGTAAAAGTAAAGATACCTTAATTAATAGAAAATGACTCAAGTAAGTCACCCAGTAAAATTCTACTTCAGTAAAAGTCTAAAAGTACTTGGTTTAAAATATACTTAAGTATCGAAAGTAAAAGTATAAATTCCTTATATTAAGCAAACCAGATGGCACCATTTTCTTGTATTTTTTAATTTACGGAAAGCCATGGGCACACTCCAACATTCAGACATAATTTATAAATGAAGCATGTGTGTTTAGTGAGTCCGCCAGATCAGAGGCAGAACGGATGACCAGGGATGTTCTGTTGATAAGTGCATGAATTTGACTATGTTCCTATCCTGCTATACTTTACACCAGGCTTTCCACTAGATGTTGGAACATTGCTGCGGGGACTTGTTTTCATTCAGCCACAAGAGCATTAGTGAGATCGAGCAATGATGTTGGATGATTAGACCTGCAGTTGGCATTCCAATTCATCCCAAAGGTGTTCGATGGAGTTGAGGTTAGGGCTCTGTGCAGGCTATGTTTAGTGTTCCATATTGAGGACTGAAGAATCACACACACAGGTACAAACACACATAAAATACACACTATACACACACACTCCTCGATAGTGTGTTGTTGTAGAGTAGTGGCCGGAGGGAACACACTTAATGTATTGTGTGAAATCTGTTGTAAAATGTATTTTAATGTTTACATTTTTTATTATAACGTATACTGTATTACTGCCTCAATTTTTGCAGGACCCAGGGCCCTGAGCTTAATGTTGAGCTTGGAGGGTACTATGGTGTTGAAGGCTGAGCTTTGGTCAATGAACAGCATTCATACATAGGTATTCCTCTTGTCCAGATGAGATAGGGCAGTGTGCAGTGCAATGACGATTGCATTATCCTTGGATCTATTGGGGCGGTATGCAAATGCATCTAGGGTGTCGGGTAAGGTGGAGGTAATATGATCATAAATGAGCCTCTCAAAATACTTCATGATGACAGAAGTGAGTGCTACGTGGCGATAGTCATTTAGTTCAGTTACCTTCGCTTCTTGGGTACAGAAACAATGGTGGACATCTTGAAGCAAGTGGGGATAGCAGACTGGGATAGTGAGATATTGAATATGTCTGTAAACACTCCAGCCAGCTGGTCTGCGCATGCTCTGAGGACGTGGCTGGGGATGCTGTCTGGGCCGGCAGCCCTGCGAGGGTTAACACGCTTAAATGTCTTACTCACGTCGGTCACGGAGAATGAGAGCTCACAGCCCTCAGGAGCGGCCCGTGTTGGCGGCAATGTGTTATCCTCAACTTGTCTGGGAGCAAGACGTCGGTGTCCACGACGTGGGTGGTTTTTCCTTTATAATTTCTGGTTACTCTCTGTTATGGCGCCTGATCCTTCGCCTCTCATTTTTATTACATGGGCTAATCTAGAAGTATACTGATGGTCTGAAATGCCTGAAATGTTGATGCATCATTTCAGATCAGCAGTATGCTGGTCCAGGAGCAACAGTTGTATAAATTCAGTTGGTAATTCAGGGAGTTCATGAAATGAAAAATCCTCATAGAAAACAATGAGCAATTTTCAATTTATTAGGGGAATTTTGTTTTTACTTCCGGAAGTGTCTGTTTGCAAATCCTAGGACATAGAAGGGCAAAATAGTGAGATTACTCCAGCATAAGAGGAGAGTGATAGCATTGTGGGCTGTTTGGCCAGATAGCAGGTTATATTTATTCCCCCACTGGAATTTCTCAGGGGACAGACAGTTGATGGAAGTGAAAGCCAATTTAAAGGGAGGAATCTGTCCCGTTTGAACTACAGCTGCTTATAGAAGATTGAAAGAACATCTAGCTGGGGATTTGTGTATTTACCTGGCTTTGATTTCTAATTGCTTTGTTTGTGGATTTGCAGAAACTTCTTGACCAGATCCTGAAGAGTTGAATGAGGACAAACTTGAGTTATTCACTGCTAAACCTTCAACTCACTTAGTTCACTCTCATCCTCCTAGGATTCATGACCTTATTCATACTCACTTAATATTCAATGTATATCAAAAAAATAATATTTTTTGCTATGTAACTACTGGGTAAAAAAGGCCATGCATATAAACATGTATTCAAATGTATACAGTTGAAGTCAGAAGTTTACATACACCTTAGCCAAATACATTTAAACTCAGTGTTTCACAATTCCTGACATTTAATCGTAGTAAATATTCCCTGTCTTAGGTCAGTTAGGATCACCACTTTATTTGAAGAATGTGAAATGTCAGAATAATAGTAGAGAATGATTTATTTCAGCTTTTATTTATTTCATCGCATTCCCAGTGAGTCAGAAGTTTACATACACGCAATTAGTATTTGGTAGCATTGCCTTTAAATTGTTTCACTTCGGTCAATAGTTTCGGGTAGCCTTCCACAAGCTTCCCACAATAAGTTGGGTGAATTTTGGCCCATTCCTCCTGACAGAGCTTGTGTAACTGAGTCAGATTTGTAGACCTCCTTGCTCGCACATGCTTTTCCGTTCTGCCCACAAATGTTCTATAGGATTGAGGTCAGGGCTTTGTGATGGCCACTCCAATACCTTGACTTTGTTGTCCTTCAGCTATTTTGTCACAACTTTGGAAGTATGCTTGGGGTCTTTGTCCATTTGGAAGACCCATTTGCGACCAAGCTTTAACTTCCTGACTGATGTCTTGAGATGTTGCTTCAATATATCCACATAATTGTCTTCCTCATGATGCCATCTATTTTGTGAAGTGCACCAGTCCCTCCTGCAGCAAAGCACCCCCACAATATGATGCTGTCACCCCTGTGCTTCACGGTTGGGATGGTGTTCTTTGGCTTGCAAGCCTCCCCCTTTTTCCTCCAAACATAACCATGGTCATTATGGCCAAACAGTTCTATTTTTGTTTCATCAGACCAGAGGACATTTCTCCAAAAAGTACCATCTTTGTCCCCATGTGCAGTTGGAAACCGTAGTCGGGCGGTTTTGGAGCAGTGGCTTCTTCCTTGCAGAGTGGCCTTTCAGGTTATGTCGATATAGGACTTGTTTTACTGTGGATATAGATACTTTTGTACCTGTTTCCTCCAGCGTCTTCACAAGGTCCTTTGCTGTTGTTATGGGATTGATTTGCACTTTTCGCACCAAAGTACATTAATCTCTAGGAGACAGGACGCATCTCCTTCCTGAGAGGTATGACGGCTGCGTGGTCCCGTGGTGTTTATACTTGCATACTATTCTTTGTACAGATGAACTTGGTACCTTCAGGTGTTTGGAAATTGCTCCCAAGGATGAACCAGACTTGTGGAGGTCTACAATTTTTTTTCTGAGGTCTTGGCTGATTTCTTTTGATTTTCCCATGATGTCAAGCAAAGAGGCACTGAGTTTGGAGGTAGGCCTTGAAATACATCCACAGGTACACCTCCAATTGACTCAAATGATGTCAATTAGCCTATCAGAAGCTTCTAAAGCCATGACATCATTTTCTGGAATCTTCCAAGCTGTTTAAAGGCACAGTCAACTTAGTGTATGTAAACTTCTGACCCACTGGAATTGTGATACAGTGAGTTATAAGTGAAATAATCTGTCTTTAAACAGTTGTTGGAAAAATGACTTGTTTCATGCACAAAGTAGATGTCCTAAACGACTTGCCAAAACTATAGTCTGTTCTATAGTCTGTGTATGTAAACTTCCGACTTCAACTGTAACTTAAAAAGCTGTAAAAACAAAAATGTAAAACAAAGTTACTTCTGTCTTCCCGAAGTTTAAAAAACTTTTTTTTTTTTAATCGACATATAAATATTTGATGTCAATTGTTGTTGCCATACCTACAGCATACCTTGATTTTATATGTACATAAATAAATAAAAACATATTTTTTTAACTCTCACACTGCTGAATTCTTGTTGCAGGTGTGTGAGAATAATGTAGTTACTTAAAAAAAAGACAAACCTGCACACTGCTCATGCTCGTACCACAATTTTTATTCAAACTTGCATGTTGACTGCCTCTCAGAGCTTTTAATATCCACGTTAACTTCATAGTATTTAAAAGACTATCCAAGCTCCTGACATGATCGCTTACGGTGTATACATCTGAGAGAGGAATACACTGGAATGATTGTTGTTCTCTCCATACAGACTGAAATGTATTCACTTTGTAATGGTAATGGAATTGACATGGTTGAATCATCCTGTTTTGTATCGAACCACATTATATGTGTACAGTCTGAAGGCCAGGGCCATGAGGTATTGTGGAAACCTGCAAGGATAATTGAGGTTCTGTAAAGATGACATACACTGCCCACTCTAGTCCTCATACTTTGAAAGTGTCCACCTCAGTTGACATACTGTAACTGAAAATTTCAACCAAAGCAAATTCAAGTTTTTCTCTAA